>NW_006293949.1:98008-112801 GCF_000327345.1 Myotis davidii
CTCCGCCGGGTCCAAAGCTCTCACCCCTTTTCCCCTCCCCCACACCCCCCAAGTCCTGCGGACCTGGGGGCTTCACAATCTGGAGCTATGAAAAGTATCTCTTCAGTCACTTCCGGTAAGAGCGCTGCGGCACGGAGCTACCCGCGGGACCATTAAGGAGACGTTGGGAGTTGTCCGGGAGCAGGGTGAGGAGAGCGCTGCCTGGCTTGGGGTGAGAGGGAATAAGAGGGAGCAAGAGAGTGAGGGGGGCCGGAGCGTGAAAGGGGGCCCGGGAGAGTGAGAAGGGGGAGCGGGAGAGTGAAGCGGGGCGAGAGAGTGCGGCGGGGCGGGAGAGTGAGGGGAGCGAGCGAGGGGAGAGAGCGAGCGAGAGCCCTAGAGTCCGAGCGTCTAGAGCACCTCGGTCGCTGCTTTCCCGCCGCCTGCCAGCTCCTCCGCCCCCCTGGAGACCGCAGTGCTTCTCTCCGGTTCTGACACCGCCCCGCTCTCGCTGCCGCGTGACCGGAAGTAGCGCCATCTTTAGCCTCTCGTGCTCTCGACAATAACAAGCCCCGGCTCGCTCCCCCTCCCCCCAACCAGGGCAGCTCCCCTCCCTCCTAGAGGGAGAGAAGAGGGGAGGAGCTGCCGCCTCACAGACTCACTGAGTCGCTCCTGCAGCAAGGGGGGGAGAGAGAGACCGAAAAGCAGGAAAGGCGGACGGTTTGGCCGTTTACCTGTCTGCCTTCTCATTCGCTCTCCCCCCTTGTTCTGTTCGCTCCTGGTGTCAGCCTATCCGCCTTCCCAAACCCTCCCATCCCCCCGGTGTAACCCCCCCTTCACTTTCCTTCTTGTCCTCTGTGTTTCTCCTCTCTTCTTTCTTCCCTTCCCCCTCTAGCATTGCCACCTTCTCTCCGACACGCACGCAGGCACATAAACGTAGGTTTTTGATGCTCCTCTGCCTGTTGACCGCGCTATTTTCATGTTTCCAACAGGTTTTTCTTCCCCCAATCCCTCAGCTGCTGCTGCTGCTCAGGAGGTCAGATCTGCCACTGATGGTAATACCAGCACCACTCCGCCCACCTCTGCCAAGAAGAGAAAGTTAAATAGCAGCAGCAGCAGCGGCAGTAACAGTAGTAACGAGAGAGACGACTTTGATTCCACCTCTCCCTCCTCTTCTACTCCTCCTTTACCACCTAGGGATTCGGCATCCCCTTCAACCTCGTCTTTCTGCGTGGGGGTTCCCTTAGCTGCTTCCAGCCACGTACCGATACAGAAGAAGCTGCGGTTTGAAGACACCCTGGAGTTTGTAGGATTTGATGCGAAGATGGCTGAGGAATCTTCCTCCTCCTCCTCCTCATCTTCACCAACTGCTGCAACATCTCAGCAGCAGCAAGTTAAAAATAAGAGTATATTAATCTCTTCTGTGGCTTCAGGGCATCACGCTAACGGCCTGGCTAAATCTTCTACCACCGTCTCTAGCTTTGCTAACAGCAAGCCTGGCTCTGCTAAGAAGTTAGTGATCAAGAACTTTAAAGGTAACCAAGGCTAAAATCCATAATCACCTAAGAATTTGACACTTGAGCAGTCACGTGCCTATTTATGTTAATATATTAAACTGATTAGAGGTGGCCTAATGTTTTATGCATAATCAATGAGGTGGAGGGAGGTCCTTTTTTGGGTGGAGGGTTCATTT
Organism: Myotis davidii; assembly: GCF_000327345.1. Lineage (NCBI taxonomy): Eukaryota > Metazoa > Chordata > Mammalia > Chiroptera > Vespertilionidae > Myotis > Myotis davidii. The sequence goes on from NW_006293949.1 coordinate 99,678, forward strand.
TCCGGGGGTGGTTGGTATCCTGGTGCTGAAGCATACACTGGGTGTTTCTGTGCAGGATTTTGAGATCTATCTCAGCTTATTGTAGCTAATCTGTTATTCCTTATAATATTGACATTCGGTATGAGTGATCCGGATTTTACAGGTGAGAGATTTATATTCTAAAGAGCTTTCTTTATTTCAGGTACATAGTCTTGGCACTGCTAGGATTTTTAATTTTTGTGCTCCAGTAGGCCACATTCTCCAGTTTCTAGAAATGCAGGTAGCAATGATGATCATTTCAAGCTCAAAGATTTATAGTTAGATTCATGTTGAATACTGTATTCTTGAAACTCACTGTGGAAGCAGTATTTGGAGAAAAATATTTATGACCTCTGCATTTCTTTCCAAAGGTAGGGTTTGGAAGTGAAAAATGCTGTATATACTCAGAAGTAGTAACTCTCTTTACCACTAGTCTAAAGATAGGAAAAATTACTATACCTATATTTTATCATTAAAATGGCTTTTAAAGTACTGACCTGCAGCTTTTCAGAACATTTGTTCATTTTTCTGTTTGATATATGTGATTGAGAGTATTATGAATACATTGATACAAGTATAAAATTAGCGATTTAAAAAATGTCAATTGAGCTGCATTAGTTTGCATCTGTTGGCTGTGTTTCTATTTTTCTGACTTTTTCAACACTCTTAACTGGCAAGTAATAGATGCTAAACTGTTAAATGGAGAAGTAAATGAATGAACTAAAGTAATTACCAGATTAGTGCCTTGTGACTAAATATCAATATTGGGAAAATAGATTTCCCATGCTTGTGTTTTCAACATTAATTTGGAAATCAGGAAATGCTCTATTTTGTCTCAAGTAGGGGGTTATAGTGTTTATTTTTAACCTTTTCTTTTCTGTCACTCCTCTTCCATTCCCAGGCTCTCAAGAGTGTTGTAATCTTCTTAATTTAATAGTAGACTTTTCTGAAGTAGATATAAATTACAATTGACTAATGTGTTCACTGTTTCACTTAAAATACATTGTTTTAATAGCCAAGGGTTTTTTAAGGGATGAGCTATGATCCTAATGCATTTGTATACTGGTTTCAGAGATTTTGTTTGGATTTTTTCTCTCCCTCTTAAATAGAAAACATTATTAAAGCATTTAGATGTTTTAATTAAAAAAAATACTCGTTGCTAATAAAGGAAATTTAAAGCCTGGATTAATATGTTCCTTTCCTTTCTGAAAATACTACATAGGTTCTGAAGTCATTGGGGTGTTTTGATTTTTAAAAATTTCACTGTGCTTATAAATGTAGTTTAAATTCAAACCTGAATTAAAGATGGTTGTCTCCATTTATGTAGACCCTGCATAAATGTGGGGGCCAAAGAGACTTGGATTAGAATCCCAATTTTGCCACTGACTAACTATAGTGACCTTGGGCAAACCTTACTCAAATCATCCAGCCTCAGTTTTCTCAGTTGTGAAATAGGGAAAAAGATACCTTGCTCAAGGCATTATTAGAAAAATTAAGATGTTTATAAAGTACCTTGTACATAATAGGTTCTCAGTATTTTAAAACTCAGGTATAAAATTCATGTTGACTGACTGAGGTTTTACACATGATGGAATAAGATCAGGATTGCTTTTTGTATTTGTCATTCTTGAATTTTTATTTTTTGAAACAATACAGTCAATAGTAGAAAGAAACCTCACTTTCAGTTTTAAAAGGTGACTCAAAATGACTTAAATAGTATTCTCCCATTTCAAACTTTATTCTTTATACTAAGCCTAAATACAGCGGTTACTTTACTATTCAGGTGTAATAATTATAAAGATCACAATTTACCCTTAAAAAGTAGTAATATTATTGTATTTTATGGATCCTTCTGTTGCTCTGATAAGTTGTGTTACTCTACCCTACATATTATTCTGATACCAACTTTTTATATATTATCTAGATAAGCCTAAATTACCAGAAAACTACACAGATGAAACATGGCAGAAACTGAAAGAAGCAGTAGAAGCTATCCAGAATAGTACTTCGATTAAGTACAATTTAGAAGAACTCTATCAGGTATGTATTAATGTGGATAACCAGCTTTGGTCAGTGTAAACTGAGGTGGATGTATATGACTTTTACTTTATGGTTTTACATTTAGAAATTTTTTCAGTTTTAGTTTACATTTAATATTCTGTATTAGTTTCATGTGTATAGCATAGTGGTGAGACAATCATATACTTTACAAAGTGTTCTCCCTAATATGGGTCCTTATGTAGCCTTTTGGCTCCCCTCAAATTACAATTTCTTATTAATTTATGCACACTTTAATAAGCTATGGGTACAGTCATATTGGTATAAATTGGGCTTATCTCCTGATTAGGGTTTACAATTAGGAGTACTTTCATATAATAGAGTTTTACCTATACCTGAATCCCAAAGGTGATTTCTGGTGACATGTCCTTCTGTTGTACTTGCTAAGTTGTGTTACTCACCTATGGGAAAGGCCTCAAAAAAATGCAGATATTCTCCATATACATTTGTCTACCTCCTTCCTGTTAGCCTTTTGACATTTCTTTTCTTTTTATGTTCTTCTTACCTTCTGGGACACACCTTACCCAAAAAAATGAGCTGCAGGTTGTAGCCTAGCAACTTGGCGTGAGGTCCAGGTTTGTTTTTCTTGCTGAGCAATGGGTCTGTACTTGAAGTGTTTAATTTAAATATACTCTTAAGAACAATTAATAATTTAGACTTCTTGCTACCAACTTATTTTGTCCTACTGAATTTTTAAAATTGATTTTATGGAAAGGAAGGGAGAGAGAAACATAGATCAGTTGCCTCCCGAATGCGCCCCGACCAGGGATAGAACCTGCAACCTGGGTATGTGCCCTGATCAGGAATCAAACCTGCCACCTTTTTGGTGTACCGGATGATTTTCCAACCAATTGAGCCACATTGGCCAGGGATGCCTTACTGTATTTTTTTAAAATACATTTTTATTGATTTCAGAGAGGAGGGGAGAGAGAAACATCAATGATGAGAATCATTGATCAGCTGCCTCCTGCACACCCCACACTGGGGATTGAGCTTGCAACCCGGGCTACTGCCCTGACTGGGAATCAAACCATGACCTCCTGCTTCAACCACTCTCAACCACTGAGCTATGCCAGCTGGGCTGCCATACTATATTTTTGACACAACCAATTCAAGAAATTATTTCGCATTATAGCAACAATTTTGTATTCAAATATTTCAGACTCCAGTAGTTAGAGTTTTTACATTAATAAGTAGCTTGTAAGAAATTATGTTGGGTTGATCATAATTCATAGTTTCATATATGTTCATTTTATCTATTTATTTAAATATGTTTTTATTGATTTTAGAGAGAGAGGGAGGGAGAAAAACATGATTGGCTGCCTCCTGCATGCCCCTGCTGGGATTCAAGTCTGCAACCTGGGCATGTGCCCTGAGGGGATATCAAACCTGTTCCCTCTTGGTACATGAGAAGACACTCAACCAATTGAGCCACACCAGTCAGGGCTCATCTGTACATTTTAGTTGCAGAGGTAGTATGGTGATTGAAAAATCCTAGATTAGGATCTAGTTTTGATTGCAATTACCCTTTTGATCTTGGGCAAGGAACCCGGCTTTGGTTTCCTCCTCTGTAACATAGGGGGAAAAATACCTGTCCTATTTACCTCATGGGTTGCTTATAAGAATCAAATAAAATGTGAAAAATACCTTGAAGCACTATGATATATAGAAATATAAGTCAAACTTATTTCATAAGCCAGTGTGGCCTTTTCACTTGTGATTTGTCAGTGGTGAGATCACCATTTTCTGTTGCTGTGAAAATTAAATGAGTCAATGCATGCAAAACAATAAGAACAATGCCCAACACATGGTAATAATGCTGTATAATACCATAAGCATTACAGTGTTGATACCTTATGTATTATAATGCTATGTGTCAGGTAGTAGTAGTAGTAGTAGTAGTACCTCAGCTGTTGCTTCAGGATAAACCCACTTCATTTGGCTAGGTTGGTAGATTCCTTACATGGCTCCTCATTTGTACAACAATAAAAGTAAAATTACAGAGTTAAGAGTTAGGCCTTAAGAGATCATGTGGTCTAATATCTTCGTAGAGTGCACATGGCAGCCTATAAAGGTTCATCTCATATCATTTAAGCATTATAGAAACCCTTTGTGAAGTAGATAGGGTAGTAATTATTATCCTTATTCTACTAATGAGGAAACTGAGTCTCAGGGAAGTTAAATAATGTGCCCATAGTCATATATTGATACAGCAGGGGACTCAAATGAAGATGCCCAAGTTTCTGTTTCTACTTCAGTGCACTTTTCCTACCATGCTGCCTCACCAATACACCATAGCCCTTTAAATAGTGCAGTGTTTAAAGCAAATATTTTTACTTTAGGAGAAAAGACTCTGTTATCAAAGGTGATTTTTTTTCATTTGTGCATATATAGGGTGTTTATTTGGATACACTGTGTACAGCTTCTTTAATTTCTATGACGTACTTTTTTATCTTTAATTTCTTTATTGGTTAAGGTATTTCAAATGTGTTCTCATCCCCCCATTAACCCCCAACCTCCCTCACCTCCACTCATGCTCTCATCCCCATTGTGCGTGTCCATTGGTTTGGCTTATATGCATGCATACAAGTCCTTTAGTTGATCTCTTCCCCTTACCTCCACCCTCCCCTACTTTCCCTCTGGGGATTGATAGTCTGATTGCTGTTTCTCTGTCTTTGGCTCTGTCCCTGTTCATCAGTCTATGATGTTCTCTATATTCCACAAATGAGTGAGATCATGTGGTATTTATCTTTCTCTGACTGGCTTATTTCACTTAGCATAATGCTCTCCAGTTCCATCCATGCTGTTGCAAATGGCAAGAATTCCTTCTTTTTTTACCACAGCGTAGTATTCCATTGTGTAGATGTACCCAGTTTTTTAATCCACTCATCTGCTGATGGGCACCTATGATGTACTTTCTTTAGTTCATATTTATGACATTGATTTTGGTTGTTAATTTACTTTGTTACTTTACCTTGAATATTTTTCTAGAGCTTTTGGGTTCAAAAATATTTTTTCTGATACATTGATTCTGTTAAATCCATTTGTGTTTTAAGAGCACATAGCTTATATTTTTATGTTTTTTGTTTCTTGTACTTCAGAATTATTACCTGCTATTGTTCAATTGCATTGTTCTACCTAAAATCAGTGTTATAATTTTTAATTAAATATATTTTTATTGATTTCAGAGAGGAAGGGAGAAGGGGAGAGAGAAACATCAATGAGGGGAGAGAATCATTGATCAGCTGCTTCCTGCATGCCCCCGACTGTATCACACCCTGGGACCCTTCAGTCTGCAGGCCAAAGCTCTTAACTACTGAGCCAAACTGGCTAAGGCAGTATTATAACTTTTCACTATTTGCTTTTTTCATAGTAATTTACTATAGCTGCTATACTAAATTTAAAAGCAGTTGTGTCTAGCTCTTTTTTAAAAAACATTTTTTTAATTGATTTCAGAGAGGAAGAGAGAAACATCAATGATGAGAGAAAATCATTGATCAGCTGCCTCCTGTACGCCCCCTACTGGGGATCAAGCCCGCAACCCAGGCATGTACCCTTGACTGGTATTGAACCCAGGGCCCTTTAGTCTGCAGGCCGACACTCTATCCACTGAGCCAAACCTGCTAGGGCTCTTTTGTTGTTGTTTTGAACATATCAAGATTTTATTGTCGTATAATAAAACAAAATATGACGCTTAGAACTGGATCACTTGACCCTTTCTCTTCTTATCTCCTCCCAGTTCAAAATGCTTGCATCTCTTAATAGCTAGCATTCTCTTAGATCTGCAGTTAGGTTCAACGAATTCAAGCCTCAGCACAATCTTCTTTATAGTTTTAGTCTTTTTTCCGAAAATCGGCTTAGTTTGCCCACCATAGCCACTCTGCTCCCTGTCATAATGCCGCTTTCCCCTGCACATACAGAGAATCCTTGCCCTTATCGTACTGTGTTACTTGGTGGGGTTGGTGCTTGCCACACTTCTTACAGAAAGTTCGGCGGGTTTTAGGAACGTTCACCATGTTTGCAAGAGCTCTATTGGCAGGGAAAGATCTTTTGTTGTTTTTTATCATAATTTTATAAATGCTTCTTTGGATTCTCAGAAAGATTATTTTGAGATGTTCAAGTTCAAAAAAGGATAAAGGAAGTAAAATTATTTCATACCATCTGTATTTCAGGTGTTTGTTTGATTTTGACTGGTTGAAATGTAATTTAAAATTGAAACAATATAGAAGTATATAGTGTACCAAACAAAAGTTCTCCAAACCTTTCATTATCCATCCGACCCTCTCTCTATTCCTGATGTCACCATTTATATGACATATGTCTATGCAGAACTTTTTTCTGTTTGTAAAATCATTTTGCTTTAAAGCTTAAGCATGAAAGTCCCTAATGTGGATTGCATGTACTGCTCCTAATTTTTTTAATTTCTAGAAAAGAACATGCTTTTCTGAGTGCATTTGCAGTATGCAGAGGTAGTCTTTTAGAAGTGATTTTAATATATATTAAATATATACACATATTTAATATATATATGTACTTATTTATTTCAGAGAGGGAGAGAGAGAAACATGAATGATGAGAGAGAATCATTGATTGGCTGCCTCCTGCAAACCCCACACTGGGGATCGAGCCCCACAACCCAGGCATGTGTCCTGACCCTGAATTGAACCTCGACCTTCTGATGCTCAACCACTGAACAACGCCGGCCCAGTCTAAAAGCAATTTTTATTTTTATTTTATTTTATTTTTGTAATCCTCACCCGAGGATATTTTTCCATTGATTTTCAGAGAGAGAGTAGAAGAGAGAGGGCAAGACAGAGAAATATTGATGCATTTCTCTCACACTAATTGTTTGCCTCCCACATGTGCACAGACCAGGGTCTGGGATCTAGCCTGGAACCCAGGTACTTGCCCTTGACTGGAGTCGAATCCAGGACCCTTTGGTCCGTAGGGCAGTGCTCTATCCACTGAGCAAAACTGGCTAGGGATAAAAGTTATTTTTATTTATTTATTTATTTTTGTTATCTTTTTAAAAAAGTTATTTTTAAATGACATTATTACCTGAGTATAATAATAATCTTTCCTTGACAACCTGGAACCCCGTAAGAGTGAGGCAATGGTTAATGTTGTTTTGGTTTGGATTTTTTTTTTTTTGTTAGTTGGTTTTTAATTGACTACAGATAGGAGTATGGTTAAATGTACTTCTTTTTAGTTGATCAGCCTGCTTTAGATTAGAGATCAACCATTCATGATAACTTTAGGCAAGTTACTTCTCTAAGCCTTGGTTTCCTCATTTAAAAAATGGGGAAAACTAACACAACCTATATAGCAAGGTTGTTTAATTTTAAATAAAATACTGTGAAAAAGTACTTACTACGGTGCCTGCTCTATATGTTCTGGTGTCATGGATGGTGATGATGATAATAATAATATAAATATTTGAGTCTTTAAAAAAGATACCTGTCTTATATTACATTTTATTATACAACTCTAAAGCCACATGTTTTCAAATTCTAAATCCACACTGAACCAGAACAGCTGTCTGAATGGATAGATTACATTCTAAATATGTATCAGTAGATACCATTAGCCAAATTGGAAAATAATAGAAAAAGAGAGAGATCTCTAGGAACAGTGTCCCTCTGCACTTTCTCAAGAATGTACCTTGTTTTTACATGTGGTAGCTTAATAATTGGAATTTTGGTATTGGTATGTGATTTTTTTTTTTACTAAGTAATATTTTAGATAATGGGGTTATTTTCCTCATATTTTCAGCCTTTGTATGAATAGCTGTGTAGTGTTTTTAAATTATCTACCATTCTCCAAGCTGGTTACATCTGTATTTTTTCAGTTTTTTATATATGCAAGTGTAACGTTTGTTTGTTTGTTTGTTTATTTATTTGGTTAATCATCACCCGAAGAGATTTTTCCATTGATTTTTAGGGAGAGTGGAAGAGAGGGAAAAACAGAGAGAAACATTGATGTGAGAGAAACACATCGATTGGTTGCCTCCTGCAGGAGCCCCGACCAGGGCCTGCGCCAGGGAGGAGCCTGCAATCAAGGTACGTACCCTTGGCCGGAATCGAACCCAGGACCCTTTGGTCCACAGGCTGATGCTCTATCCAGTGAGCCAAACCAGCTAGGGCAACATTTATTCTTAATATAAATGCCTAGCTGTTATCTTTAGAGGCAAGCCTAGTCCATACTTTAATTCCGATGAAAATAACTTTGTCTATATTAATAACGGGAACTCTTGTTTGGTTAGCTTTTTGTGAAATGAGTCTTAATGAACCTTTCTATTAATGATTAATTTATTGAGTAAATGACCACAAGACTGGAAGCAAATAGTTTTTCCATTTCAGCATATAGGTTATTATCCATTGTAAAATCTGGTTGTTTAATTAACCAGCCAATGGTTATAGGAGAGCAGTTAGATTCTTAGCAGAGATGGGTATGTTCTATATTATATTTTATGTACGTTTAACTTGTCACTGTTGGTGTTTTTAAACTTAGTCTTTCATGTTATGTAGTGCTCCTCTTTTATTATAGTTGATATATTAGTTTTAGGAGTACAACATAGAGATTGGACATTTGTATACCTTATAAAATGATCACAATAAGTCTAGTTACCATCTATCACCATACAGAGTTATTACAATATTATTAACTATATTCCCTAAGCTGTACATTACATCCCCATGACCTATTTATTTTATAACTGGAAGTTTGTATCTCTTAGCCCTCTTCACTTTTTTCACCCATCTTATAAGCCCCTTACCTCTGTCAACTATCAGTTTTCTGTAGGAATCTGTTTCTGTTTTGTTTATTTTTGTTTGTTTGTTTTTAGATTCTACATATAAGTGAAATCATACAGTATTTGTCTTTCTCTGACTTATTTCACTTAGCATCATATCCTCTAGGTCCATTCATTTTGTCACAGATGGCAAGTTTTCATTCTTTTTTATGGTTGAATAATTTTCCTGTGTGTGGTGTGTACCACATCTTCTTTATCCATTCATCTATTGACGAACTCATAGGTTGTTTCCAAAGGAGACATACAGATGACCAACAGACACATGAAAAGATGCTTAACATCTCTAATCATTAGGGCAGCAAATTTTTTGAACAAGCTTCCATTTTTTTAATATATATTTTTTTATTGATTTCAGAGAGGAAGGGAGAGAGAGAGATAGAAACATCAGTGATGAGAGAGAATCATTGATTGGCTGCCTCCTGCATGCCCCCTATTGGGGATCAAGTCCACAACCTGGGCATGTGCCCTTTCCAGAATCGAACCCAGGACCCTTCTGTCCACAGGCTGACAATCTATCCACTGAGCCAAACCGGCTAGGGCAGGGCAGCCATTTTCAACATTTTATAATATACATATATATTTTGGTGTGCTACAGAATTTTAGTAACTAGTTTATGTGTGCCATGAGATGAAAATGGTTGAAAATCACTGCATTAGGGAAATGCAAATCAAAACCACAATGAGATATCACCTCATACTTGTCAGAATGGCTATTTTCAAAAAGACAACAAATAAGTGTTAGTGATGATGTGGAGAAAAGGGTACTCTCCTGCACCGTTGGGGAGAACATAAATTGGTGTATCCACTATGGAAAAAAAGTATGAAGGTTCCTTAAAAATAGAACTGCCAGCCCTGGCTAGTGTGGCTCAGTGATTAGAATGTTGGCCCTCGCACGGAAAGGTTGCAGGTTCAATTCTGGTCAAGGGCATGTACCTGGGTTGCAAGTTCAATCTCTGGTCCTGGTTGGGCCACGTGTGGAAGGCAACCAATCAATCTGTCTCTCTCACATCAATGTTTCTCTCCATTGCCCATCTTGGCAATGACCACAGTGCCTCCTCAAATAGAAGTTCTGTAGCTAACTGGAAGAGGAGGTGACAATGTGAAGACCTTACAGTGTAGACCAGTGATGGCGAACCTATGACACGCGTGTCAGAGGTGATACGACTTAGTGATTTCACTTCTGGGTATTTATCTAAAGGAAATAAAACACCAACTTAGAAAGATATATGTGCATCCCTATGTTCATTGCAGCATTATTTACAATAGCCAAGATATGGAAAAAACCTACGTATCCACTAATAGATGAACGTATTGCTCCTCCTTTTACTGAATTATTAATACTATCCCTGCTGCCCTAGCTGGTTTGGCTCAGTGGATAGATTGTCAGCCTGTGGACAGAAGGGTCCTGGGTTCGATTCTGGAAAGGGCACATGCCCAGGTTGTGGACTTGATCCCCAATAGGGGGCATGCAGGAGGCAGCCAGTCAATGATTCTCTCTCATCATTGATGTTTCTATCTCTCTCTCCCTCTCCCTTCCTCTCTGAAATCAATAAAAAATATATTTAAAAGATACCATCCCTGCTACTTTAAAAAATGTGCAACTATAAATTCTTAGGCCTTGATAATCGTAGTCTTAATTAACTTCTCCTTGCTATATGTAAAAAAAAATAATTTAGGTTTCATTGTCTTGTTTTCTGCAAATTCTTAGTTTTTGATACATTGTGAGTATCTTTTTTAAAAAACATTTTTATTTTTATTTCTCATCTGAGGATATTTTCCCACTGATTTTTAGAGAGAGTATAAGGGATGGGGGAGACAGAGAGAGAGAGAGAGAGAGAGAGAGAGAGAGAGAGAGAGAGAGAGAAAAATACCGATGTGAGAGAGACACATAGATTGGTTGCATACATGCCCAACCTGGGGCTGGGGATCAAGCCTACACCTGAGGTAGGTGCCCTTGACCAGAATAGAGCCTGGAACCCTTCAGTCCGCAGGCTGATGCTCTATCCACTGAGCCAAACCGGCTAGAGTGATTGTTAGTCATTTTTATTAGATGTAAAAAGAGAGTTAATGTAGGTTTTATTTCTGTATCAGTTGTTGAAAAGTTTTTTTGATGTATTTTGCTTTTTTAAACATATGGGTTGAAAAACAACATGCAACCCATTAGCCCAATGACCAGAGTTCAGCACCCTGGTGGGTATTTACTATCTTTCTTATTTCTGGCATGGTTAAATCAGAAAAATTTCTAGATTTCCTCCCTTACTATGTGTAATTCTTTTTTATTTAATCTTCACCCAAGGATATGTTTATTGACTTTAGAGAGGGAAAGGGAGAGAAAGAGAAAGAAACATCTATAGGTTGCCTCCCATATGCCCCCTACCAAGGATTGAACCTGCAACCTAGGTGTGTGCCCTGACTGGGAATTGGACCCACAACCTTTTAGTATAGGAGATGATGCTCCAATCAACTGAGCCACCCAGCCAGGGCACTATGTTTAATTCTTTATTTTTTGTGTCTTTGTATTGTTTATCCTTATTTTAGTAATCTTTTTTTAATTCTAATCTTCTCACCCTCATTTCTACTCCTTCCCTGTTCCAAATGTAATCTTTGCTTTTGCTGTTTCTTAAATTCTATGTTCCTCAAAGCATCAAATTTCACCTTTTATAGTTTTGCATTTCACTTTATATATGCCTGTGACTGGAATCGAACCTGGGACCATTCAGCCCGTAGGCTGACACTCTATCCACTGAGCCAAACTGGTTAGGGCTGGAGGAAGAATGTTTTTATTTTATACCAAATTACCTTAAAAGAGGATTTAAGGCAGCATTTTTACCAGTAATGATTGTGAGCTTAAGTGAAAAGATAGTTTTACTTAAAGGAATTGTATAACTCTACCTAAAATCTGTTTAATACAAATAGTTGCCTGTGAAATGAGATTATTTTTGTAATAATTATTCTAGATCAAACTTCCAGGGATTTCCAAAGTGTTCAGTAAAATGTAAAATAATAGTACATATCTAAAAGTGCATTTCAAATATCTGGTATAAAATAGAACTTATCTCAAACTCCTAAGTAGTTATTTAACTTATGCATGCTTCTATCCCAGCACCTAATAGGATAGAGAGTACTTAGTAAAGACTCAATCCTGTTGAGTCATTGACTGCTTCCTGTGTGCAAAGCTGGGCAGAAGCCATGGGCATATAGTGACCTCTTAGTTCTTGCCCTTAAGGTGCTTATATTCTAGTATGTTCATGACATTAGTAGTTTGTGACTAGCAGATTTTTTAAGAAATAAAATAGAAAATATCAGAGAATATAACGCATAATAATGATTCAGTGTAGTTTCATGAAGATTTTGTTTTATATACATTTATTTACTTATTTATTTATTTAAAATAATTAGTATTGATGTTTTGAGAGAGAAGAAGGGAGAAGGAGAGAGAAACATTGATTGGCTGCCTCCTGCACTCACCCTACTGGGAATTGAGCCTGCAACCCAGGCCTGTGCTCTGACCACACAGGCCAGGGCACATACATTTATTTTAGGTACAGTGGATCATGACATAAAATGTATTTCTTACTGGGGTTTCTCAAAAAATTTTGGAAGCTACTGTTCTAGCACACATAACTGTCCCTAACAAACCTTGCTAAAAAGTGAGGAAAGCAGTATTTAGATTACAGAGTGTGTAGAAGATTATAAACAGACATGAGCTAAAATAGTACGTAAGCCTTGAATGTCATGCTAAAATAAAAAGTGTGGTGTGGGGCAGGGATAGAAAGGGTTTTATTAAATAAGGCAAGTATTTAAGTGTTTTCCATACTTATATTTGCCTGGTTCAAAGCCCCCAAAGTATTATAGATTATGTAGTGAAAAGTTTCACTTCCACCCCATCTCCCAATGCCCAGCTAGTTTCCCTCTCCACAAACATTACTAGACAGAGGGTATCTTTCCAGAGATTTTTTTATGTATGTAAAAACAACTGTGTTTATTTTTATTCATTTTCTCTTTTTTGCATAAATGATAGTAGGCCATGCACTACATTGCACTGTTCAATTCTTTGTATTTTTTATGCCTGTTGTGGAAGTTCTTTGTAATAGTACTTGAAGAGCTCGATGAAAAGTTGTTGAGGAAGGGAAATTACTGGATCTAGTCTATATGTTAGTTAAGCAGTTAAAGCTAAATTAGAGAAGCAGTGTTCTCTTCCAACCTGACCTTCAAAATTCACCTTAGATGTTCCTGCC
>NW_006293949.1:115464-129045 GCF_000327345.1 Myotis davidii
GAGGAATTGACCTCTAGGCCAATTGGCTGTAAGAATCAGCTGTGTCTACGGTGGGAGAACTTCTGTGCCGGAGACATTCTTATGGGACAAGATGTGCTTTAGTGGGGCTTTGGTGCTCTCTGAGTCTGCCCCCTGAGTGTGTCGCTTATGGATCTGGAAGGTCCCACTCTGACCACTGGGTTCACCGGCTCTTGGATCTTTAAGAAGTTGCTAATTTAGCCTCTGCTTGAGGCTACCCAGCAGGAGCTACGGAGAGATCTGCAGTTTGGGGTTTCGAGGTGCCCTGATGAGGCCCAGCTGTGAAGCAGTGCAAGGTGCTGTGGGGCCTTGGACCTTCTTTTGGATGTTCTGGATCACTCTGACCCAGCACAGTTTGTTAGGTAATTTTAGATTGCAAAGGGCCAGGTCATTCATATGCAAAAGCCTCTGCGCACAACTTGGGTGGGGCGGGGGTCTTAGGGAATCAACAGGATGGAGCAAACAGCTATGGCAGATCCTCAGTCCTACCCTAAGAGGCCCCAGGTCTCAGTGTGCCACGGTAATCGCTGCAAGCACCTCTGAGAGAAAGCGCCCTCGAGTTCCGACCAATGCCAGACAGTCCAGTTTCTCCCCATATGAGTCTGGGTCCCCAGAGACTAGCCAGAACTGGAGTTCAGAGTGGGAACGTGTGTCTCCCTCCTGATTGAAAAAGACACTGGCGTCCTCCATTGCCAGCCCTTTCTGTGTGCGACTCCATACCTCTGCACTTTACTTCCGCCCCGCCTCTGAGTCTCAGTGTGCTGACAACCGCGTCCTCAGTTGCCAGCCCTTTCTGTTTGTGCCTCTGTACCTCTGCACTTTACTTCCGCAGCTCCTCTAAGTCTCAGTGTGCTTTTCTCTTTCCTTCTAGTTGTAGAATTTCCACTCAGCCAGCCTTCCTGTGGTTCTGGGTGATATCCGTTTTGCCTTTTAGTTGTAGTTTTGAGGTGGTTGTGTGAGGCAGCAATTTCAGGTGTGCCGCCCTCTTTGTTTCTCCTCTACTCTCATCTTTATTATTTCCTTCCTTCTGCTTATGCTGGGCTTTTCTTATTGCTCTCCTTCTACCTGTTTGAGTTGTAGGGTTAGCTAATTTATTACCATTTTTTCTTGTTTTTTGAGGTAGGCCTGTAGAGCTCTGAACTTCCCTGTCAAGATTGCTTTCATTGTGACCCATAGATTTTAGATTGTTGTCTTTTCATTGTCATTTGTTATCAGGATGCTTTTTATTTTTCTTTGACCTCTTTGGTGACCGAGTCATTGTTTAATAGCATGCTGTTTAGCCTCCACGTGTTTGATTTTTTTCATTGTTTTGTAGTTGATTTCTAATTTTATGCCATTGTGATCTGAGAAGATGCTTGATATGATTTCTATCTTCTTGAATTTGAAGAGACTTTGCCTGTGTCCCAATATGTGGTCTATCTTTGAAAATGACTCATGTGCACTTGAGAAGAATGTATATTCTGTGGCTTTGGGGTGAAATGTTCTGAAGGTATCAATTAATCCAACTGATCTAGTGAGTCATTTAGGATTGATGTTTCTTTGATGATTTTTTGTTTAGAGAATTTATCCTGTGGTGTTAGTGGGGTATTATAGCCCCCTACTATAACTGTATTGCTGGCAATCTCTCCCTTGATATCTTCCAGAAGTTTTTTTTATGTATTTGGGTGCTCCTATATTGGGTACATATATGTTTACCAGAGTTATATCTTCTTGTTGAGTTGCTCCCTTTAGTATTATAAAGTGGCCTTCCTTATCTCTTGTTATGGCCTTCACTTTGAGGTCTAATTTGTCAGATATAAATATTGCTACCCCAACTTTTTTTTTTTCATTTCCATTCCCCTGAAAAAAAATTTTCCATCCCTTCACTATCAGTCTGTGTGAGTCCTTTGTTCTGAGTTGGGTCTCCTGTAGACAGCTGATATATGGGTCATGTTTTCTTATCCATTCAGCTACCCTATGTCTTTTGATTGGGTCATTTATTCCATTTATATTTAAGGTAATTATTGATAGATACTTGTTTGTTGCCATTTTTATTCTTTTCGCCTGTGTTCCTACTGCCTTGACTTAGAGGCACAAAATACAACTCAGTAAGACACAACATAGAGGGCATAAAACACAAATGTATTCATGATACCAATAACCCCAAGTAAAGCTGATCGCCAGGGGAAGGAGAATTAGGGTATAGAAAAGAAGTAGAAAATAATAATTGAAAAAATTAATTTAAAAATATATTAAAAATCTATAATAATAAAAGCATAATATGCAAATTGATAAGGGACCCCCCTCATGTCAATGAATTTTGTGCACCAGGCCTCTAGTGTATATGTGTGTGTGTGATACATATATATATATATATATGAAAAAAATATATATATACAAATTTTTTCCCCTTAATCTATGTATTCACCTATTTCTAGAAAAGGAAACTAGAAAGCAGATAGGCCTGAGTTGGTGATTGAAACTAAGCTATTAGTAGAAGAAGAGAACATGCGAGGAGAGAAAAAACAAAAGCAATAAAATAAAAAACAAAAAATACAAACACACAATAAGAAAAGAAAAAAAAATTGGCTAGTGAAGAAAGAGAAAAGAGAAGTGTGTATGGCCTTGAAGCAGGGGAGAGGAAGTTAGATGTATAAGTAGGCCAACAGAGACTACTTTAATAGTAATACGTCAATAAAGCCAATAAAGTAGATCAATTTTTAACAGTAAAAAGGAAGGATAGAGAAAAGTTAAAGCAGGAGAAGAGAAACAGAATGAAAATGGAAAAAGTGAGGAAGAAAGTGTTAGCATAAAGGAAAAATTGAGATAGAGTAAAATAATGATAAATAAAAATAGAATGTAGAACACTACTCCAAAAAAATAAAAATTTAAAAAATGGTAAAAAAATAATAAATAAAAGTAATAAAAAATAAAATAAAGTGAAAAAAATTTTTAGTTTCTTAAGTAAAAGATAACAAAAAAGTGAAGTAGTGAAGTTCATTAGCTTCATCGGAGCTTCAGTGTCCCATGGGGCCTGGTTTAAGACCCCTCTCTGCTGTTCTGCCTGCCACATCTCAGTTTGTCAGATAGCACAGTGTTGAAGTTTCCAGTGATCCACTGCTCCTCTGCCATGACTTTGGTTTCAAGCAGACAGAATCAGTCTGCCCACTTTGTTTTTCTGCCTGCTTTTAGTTGTTTTACACAAGTGCCTATTTCTGACATGGCCCCTAGGTGGCGGTTTTTCTGTATTAATTTCTGGGACCAAATGGCCCCTCAATCCAGTCCCCCAGGGCTCCCTGGGGATATTTAGAATCTTCCTTTCCCTGCTGCGCTCAAGACTGGGTGCGGCTGCGCTCCTAGGAGGAGCCTTGTCCTCAGGAGAAAAATGTTCAGTATTGAGGGATGGACTGTCCCAGAGCTGGCTTCCTGCTCCTCTCTCCCTCTCTATTCTGCTTCCCAGTTTCCACAAAAACCACCTTCCCCTGCAGTCTCGGTGAGTGTCAAAAGTTCCTATGCACTGGGTTTAGCAAGTGAAATGTTTAAAAGACAGCAACCATGCCGCCTTGCGCCTTTCTTCCCCAGGCACTGTGCAACTGGTATAGAACTTTAGGCTGCCTTTCTGGGTGCAGTATCCCATGGCTGTGGGCTTTGATCTGGAGTCCCCCACTGCCAGCAGTCCTGTGGACTGCTACATTCGAAGGGCTACACTGACCTCAAGAGACAGGGATTTGGTGCAGTGCATTCTCCCTCTGAGACCCTAGTCCCGGCTGCACACATTTCTCTCTCTAGCCCAGATCCCCAATCTCACCTCTCTCCAGGTGATCTCTGACCTTTCCATCCATGGATTACCTCACCAGCTGTGTTTAATTCCCCAATTTCGGGTGGTTCTTATTCGATTCAGCTGTTTCTTCTGTCTCCTCTGTTAGAAGGCACAGGACCCATCCGTCTATTCAGCTGCCACCTTGTCTCCCCCTGGACAAACTTTTTAGGCGCCTGTGGCCAGGTAGGCTGGAGTCTCAGTGTTCATGGGTTCGCAGCTGAGGCAGCTGGTCCTTGGGCGTTGTGGCTGCAGGGTCCCAAGTAGTATCTGAGGTCTCCCAGAGTAAAGGTAAAGCTAGGCTTCCTATCACAGCCGCTCTCCTCTTCAAGATGGCACGGTCTCTGTGGCAGAGCCGGCCGCTCCGGGAGAGATTGCAGTGGTGGTAGAGGCTGCCTGGCCAGGGGAGCCTGGTCTGCCAGTCCCCAACCGTCCTATGGAATATAACTGTCCCTCACTCACAAATACACACACTCCCTGCACATCCACGAACTCACCTTTCACTCTTGCACTCACTCACACTATCTTGCTCACTGCTGTCCTGTCGGCCACCATCTTCCCTGCTCCCAGTTGTAGGACTTTCATTTAGCCAGCTTTCCAGCAGTTCTGGATAATGGTTGTTCTGCATTTTAGTTGTAATTTTGATGTGGTTGTGAGAGAGGTGGCAAGTACAGGTGTTTACCTACACTACCATCTTCCGAGAGCTGTATCCATTCCTACTGTTCTTTCCTGCAACATCTTAAACCACCCTCCAACTAAACACAGGTGAGGCTGTATGCATTTAAAGCCCAGCTTACTTATCTATTTCTCACTTTTCCCACTAGCTCTCTATCCATTTCCCTCTGGGTCTTTTTGGACTTTACCTCTACTGAAGAAATCTTTCCTGACTTGCCTCTGCCCCAAAGACTGGATTAGGGGTCTCACCTCTATGCTTATCCCTATCACAGCATCTAGCACAGTGTATTGTAATGGTATGTTTTCTGGCCAGTTTTCTCCTTACACCATAAAAGCCTCTTCCATGTGCAGGACATATTGTGAGTTAGATATATATTAGTTTTTTTTTTATTATTAACTATATTCACCTAGTTTAAAGCCCAAAAAGTATTAACAAACATATATCAGTAGAGACTTGAGCACATGGTCTCTTTCTGTCATTAAGGAGATTTGGGGGACAGAATATACACATGAATACATGTGGTATTGACTCAGTGATGTCAATGTGGTATGCCAGGTGAGTTACTAGTTGCTGAGTCAATTAAGGAAAGCTTTATTGGAAGAAGTAGGACCTAGTTGAGTAGTGAGTGAATATGGTATCTTGTGTGAGAAGATAAATAGATGTGTTGAGGACTACTATGTGGGAGGAGGAGGAATACAGCAGAAGGGAATGGAGAAATAGGACTTGGAGAAGTACTGGAAGTGGGTGAGAAATGTGGACAAGATGAAGTAGGAAGATAGAATCTAAGAGGAAAATGAGAAATGCTAAGAAAATGAGTCACTCAAAAGGATCACCTTGATCCAATGAGAAGAATCTTAAAGGAGGAAGAGGGAGAGTCCATAGAGGACCATTATGAACAGAAAGGCACATAAATAAATATAAAGACACCTTTTGACATTTGTGGCCTAACCCAAGGCCCCATGGAAAATGGCCACCTTATTCTTCCTTAGCTGCTGGATCTAATTGGACTGCTGTTTCCTATAAGTTGTGACTCCTTTCCTCCAATGGTATAGTGGTTTCCTTTAAGCTTTCTTTTCATTTGCTAATTCATTTATTGGACCTGCATACTGGCAATATGACTACATATTTATAAAATACCACTCCAACCAACAGAACTTAGATGCTCCTTTAAAGTCAATTTTAATGAATTTTTGCTTTCTGTTGTGGTAAGACAGGAATCCTGATGTTATACTTAAGTCATAACTAGTTGGAATTATAGATTATATCGGAGCTCATCAAAAGAGTTTTACCCAGGCTGTTGTTTTAAATTTGAAAGTCTTTTGATATACATAATAAGAAACTCATTGAAATCTGAAGTTTGTCCTTTTAGGAGCTGAGTATAAAAGAAGACCAATTCAACTATTAAAATGAAGTAAAAATACAGTCATTTCTTTTATAATTAATGTTTATTCAGTTCAGATTTTGAAACCTATATTTAAATATTTTAGAACTGAAATGTTGGAGAAAAATTCTTAGTGGTTAATTACATCATACTTATAATACTGCTAGAAGTAATTTCTGCATTGTTTTGTTCAGGAGAACCAAAGTATTAAATTTTATTCAGTGGTGGTCAGACGGCCCACCTTTCCGATGAAAAATTGGTGAAATTATTTTTTAGGCTCAAAATGGACTTATGCTTATGAAAACAATGGACATTTTAAAGAACAAGACAGCATTTATACGTAACAGTTGTTATATATTGAATGTCTTAGGGGGGGGCGGGGCTTGGCTTGATTCCCCCCATCCTTAAGACCTTTACAGCCATAATCAATAAATTATAGTACATTGGTTATTGAAAAAGTTCACCACCACATTGTTAAAATGTTGTTGTTTTACTTTGTGTTTTAAATGGACGTTCAACCCTTTTTAATAAGCTTACATGGTAGAAATACCAAAATAATAAAAATTTATATGTGTTCTTCCCTTAAGCATGTGTGTGTTTAATCTTACAGGCTGTAGAAAATCTCTGTTCTTACAAGATTTCTGCAAACTTGTACAAACAGCTGAGACAGATTTGTGAAGATCACATCAAAGCACAGATTCATCAGTTCAGAGAATATCCTTTTAAAAACAAAACATCTTGTATTTTTATCATTTATTCTCTTTCTATCCTTCACTATTTAATCTAGCTTGAAATGGAATACAGTCAAACCTCATTTCTCCAATGTCTCCCATCTTGAATAATTCAGTTCTCAACCAAGTTGTTTACAAAAATAGTATCTTGGTTGTTGAACCAACTTCCTTGGTTTTTGACCTGACAACCCTTTCATGCTTGTACAAAGGAGAGAATGCTTTTGTTGCTGGTGAAATTCCACAATTAGTACAATTTTAAAACATAAAGAGGCCATTGAGAATGCTAAATGTTGCTAAGGGTGTGAAAGAAACAATGATCATGAGCAATTGGAGAGGTAGAAAAACGGTTGTTGATTTGGATAAACGAAAAGCAGTTAGCCCGTGACAGCATTTCAGACAGTGATAATGTGAAAAAGCAAAGATATGCTGTATGTTGACCTGAAAGACACCTATAGAACAAGAGCTGAAAGTGATTCCTTTAAGGGTAGTAGGGGCTGATTTGATAAATTTAAGAAAAGAAGTGTTGATTTATAGATTTTTAAGCAATACATTAGACATGTACTGTATATAAGAAAGGTCTGGAACGGATTAATTCAATTTACATGATTTCTAATGGAAAAAATGAATCAATTTATGAACAAATTGCTTCTTGAACAGCCTTCTGGAATGAAGTAAGTTTGAGAACTGAGGTTCCACTGTAGCTGTGTTTTGTAGATTTAATTTTATTTTGCTTCTAGAGAAAATTTTTTTAGCTTTAATTAGGATCTAAGTCTAATATGTGGTATTAATGTAAATAAAATGTTCTTGCATTTTTACCCTTTCCTAGCCCTAACAAATTTCCATTTGAGGAACGATAATTTAAGGAAATGACAAACTAAAAACACAATGCTCAGTTATGTTTAAGATTTGTTTTTTTTTAAATACATTTTAATTTATTTCAGAGAAGGGAGAGGGAGAGAGAAACATCAATAATAGAATCATAGATCAGTTGCCTCCTGCACGCCCCCTACTGGGGATCAAGCCTGCAACCCAGGCATGTGCCCTTGCCTAGAATTGATCCCAGGACCCTTCAGTCCATAGGCCGACACTCTATCCACTGTACCAACCCAGCTAGGACAAGACTTGTTTTTTAGGTATTTTTAGTGAGATACAATATTTTTACAGTTCAAGAAATAGCATTTTTTTCTATAATTAAGTACTATTTAGTTTCATTAGTATGTAAGGTATTCCAAATTTAAGACAAATGTGCTCTTACTTTGCACATGCCACTTGTACTAAGCACTTTAAAATGTCCTTGACGT
The DNA here is from genome assembly GCF_000327345.1 of Myotis davidii. NCBI lineage: Eukaryota > Metazoa > Chordata > Mammalia > Chiroptera > Vespertilionidae > Myotis > Myotis davidii. The sequence goes on from NW_006293949.1 coordinate 123,368, forward strand.
ACATCTCACGGATTCATTGGATAGTGTTCTTTTTCTAAAGAAAATTGATAGATGCTGGCAGAACCACTGTAGACAAATGGTAAGCTGTAAAAAGTATTACATCTCAGCTAAATATTGTAGTTAAAAAAATTCTTTAAATACGGGAATGTTAGTTTTAAAAGCTATGAAGTAGGGGCCTGCCTCAGTATCTGTTCTTCTGAATTGGAAACTAATTTTGGCTTTGTTTTCTGTATTGAAAATGCAAGTTATAACTAAGCAAGCATTTAATTTTTTTTAATGTTCATTGATTTGAGAGAGAGAGAGAGACATTGATGTGAGAAACATTGATTGATTGCCTCCCGTACATGCCCCGACCAGGGATCAAACCCAAAACCTAGGTATGTGCCCTGACCAGGAATTGAACCTGCAACTCTTTGGTGCCCAGGCCAATACTCTAACCATTGAACTACACCGCCCAGGGCTTGATTCCCTGTTTTCTATTTTCAGTTCTCTTTTTTTAAATTTATTGATTTTAGAACGAGATATATATACACATACACACACACACACACACACACACACACATATATATACATATACATACAGTAGGTTCTCAGGTTACATCGGAGATCTGTTCCTATGGCACAATGTAACCGATTTTTGCCATTAAGTCGGAACCCACATGGAGCACATACACAGCAGTAATGAAGTGAAACAGTAAAAAAATGTAAAAGAAAGATAATAATTCCTGACCTTTACTTGTGGAAAATAAATAATAAAAAAAACATAAAGCACATATGTACATATGTTGAAATGACTAAACTTTTTTTTTATAAATAAATGGGAGATGGCGATGTAACCACGAAATGATGTACGTCGAGTCCGACCTAACCCGAGGACTGTCTGTGTGTGTGTGTGCATGCGCGCGCACACACACACACACACACACACATACATACATATATATTGGGTGTTCTACTTATTTATGCATTCATTGGTTGATTCTTGTATGTGTCCGGGACAGGGATCACACCTGCAACTTTAGTATATTGGGATGATGCTCTAACTAACTGAGCTACCCCACCAGGACCTCTGTTACTTCTCAAGTTACAAAGAAGTCATAGGATCATTTTAAGTGCCCCTTTTCTGGAAACTACAGAAGGATTAAGATAATAGACTAGTTTAATAAAAATGGTATGGGCATATTCTATGGTATGTCTGTTCATCTGTATGTTTGATCCTAGTAGTCTAGTATATATTAAAGCGAATCCTGCAATTTTATTCTTATTTTATTGAGTTGCAAGTATTTCAGCCTCACAAAATATAAAAATTGCTTGATTTCTTTCTTTTTTTATTGACAGATCATGATCAGGAGCATTTTTTTGTTTCTGGATAGAACTTACGTTCTTCAGAATTCAATGCTACCCTCCATTTGGTAAGGATGCTAGAAAAATATTTTGAAAAGATTTGTTACAAATCATTGTCAAATCTTAATTACACTAATTGAAGAGATTAAGTGATACTGTGAATATTCTCCTAAAACCTCACATTTGGCTTCTTAAAACATTTATAGCAGTTTTACCTTCTTATGTTTTATGCTAATATTAGAGATAGCTTACATTCACTGAGCCTATAATAATTTATAAAGTTTTTCTATGGGAATTAAAGTTTATCTTTGAAATCTTTGGGCCGATTAAAATTCAGTGGGTGTGCATAGTAGAAACTGTTTCTATGCTCCCCTATATATTACCAAAATAAGGAGTTCCTGTAAGCAGCACAGATAATTTCTTTACCTTCCTAATAAAAGCAGAGAAACTTGAAAAAGGCAGCCACGGCAAGACTTTGGAGATATAGAGATAGATAGATAGATAGATAGATAGATAGATAGATAGAGATAGATATATCTATATGTATATATTAAAGAATTAATATGAGTGTATATTATTTTGTTGCTGATCAAAAATGTGCTTATTATCCTTTTGTTGTTAATCCTTACCCAAGGATATTTTTCCATTGATTTTTAGAGAAGGTGGAAGGGAGCGGGGGAAACAGAGAGAAACATGGATGTGAGAGAGACACATTGATTCAGTTGCTTGGGGCCTGCAACTGAATACATGCCCTTGACCAGAATCAAACCCATGACCCTTCAGTCTGAGGGCTGACTTCTCCATCCACTGAGTCAAACCAGCCAGGGATGCTCATTATCTTTTAACAATTTTATGGAAAATTCCAGCTATACAGGAAAATAGAATAGTGTAATGAGCTCTTCCCCCGCCATGTGTACCTAGCATCTACCTATAGCAATTATCAGAGTTGCTGATTTTTGAGTACTAAAGCCAGATGACAAATGACCAATTAAGCCTTCATTAACAGTACAGTGAAGACCATTTTATAACTTTGAACTAATTTTATCTCTTAATTTGATCAAGGAAGAAATCCACCAAAGGAGATAATATAACAAAACTTAGTTATGGAGGAAGATAGGAGTTTAGCCTTAGTTCTCATTAGAGACAAAATGAGTTTCCTGTATACTTTAGTTTAATAATGTTATTTAAAACTAAGAGGCCCAATGCACGAAATTCATGCATGGGTAAGGTCCCTAGCAGCTGCCAGCTGGGGCCTTCCTTCCCTGGCTGCCAGCTAGGGCCTTCTTTCATTCCACGCCACCCCCTGGTAGTCAGCACACATCATAGCGAGCGATCAAACTCCTGGTCGGTTGAACTTCCAATGGGACACTTTGCATATTAGGCTTTTATATATATGGATTCAATGTGTGGATTTTATCATGTAATTTTACAGTGGCTGTTTCAAAGCCTGGAGCCCTAATTAACATGTATGTCTCTCCAGAAGTGGTATTGCTGTCAATTAATTTAGATTATATTTTTATTTTAGGGACATGGGATTGGAGTTATTTAGGGCTCATATTATAAGTGATCAAAAAGTCCAGACTAAGACAATTGATGGCATTCTTCTGTTGATTGAGAGAGAGAGGAATGGTGAAGCAATTGATAGAAGTTTACTCCGAAGCCTTTTAAGCATGCTCTCTGACTTGCAAGTAAGTTAACTACTTCACTTACTACAGAGCTGATGTTTATCCCTAGTTTGATGTGTAAAAACCAAATTAATAGTGCTGTTTACATAAAGAACATTCAATAAGTAGCTAATGAATAAATAAACTCCATTATTTTGTTTCTCCCTCCCAGATTTATCAGGATTCTTTTGAACAACGATTTTTGGAAGAAACTAACCGGCTTTATGCAGCTGAAGGCCAAAAATTAATGCAGGAAAGAGAGGTATTTAAAAATCATGATTAATAAATCCACTGTATCTCACAATAGACCTTACTTATAGAACATAAGCTGCCCTTTGCATTTATCTTCCCAACATTGTGATGCTTTTCTCTCACTTAGGTGCTCCTTTCTTTTCTCTCTTCTTAAAGGCCAGAATTCTGGATCATAAACTCTACCTATAATTTTACATATGATTCAACCCTGCCACATTTGGCAGGGCTGCTTCCAGGATCTTTTGGACTTGACATTTTCTGAATGATTTATGGGGAGGAAAACAATAATATAAAAAACTATCTTTGTAGGTTCCTGAATATCTTCATCATGTTAACAAACGTCTAGAAGAAGAAGCAGACAGACTTATTACTTACTTAGATCAAACCACCCAGTAAGTATGACAAGCTCTGCCTAATAGCCTTAACCTGTGTTGTTGAATTGCTTAAGGCACTTTAGGCATCCCAACCATGTTAGTAACTATTTTCAGATGTGAATTGAGATTGCTTAACAATTGTTTTTATAATACAAGCTTCAAGTTGTTATTTGATTAAGGTTAAGGATATGATTATTGGTTGTGTGTATGTGTTTAGGGTGTAATTTAAAAATAATGTTAGAAACTTGTTATCTTTGAAATCTTTGGGCCGATTAAAATTCAGTGGGTGTGCATAGTAGAAACTGTTTCTATGCTCCCCTATATATTACCAAAATAAGGAGTTCCTGTAAGCAGCACAGATAATTTCTTTACCTTCCTAATAAAAGCAGAGAAACTTGAAAAAGGCAGCCATGGCAAGACCTTGGATATATCTATATATATCTACACTAATAAAAGAGAAACATGCAAATTGGTATCACTCTGCTATGCCCACCAGCCAATCAGAGTGACTATACAAATTAACCCAACAAATATGGCAGTTAATTTGCATACGCAGGCACAGAGCAAAGACTGAAGGCTCCGGCTGGAGTGAAGACTGAAGACTGAAGAGGCTTGGCTTCTAATCTTCGTGCAATGGGCTTCTAGTATATATATAAAAAGCTAAGTGACCAGCTGACTGGCTGGTAGGTATGATGCACACTGACTACTAGGAGGCAAACACTCAACGCAGGAGCTGCCAAGCAACAGCAACTGCAGAGTGCCCTTTCGCATTCTGGGACCCCTCGGGGGATGTCGGACTGCCGGTTTTGGCCTGATCCCTGCAGGCCAAGTCAAGGGACCCCAACTGCCAGAGGGACCCTGCTCACTCTGCAGATGCCCTTCCATCCCCATTGCCACCTCAGGTGCGGTGTCCAGGGAGGGGCCGCAGGAGGTTGGCTCCAGGGCATGTCCAGCCTGTCTCGCTCAGTCCCACCCCACCAGCCACCTTCTAATTAATTTCCTTTCAGTGTGCATGAATCTGTGCACCGGGCCTCTAGCTTATTTCATAACGTAAATCAAGTTTTTTTTTTTTTCAAACTATAAAAGAAAGTTTATTTATGAAGTTAAAGAGGTAGAAGAAGTGACCTGTAGAAGAAATGGGCTCAGGAAACAAGTTACAGAGGGGAAAAAAAAAAGGACCTTTGGAGCTTAGGGGAGAGAGAGGCAAGAAAACCATGCCTGGGGGGAGCGGAGAAGGGATAGGGCGTGCTCCCTGGAGAGAGCCCCACTCCAGCTGAGGTCTCAAGGGAGGACCCCAATAGAATATTTATCAGCTTTCCCAGTGTGTCCTTTCAGGGCTGGCGCTAGGGCTAGGGTCATTAGTCAACACAGCTGGTCCTGATGTCAGCCATAGTGTCACTTGTCTGGGCCTGGAGCTGAAACACAACTGAGGTCTAGGTGTATTTGTTAGGGTCAGAGCCTCATTGTCCTGGGGCCTTAATGCTTAAGGGCTATTCTCAGGCCCCCTTGTTTGTTCCCCTCTAAGGAGGTCTAACCTGTATGGCTAGCAACATGCCAGGGGAGGTAAGGTCAGGGGAGTGTCTAAACCGAGTGACCAGTGACAAGTATATATATTTTAATTGATTTTAGAGAGGGAAGGAGAGGGAGAGAGAAATAGAAATATTCAATGATGAAAGAGAATCATTGATTGGCTGCCTCCTGCATGCCCCAACTGGGATTGAGCCCACAACCCAGGCATGTGCCCTGACTGGGACCTGTGAACCCTGACTTCCTGGTTCATAGGTTGATGCTCGAGCAGTGAGCCATGCCAGTTGGGCTTGAAGTTTTATTTCCGATGAATTCTAACTGCCAGGCTTGATACTTTTTATTATAAAACTAGAGACCCGGTCCATGAAATTCGTGCATGGGGTGGGGGCAAGGGAGCGTCCCCCTCAGCCCAGCCTGCACCCTCTCCAATCCAGGACCTCTCGGGAGATGTCCAACTGCCGGTTTAGGCCCGGTCCTGGGGATGGGGCCTAAACCGGCAGTCAGACATCCCTCTC
>NW_006293949.1:129595-130921 GCF_000327345.1 Myotis davidii
TGGTCACCCCACGCATCCTGCTGTTCAGTTGTTCCTCCGTTTGTTTTGGTCGTGATGGCCCCTGGCTTTTTATATATTAGGGTACTCGGGGGCAGGGGGCCTGCTGAAAAGTAAAAGACCAATGAGTCAAAATCCCATCACTTAAAAATTATAAAATATGAAGTGGCATTCCCCTCAACTGGCCGGACCCTTCAGCCCTGCACTGCAGAGCCCCCAGAGGCACAGTGGGAGCTGCTCACTGGAGGGGCCACAGAGCACCATGCAGGCCGAAGGTGAAAGGAGTTTTTAGGGGTGAAATCAGCAGGTTTAGGAAATTCTGGGAATTAGGGGTTCCATGGGGAGAACCACAAGGCTGTGAAGCTGGGAGCTGCCCAAAGATATACATTCACAGAATAAGGGAGCTGCCAGGAGGTGTGCATTTACAGAGTACAGGGAAGGAAGCCACTCACTCAGAGAAGGAAGAGGAGGCCAAGGGAATAGTCAGGATCTCCAGCCAAGTTCTGTAGCCAGGTTCTCCAGCCAGGTTCTGTCTCAAGTTTTGAAATATACAGTCTTTTCCTTTTTTTAGGCATAGAGTAAAGCTGATCAATAAATTTATACATAAGACAGGAATATTAAAATGAACATAAAATAAGCTATTTGATTTTTCTCACCCAGAAGAGGTTTTAAAATTTCAGAAAAGTCAAATCTCAGTAATTCTAAACTCTTTTTTTTCTTTGTAGGAAGTCATTAATCGCTACTGTAGAAAAACAACTTCTAGGTGAACACTTGACAGCAATTCTTCAAAAAGGTAATTGGCAATTTATAAATCAGATTACAATTTATAAATCAGATAGCAGCAAACAATTGAAAGAAATTTAAAGATTCCACTTTTAAAAGCTTGATAGCTGTGGTGGCTGCACTTCTAAGGATGGATACAACCCTTTTTTCCTATTCACAGTGAAGTTTCAAGAGGTGCTCCTTTCCTTAACTTAAGATACAGGAGCTAAGATGAGAGAGGTCCACCAACACTGGTGAAGAAACAGTGGGAATTTGGGAATTCTTGATTGAATTTGTAACACTACAGTAAGGAAAAGCATTCCGTTTTGCATTAAAGTGTTTTTGTTCGTAGCATATAAAACTAAGCACTTCTACCAAGCATTCCTAAGTGATCTTAGAGTATACCCTGCATTTACTTTGATAATTCCAGTGATAGGTAAAAAGTCTGACTTTTTTTTTTCACTTTTAATATATTTTTTATTGATTAAGATATTACATATGTGTCCTTGTCCCCACGATACCCTCAAACCCCCCCCACTCTTGCCCTCCCCCCCCCCTTGTCCGTGT
>NW_006293949.1:132570-134808 GCF_000327345.1 Myotis davidii
ATCGCCTGCTGCCAGACAGTCCAGTTTCTCCCCGCATGAGTCCTGGGTCCCCAGAGACTTCCCGGAACCGGAGTTCAGAGCCGTTGGGAGCTTGTGACTCCCTCCGGATTCAAAAAGACAGCCGCGTCCTCAGGTGCCAGCCGCTTTCCGCGCGACGCGAGCCCCTACCTCCGCGCTTCTCTTCTGCAGCTTCTCTGGCTCTCAGTGTGCTTTTCTTTCCTTCTAGTTGTAGAATTTACAGTCAGCCAGGCTTCCTGTGGTTCTGGATGATGTCCCTATTGTTTTTCTGAGGTATTAATCAATTGTTGTGAGCGGCATCAACTTCCCGGTGTTTATCTCTGTCACCATCTCCAAAAAGCCTGACTTTTCAACCATCTTTTCTTTTGTATAAAATGGATATATTTTAGAACTTGAATATACTGTTACTTCATTCTGAAAATCAAATACATTAGAACCTCATTTAAACTTGGACTATTAATGTATGGTTCTTGATATACTAGAGGCAATATCTAATACTCTGATATATAGCTATATACACTAATGCCAGAAATAGTATGGCTACTAAAGATATGAGATTTTTATAATGTTCATTTATACAAATTTGTTTTTATAAATTGGTTTAAACATCTGATCTACCATGCTAAATGGTACAAACAGTTACACAATTATTTTTATATAGGCTGAAGTTTCCTATATTTAGTTTTCACTTGGAAAGGTGATTGTCTATTTAGGTTTAATTTAAAGCAAATCTCTATATAAAATTCACAGACTAGTCATAGTTCAGGCCAGTATTGCAATAATAATTTAACTTAATTTTCATTAAAATATCTGTCATTTTTGTTTACTTTTTAAATACCAAAATGTTTCAAATTTCAGGTTTAAATAACCTTCTTGATGAAAACCGAATTCAAGATTTATCGCTTCTGTATCAGCTCTTTAGTAGAGTTCGAGGGGGAGTTCAGGTTCTCTTGCAGCAGTGGATTGAATACATTAAGGTACCAACAATTGTGATTATTTTTTCTCCATCACGGTTTATATTCTGTATACCGAGTGCAGATCAGCAAGTATTTCTTACTAGTACTTGTTAGATCCAGTATTTTTAAAAAAATGTTAGCCCTAGCCAGTTCAGCTCAGTGGGATAGAGCATCAGCCTGTGGACCAAAAGGTCCCGGGTTTGATTTTGGTCAAGGGCACATACCTTTGTTGCAGGGTCCTCCCCAGCCTGAGCCCTGGTTGGGGTGCATGCAGGAGGCAACCAATCAATGTGTTTCTCTCACATCAATATTTCTCTCTGTCTTACCCTCTTCCTTCCACTCTCTCTAAAAATCAATGGAAAAATATCCTTGGGTGAGAATTTAAATAAATAAATAAATAATAAAATAAAATTTTAATCCTTAGAGGACATACTCAGAGGAAGGGAGCAAGAGAGAGAGAGAAACATAGATGTGAGAAAGAAACATCGATTGGTTGCCCTGACGGGATCAGACCCAGTATGTGCCCTTACTAGGAATCAAACTGGCAATCTTTCAGTGCACAGGACAACACTCAACCAACTGAGCCACTCTGGTTGGGCCCAATATTTTTTAAGTAATGGGTGTTTTGAGCAGTCAACCTGAGAATGATAGCTGTATGGTAAATCAGCAATTAAACATTTACCTTCTTGATATTGGCTATAATTTCTAGCTACAGTGCTTATAGCAGTGAATATGGAAAGAGGACTTTTATTGGATCCAAAATTTCCTTCCCTTTCCTAAATCTTTACACTGAAGGCAGATTGGCATTTTTATAAAACTTAAAGTTGACTTCTTTAAAAGTATGAAAAAGAGCCTAGAGACTTAAAATCATGTCCCATTATGATATTATATTCCCAGTGCTCATTTGTTATTTTGTGGTACAGAGGAATGGTATCAGTGTAGATATTTTATCACTTTATTTTTTCCTGACTTCAAAAACAGCTTTATTTTACTTGTTGAGATTTAAAAATATGTATACGTACTTAAAATATGATTTGGGGATTGTTTTCATTGTGGATAATTCAATTTTAGTAAAAAGTGGTAATTTTTGTTGTTTAGGCATTTGGCAGCACAATTGTAATTAATCCTGAAAAAGATAAAACCATGGTTCAAGAATTGCTGGATTTTAAAGATAAGGTTGACCATATTATTGATATCTGTTTTCTGAAGAACGAAAAATTTATCAACGCCATGAAAGAAGCGTTTGAAACATTCATTAACAAGA
>NW_006293949.1:134894-139005 GCF_000327345.1 Myotis davidii
CCTTTTATTCATAAAATTTCAGTTAATCTGAAATTTTGACAGGATGGCAATATAACAACACTGTTTATTTGATGTTGCTTAGCTGGTAGTTTCTAAGAATCTGTAAGGAATATTAATTCTTGAAAATAAAGAAAGATTCAAAGTCAGCCTGTCAAACATAATGTTCTTTCATTGTAAGACAGTACATTGGACCCTATTTATTTTTGTTTATAATAAGCTTGAGATCTGTTTTATAAGCCCACAGCAGTTTAGAGGGCCAGGGTGCTATTTTTAGAGGCTCACAGTTAGGGTTACAAGAAAATATAGTAGAAATTAAAATTGCCAGTGAGAAAAGGAAAATGTCCAGGACAAAAACAAACCAAATAATCTGGGCCCACTTAGTGTAAGGGTGTGATTTACTGTAGTGTTTCTCAGGTTTTCCCACCTAAATTCTCCTTAATGTCAGAAGAGGATGTACTCTGAGAAGGTCCAGGGTCTTCTGCGAAAAAGATAAAATTTCATTGGTGTACTACTTTTACTTAATTTTTTTTGCCTTCAACTCTGTAATTCATATGGTTTGTTTTAATAGAAAAGTAGTGTTTAAGGTTGCTTACCATCATTGTAAAATGGACACTCTAGAGCAGCTGTGGGCAAACTATGGCCCGCAGGCCGGATCCTGCCCGTTTGAAATGAATAAAACTATTGAAATAAAAGAACGTACCCTTTTATGTAATGATGTTTACTTTGAATTTATATTAGTTCACACAAACACTCCATCCATGCTTTTGTTCCGGCCCTCCGGTCCAGTTTAAGAACCCATTGTGGCCCTCGAGTCACAAAAAGTTTGCCCACCCCTGCTCTAGAGTCAGAAGACTTGGATTTGAGTTAAGACTGAAATATTTGCTAACTCTGTGACATTGTTTAAAGAAATGCATGTATACCTCTGAAGTATGGAAAAATTCAGTATATCATACTTCTGTTTGGGTATATGTAATGCCCAGTAAGGATATCTATGATCACTAAACAACAAACTTTCCCCCCATTTTAGCTAAGTATGTAGATTCAAAGCTTCGTGCTGGCAACAAAGAAGCTACAGATGAAGAACTTGAAAAAATGTTGGATAAAATTATGATCATATTTAGATTTATCTATGGTAAGTTTATTTTTATTTTAATATTTTTCTTTTAAAACACTCAACAGAGAAATTAGCAAGTAAAGTCAACCTGGAAGGAATATTATTTGGGAGTTAATGTAAAATTGTATTTGGGATATTTAAAATTCGATTACATTCCTTGCATTTAATTCATTGGGATGCTTGAGGAATATTATTTAATTGCCCTGTGTTTTGACTTTTCCATTATTAGTAGCCTTGATTTTTGTTACTTGTTGTAATCTCTAGAGCAGTGGTTCTCAACCCTTGGGTCACGACCCCTTTGGCGGTGGAACAACCCTTTCAGAGGGGTCGCCTAAGACCATCCTGCATGTCAGATATTTACATTACGATTCATAGCAGTAGCAACATTACAGTTATGAAGTAGCAACGAAAATAATTTTATGGTTGGGTCATAACATGAGGAATTGTATTTAAAGGGCCAGACAGTTGAGAACCACTGCTCTAGAGTATTGATGCTAGGGCTACTAGTTGACTAAAGCTTTTCTTTTTTTAAATTTATTTTTAATTTATTTTCTTAATCCTTACCCAAGGATAGTTTTCCATTGATTTTTAGAGAAAGTGGAAGGGACAGGGAGAGACAGAGAAAAACATCAATGTGAGAGGGACACATCAATTGGTTGCCTCTCACACGCACACTGATGAAGGCCAAGGGATCAAGCCTGAAGCCTAGGTACATGCCCTTGATCAGAATTGAACCCGGGACCCTTTAGTCTGCAGGCTTGCACTCTATCCACTGAGCCAAACTGGCTAGGGTGACTAAAACTTTTCTAAAGAAAAGTTAATGCAGTCTTAATTCTTTGTAGCAAGGAACTTTATTTTTGTTAATCCTCATCCTGAGGTATTTTTTCCATTGATATAGAGAGAGTAGAAGGAAGGGATGGAGGGAGGAAGAGAGAGACAGATAGACATCGATTGGTTGCCTCCTGCACATGTCTACCAAAGCTGGGGATTAAACCTGCAGTCCAGGTATGAGCCTGAGCCCTTGGCTAAGAACTGAACCTGCGACCCTTCAGTGCATGGGCCAGTGCTCTAACCACTGAGAAATACTGGCCAGGGCACAAGGAACTTTTGAAACATCTGATACAAATGTCTGCCTCTAATATTTCTTGCATTTAGTGAACTTGGATAAAATGTATAAATTTAAATAACTTGGAGTAATAGTGTGATTTATTAAATACTTCAAAGCAATTTTATCAGAACTTTTAATTGGAGTGTTTTATTATTTAAAATAGGCAAGGATGTTTTTGAGGCCTTCTATAAGAAAGATTTAGCCAAACGCCTGCTAGTTGGGAAGAGTGCATCTGTTGATGCTGAAAAATCAATGCTCTCCAAACTTAAACATGGTATGTTTGTCATTCTTTCTGTTCATTTTCTTCTTTGACTTCTACGGGGGGGTGGGGGAGGGTGTGGTGGTGGTTGTTAGCTTAATTTTTACTGTTTTGTCAATTATTCTCTGTTCATATGATGAAAATGTAAATTGAGTAAGCTCTTGAGGTTTCCAGTCTAGTTTTGCAAACATGTCCAGAGCTGTTGTGATTCTTAAAAAATAAAAGATTGTTCTTGTTCTTATTATTTGTATAAAAAATTTCCCATTTATTTTATTTCTAAGTAGGAGATAAGGTTACTACTATAGGATTAAAGAGTTTGATTCTCAATTAGTGGGGTATACACTTTAGGGTGGGGATTTTTTTATTCTTATGAGTAATTACAGATCATAGTTCATGCTATTACTTTGTTTTACAATCATGTTTTTAATTTTAAATTCCTTGTTTTTAACCACTTTGTAATATTATAAATGTATAAACATCTTAAATAGAATGTGGAGCTGCTTTCACCAGCAAACTTGAAGGGATGTTTAAAGACATGGAACTTTCTAAAGACATCATGATTCAGTTCAAACAGGTAAAAGTGAGTTAAACTCTTACTTCATTCCTTGAACTTTAAATATATTTAATTATCTACTTGCTGTGGTTTGTATTGAAAAGAATAAATAGAAACATGTTTTTATAAATATGTCATAGCAACTTAAGTGAAATGTAAGTATATTTGACGTATTTTAATATTCTCAATGTATACCAAAGATAACACAAAAATAGAAATAAAATGTATTGAGCTGAAGTCAGAACAAGAAAAGCTATAGCTAGATAATGAGAACAGGACTTTCTCTAGCATCTAATCATTGTTGATGATTCACATGTTGAAAGCTGGCAATGGAGAGGGAGGAGACGTGACAGAGTGGTTGCGTAAGGCCTTTGGGGAGATTGGCAATGAGAAGCTAGACCCACAGTTCCGCAGATGTTGTGATAGGTGGTTTTCAAATATTTAAAGGCATAGGAATAGTGATAGCAAATGAGATTTTCTTCTCTTAGGGTTTTAATAATGACTTTTTTTTATCACTATATTGCTACAGTGGGAAATGAGAATTGAAGATTCAAGAGAAAGATCAAGATCAGTAGGATCATGGGTCCTGTGGTAGCTACAGAATAGGGTTTATCTGCTTTGCCCTTTCCCCTTTTTCTTCCTTCCCCACTTCAGGTCATCGCCTGTTTGCAAGTGAAAAACCGGAGACTTGGGCTGGCTGGTGGGGTGAGGAATGGGGGTTGCTGCAAGGTGTTCCAAACCACATAGGGGTCTCCAAAGGTGGGGACTGCAGGTGGTATGGGGAAAACAATGGAGAAGAGATCCTATAACAGCCCAGCTATATGTGAGAGACCACTTAAGTTGATAATGCTTCTAATGAGGTCATGTGGCCTTGTGCCATAGTAACAAAATGTTAACCAGTACACTTTAAAATATATATATGTATATATATTTATTTTTTACTGATTTTTTACAGAGAGGAAGGGAGAGGGATAGAGAGTTAGAAACATAGATGAGAGAGAAACATCGATCAGCTGCCTCTTGTACACCCCCTACTGGGGATGTGCCCTCAACCAAGGTACATGCCCTTGACCGGAA
>NW_006293949.1:139251-140863 GCF_000327345.1 Myotis davidii
GATGAGGAAGAAACACCCACCAGCCGCCCCCTGCACATTTCCTACTGGAGATGTGCCCGCAACCCAGGTACATGCCCTTGACCGGAATCGAACCTGGGACCTTTCCGTCCGCAGGCCGACGCTCTATCCACTGAGCCAAACCGGTTAGGGCAACCAGTGCACTTTTGCAGTGCATTTAATATAGGCTTCATTTTTAGTCCTTTAATAGTTGACTTTTATTTTAGTGATGGTCAGTATTTGCATGTAATTTTATAATGGGGAACTTCTTGAATGGGTCATTATTGTGAAATGAAATGTTTGCATTTTCAGTTTTAAAATCTCAGTATGTATGTTTGATTTTATTGTAGTATATGCAGAACCAGAATGTACCTGGGAATATTGAATTAACTGTGAATATCCTGACAATGGGTTATTGGCCAACATATGTGCCTATGGAAGTCCATTTACCACCAGAGGTAAGAATTGCTGTTTAGGACTTGAATTATAAGCATAGAAATATATGACACTTCTATTTTGTTTGTCATTGAAAAATAGATACTTTTAATAAGAGTTTGTGTCAGTAAGCACACCAATGCAAAATGCCAGCTGTTTTAATATTTTACTCTTCTATTTATATTAATATTATTAGAGCATAAAGATGCCTAGTTTCTGGGTTCAGGGCTGATTCCCCTGGCTCTTCTTTCATTTCCCAAGATTGTACTCACCTCTCTGCTCAGCTCTCAAAAAGTCTTGCTCATGTGTCACCTGGGGATTGGATTGCTGAGTGATGGGGGCTTGAGTAAATCTATCCTAACTCCTTGGGGGAAATGTTGAACCTCAGTATTGAAGCTTAGAAAAGGGGTTAAGACTAGAGAGATAGATACCTGAAAATCTTACAGGGAGATAATCATGGACACCCAGGGAGTAGATCTCTCTCATTAGGAGGGAGAATGTAGAAACAGGAAGAAGATGGCTGAAGCAGAACTTTGGAAAGGGTTGTCATTTGGAAGGTGGTTGGAAGAGGAACCTGTGAAGAAAACCAATGAAGAAGCAATAGTGAGAGAGAGGATCTAGCATGGTGCAGAGGCACACAAGGCATTGGAGGTAAATGTTCCAAAGAGGGAATGATTAAAGCAAGAGTGTGAAGACTGATAAATGCCATTAGATTTGGTAGCTGGGGGACCATTGCCTTATACCAGTGATCAGTGAACCTATTGGATAGTCTTAAAAACATCCAGAAATTAGTATACATGAGGTAAATATAAAGAGTGGTGAATGTGTGATATTGGAAACAGCTTAAATAATCTTTATTTTTTTTACTGTAGATGGTAAAACTTCAGGAGATTTTCAAGACATTTTACCTAGGCAAACATAGTGGCAGGAAACTTCAATGGCAGTCAACCCTAGGACACTGTGTGTTAAAGGCAGAATTTAAAGAGGTAAGTGGATGTTCTCCAAACTTAATTTTCATGTTCATCTTTGATATTGAGGTCATCCCTCCTAACTTGTTTATAACTGTATATTTAATGTCTATATGACAGTGATAGCTTGTCACAGCTTTCTGTATATTATAAGAATTTGGTCTTTTCCACAGTTGATTTGACCCTGCTGCAAAACCAAGAACAGAAACCCT
>NW_006293949.1:140910-153823 GCF_000327345.1 Myotis davidii
CACTGCCACTTCTTGACTGAAAACTTCTTGTTGCTGGGAGCTCGAGAATAGAGTTCCTGCAGCTTTTCATGACTTACCTGAATCAAAAAAGTCAAAAATGCATTTGAAATAGTGATTTCTTGGTACTCATGATAAATATCTGTAATGACAAATAAGAAGGCTAAGTTATTAGTTTTCATTACTTCGTTGTTTAGTTTTAATTATGGGGCTTTAAAAAAGACTTTAGAAACGTCACCCAATACTTCCTTCTATGTTAGGTAAGACCACACTTAAGCCCAATACTGAACATACTGGCTTTTCTGGATACTGTTAATCCATGGTTCTAAGTCCAATAATTGAAAAACAAATGCTTTCCCTGTAAGAGAGTAGTCATTTTATTAATGCTTTATATATATATATTTTAAAAATGATGGCTAAACATTGCTGTTTCTCTAACAGGGTAAAAAAGAACTCCAAGTCTCTCTTTTTCAAACACTGGTGCTGCTGATGTTTAATGAGGGAGAGGAGTTCAGTTTAGAAGAGATCAAGCAGGCTACTGGAATAGGTTTGTGTTGAATCAGTTGATTAGCAAGCATTATTCAGTGTCCACTCTGTGCATTCTGCTAGGTTAAGAACTCTGGGGGGATATAAAGGAATAATCCCTCTCTTTGGCACTCATAATGTAACCACTGGGTAAGGGGGAAATGACACTTGAAATAATTTCAAGTACCAGTCTGTGGTGCTGACTCTCAGTGTATTAGGAATTTGGCAAAGCAAGAGATTAGTCTGGACTGGTACATTTGGGAAAGCCTTTATGAAAGGGGTGGGACTTGAGTTGGACCTTCAAGCTTTAGTTAGGGAGAAAGCATATGCTGCAAGTGGAAATAATTGTAAGAAAAGACTTTCGGAGGTAGCAACGAGCACAGTGTGAGCAGGAGTCATGAAGAGTTTAACTGCAGCACAGAATCCTATATAATAAAGATGTAATATGCAAATGGTTATGTAACGACCGACCACGTAAAGACAGGATCACAGATCAGCAGAAGGGTGAGGCAGTGAGATACAAGCAGGCAGTGGAGAGCTACAGGAGGGAGCAGGGCAGCAAGCTATGGGGAGGAGGGCGGAGCAGCTGGCAGAGAGCTACAGGAGGGCGCAGCGAGCTACTGGCTCACTGATTCATGCGCAGGTCTACTAGTAGGGAGATAAAAAGTTAGGGTAAGATGGGTAGAGACTTACAAATCTAGCAAGTGAAATGTATTGTAGTCTCAAGTGTGTGACATAATGGAAGTGACTTATGTAGGGCAGCTTGAAAGATGAAGAGGTTCCAGTCCAGTAACTAGTGAGGTAATTCTGTCATAAAATGTTGGGGCTTAGACTAGAATGAGGCCAATGAGAATGGAGAAGAGGCATTTCTAAGGAAGCAACAACTTACTAGATAAGTGGAGGATGAAGGAGAAGAAATATAATTGCAGGGTTTCTCACCCGAATAGGTTGGTAGATTCATGACTAACAGTTGGAAAGAAGACTCAGTTTTATGGGGAGGGAAGATGAGTAAAATTTTGAACATACTGGAGTAGATGGTAGTAAAAACAGCCAGGTGGGGGTGTCCTTTAAATGTGGACTGGCCCTAACCGGTTTGGCTCAGTGGATAGAGCATCGGCCTGCAGACTGAAAGGTCCCAGGTTCGATTCTGGTCAAGGGCATGTACCTTGGTTGTGGGTACATCCCCAGTAATGTGTAGGAGGCAGCTGATCGATGTTTCTCTCCCATCAGTGTTTCTTGCTCTCTATCCCTCTCCCTTCCTTTCTATAAAAAAAACAATTAAATAAATAAATAAATAAATAAACAAATAAGGGACTGGAGAGAAGTGAGATAAAATTTCTGAAGGTTTGGTAGTTAATTCACATGGAATGGTAATTGAATTCTTTAGAGGATGACCAGGAAAAAAAATCATTAGATGAAATACAGAGGGAGTCATTGGTGACCATGGAGTAAAAAGGAAACAATATTAATAGAGGGATGGGGTGGAAGCTACATTGAGGTTGAATGTAGCTATTCTTGTTGATGAGCTATTATAAATGACTAAGCCACTATTTCTTCTTCAGAGGATGGCGAGTTAAGGAGAACACTGCAGTCTTTGGCCTGTGGCAAAGCTAGAGTCCTGGCAAAAAATCCGAAGGGCAAAGATATCGAAGATGGTGACAAGTTCATTTGTAATGATGATTTCAAACACAAACTTTTCAGGATAAAGATCAACCAAATCCAAATGAAAGAAACGGTATTTCTTTTACATTCTCCTCATCCTAATGCACTGGAATTATATGTGTTCATGATAAAAATTTATAAAGAAGATTTTATAGCTATAATACTACCACTGGTGTTAATATTTTCTATGGCTATCTCTATTTAGCTCAATGTATTTCAGTATTTTGCGGGGGTTTTTTTTGGCAAGGGAGGTGCACACAGACTTGATATTTAACAGTTTTATATCCTGCTTTTTGTGTTTAATATTAAATCTTTAGACTTCTTCCATGCCATTAAATAAATATCTTGATAAAATGGCAGATGGCCATACAATATTCTTTTACAGGGCTAAGAAATTTTTAGTATTAGTATTTATAAATAAAACTGTAAGAAACCTCTTTGTACCTAAAAATCTCTCTGAGTCTCCTCTTATGATAAATTCATGGAAGTAGATCTTTTGGGTTGACGAGTATGAACATTTGAAGAATCTTAATACATTATGTCATATTGTGTTTCTGAAAGTCTGTACCAATTTACATTCTTGTCTGGCAGCATGACTGCCTGACTTAACAGTGCCCTCAACCGCACTAAAGATTGTATTTTCTTTTTAAAATTTTTGTCAACTTGCTTGATGAAAAATCTGAGTGATTTAGTATTTCTGTGATTAACAGTGAATATTTTGTTGATTTTTGCCTTTTGAATTTGTATGACTTTTATTAAGGAACCAATAGCATTAATTGAAACCAGAAAAAGTTTTAATGTGGGACAGAGGTCAATATCTCAGGCAAGCTCCAGTTTTTTATTCACCTTCACATCAAAGGTATGATATTCACTTAGAAGATGACTGTGTCCTTTTTAAACATTTATGATGTATCAGAAAGAAATTGCTGGCAAAAAGCCCAAATTATTCTTTTGATGTAAGTGCCAAAAAATTATTTTCAAAGTTTTTTTTAATTAATTATTTTTCAGAGAGAGGCAGGGAAAGGGAGATATATAGAAACATTAATGATGAGAGAGAGTCATTGATTGGCTGCCCCCTGCACGCTCTAGCCTGCAACCCAGGCATGTGCCATGACCAGGAATCGAACCATGACCTCCTGGTTCATAGGTTGATGCTCGACCACTGAGCTATACCAGCAGGGTACAAAAATTATTAAGAAATAGTTTGACTCTGTTAGTTTAGCTTGTTAGTACGATACTTTGAGTCAGAGGTCAGAGTCAATCATTTTTACAGAGAAGCTAATGTCAAGCTAATGTCATACAGAAATCTACTCAACAACCCCTTGTGACACATTTAGAGATTTCAAGGACAGAATAAAAGAAAATGACAAGTTCAGTATCATTTGGTGTCTACTTCTAAGAAAACAACTCAAAGATTGTATTTTTTATTAACTAATATTGACATTACTTCATAGGTACAGGGCAATATAATTAGGACAGAAAGAAGTTGTGTTTTTTCCCTGTCATTTTCTGTATTTATAAAGGTCCTTTAGATAATTCAGCATATTTAGTGCATTAACAGTGTCATGTTCCTAAAATATATAATTAGTGTAAGTAATCAAGTTTACCTTGAGATACAATTCCTAAGTGAAACTTTTTTTGTTAGGTTGAGGAACAAGCAAGCACTACAGAAAGAGTATTTCAAGACAGACAGTATCAAATTGATGCTGCAATTGTTCGAATTATGAAGATGAGGAAGACGCTTAGCCACAACCTCCTGGTTTCAGAAGTGTACAACCAGTTGAAATTTCCAGTAAAGGTAGGTACTTCTGTGTTTTCATATTGAGCTTGTCCTATATAATAAAAGCGTAATATGCAAATTGACTCAATGGCAGAACGGTTGGGGGCGGCCAGCAAGTGGCCATCAGGCCAGCCAAGGTGGGTGCCAATGGGCAGAGGGAGGGGACGGCAATTGGGGGGCAGCAGTGACTGGCGGTGGTGGCGAAGGGGTGATTGAGGGGGCGGTGCCAGAGATGCTACCTGGTGGTTAATGCACTCCCACGGGGAGCCCTGCTCAGCCACAAGCTGGGCTAATAGCTGGCGAGTGCAGCAGAAGTGGTGGGAGCCTCTCCCGCCTCCATCACAGTGCTAAGGATGTCTGATTGCGTGCGTAAGCCATCAGTCGGACATCCCCTGAGGGCTTCTGGACTGCAAGAGGCCTCAGGCTGGGCTGAGGGACACCCCCCACCCCCACCCAGTGCACAAATTTTCGTGCACTGGGCCTCTAGTTATATATAAAAGAATACATATTTTCAAACATGAATCTTACAAACATAGATTAAAGCCTCAACATTGTTTGGAGGGACACAAGTTTTTTAAAAAATATTTTAAAATTGATTTTAAGGAGGAAGGGAGAGTGGGGGGAGGGAGGAAGAGGGAGAGAGAGAAACAGCAATTGGCTGTCTCCTGCACACCGCCCCTACCAGGGACTAAAACCACAACCTGAGTATGTCCCCTGACCAGGAATTGAACCATTGACCTTTTTTTTTTATATATAATATATTTTACTGATTTTTTACAGAGAGGAAGAGAAAGGGATAGAGAGTTAGAAACATCTATGAGAGAGAAACATCGATCAGCTGCTTCCTGCACACCTCCTACTGGGGATGTGTCCGCAACCAAGGTACATGCCCTTGACCGGAATCGAACCTGGGACCTTTCAGTCCGCAGGCCGATGCTCTATCCACTGAGCCAAACCAGTTAGGGCAGGCTGTTCCTTTTTTAATGGAGTGTTGGTAAATGGACTTGAACCAGTAACTATGAGCTTTGCACTGAAAATTTGCTTTCTCTTACAGCCTGCTGATCTAAAGAAGAGAATAGAATCCTTAATTGACCGGGACTACATGGAAAGAGATAAAGAAAACCCAAATCAGTACAACTACATTGCATAAAAGTTTGGCCTTGGAGCATTTTGTGTTTCATGCTGTAGCCAGTCGATAAACATGTTGATCCTATATTGTTTGAATTCTTTTATACTACCGATGACCAAATGAAGCAGTGTAATGAAAATAGTTGAGTGGACATTTTCAGTGGTTAACATGCCCATTAAAAGAGTAATACTTACCTTTAAGAAGAATGTTGTTAAACTCTTTGCATGTTATTTAGTATGATGTGCAGAAAACTCTTAAGAAAGTACTTGGTCTTTATGATTCCTCTTTGAAAATAGGGAAGAGGTCCCTATGGCTATTAAAAACGGGGGGTTCTTATACACCGTTAATTATGAAGCAAAGGTTTATTTGCTTAATATGTCATTTAAAGATACTTAAACTGCATGCAAACTTTATTTACTGTACAGAGTTCTGGATGTATTTATCAAATAGAAAAACCACCCTGGATTTGGTTGTTCACCTGTTTTGTGATTTCCCTTGAAAAGAAAAATAAGTTGCCACAACTAACTCCATTTTACTAAGTAATGTTCTGTTACACTCAAAGGGATGCTTTGAAAATTTTATTTGGAAACAAGTTTTCAAGTAGAGGGACAGTTGCTTATATAATCTCTTGTATATACACATCCTCAAATGTTCCATTTATGGCTGTGAGATGTGTGTATATGGCTTAGCCTTGAGTTTACTGTGCTAATTAACAGGTACTTATAAAAATAGCTGAAATAGAAAATTGCTGATCATTTGTACTAGAAGAACAAAATAGGAGAGAAAAATCCAACTTTCTTCATATTAAAAATGAATACAATATGAACATTGCAAAAGAGACCAAAACCCGCATATTTTGTAAATTTTTACACAACTGAAAATTCATCAGGTAGTTTTCAACTTCCTTTAGACTTTAATGTTGCTTGAACAGTTTTGTGTTTAACTTGGACCAATTGTAGATTGTTACAGGCTTTTTAGGATTTAGCATTCCTATTTTTTATTACCAAAGTTTTTTTGGGGAAGCACCCTAACTCTTTGTTGGTAAATAAGCCTTTACTGTCATTTTTATTCTAACTTCCTATAGCCCTAGATGTAAAGGTCCTCTCATTTTCTCCACACATCCACTAGTTTGGAATTGCAAATTCTATTTCATGCTGATCTTGTTCCTTTCAAAATTGTTTGAAGAATCCTTACAATGACCAGGCACCTACTTTTCAGGGGAATATCCTAGGATTATTCAGATTATACAGAATAGAGCAAAAGTATTGTTCTTCAAATGGATCTTGTGAGTAAAAGGCTTATCTTTACCACCAGTGGTGTTTTTTTCTTTTGTATTTGTTTTTTCTTGAAGTTTTGAAATTAATCGATCACAAAGGAAAAGCAGAAAATTTTGTTCTTATTTTTAAAAATTAGAACTGTTTTTGCAGTAGTTTATTTCCTTTACTATTTGGAGTCATTAGGTAGGAAGAATACCTAGGTTCTAACCAGAGACTTGGTTTTTGTGTCTGGTATTATTTTCTTGAATTCTCAAAGACCTGTGAACAGTTATTTTAACACAGTTGCCTGTGTCTCTCTAATTGTGTCAGTGTGCACACTGTTGTGTAACAATATGTGGTATTTTGAATGCCTTCCTAATTTTCTTTTGAACAGTCATTACCCTTATATTCTCAGCTCTTCTGGTGTTTCCTTATATGAGGTCATCTGACCAGGAAATACAACTATTTTGTTTGCCTTTTCTCCATATTGGACCATCTACATCAGTGTTCTAACTCATCCCTGATGGTCTCTGAGATATGTAGATAGTTCCACGAGACTTGGTAGTTACTCTTACGAAATTATATAGAATCGGTCCTGTTAGGAGGAGACTCTTGGTGCCACCTTCATCATCTTGAAAGCTGGTCCCTTTTCTGAGGCTCTTAATGTTTGAAAACTTGATGCTGGTTCATTTGAAAAATTGGCAAGGCTATTAAAAACAAATTGAGTAGAACTGTTTAAGAAATTGAAAAGTAATTACAAACATTGGGTAAATGTGACTTTTCAGTTCTGTATCGGTTGAATTTTTGTGTTCTTTTTCCTGTGTACGTGGTGGTTCTATTTTTCTCCAATAAAAGTTTTATTTAAAAAAAAATTTCTAGAGAAGATCTTTAAAATTCAAATGTTGTAAAGAAAGTCATAAAACTGCAGACCCTAAACTCTTCCTAGTGATTTCTTTGACTGGATTCACATCAATTCTGTTACTTTTTTTAAAAGTTAATTTTTGTGGTGGTTTAGTGGTAATAGCATAGGAATGTACAGAGGGAAGAGGTATGGTAAAGGGTGAGTAAAATTTCCAGGAATCCTCAAGGTGGCTAGATACTCTTAAATATCATTTTAGAAAAATCAAGTAGAAGTATAAACATTCTTTCATTCAAATCCTCAAAGTCAAATAATTGCATAAAGTCAATATGAAACTACTCTAGATTTACCTTGAGGGGAAGATAAAAGGTTAAATACTTTGTTTTAGTTATGGCTCTTGATCTACCTTTTCTGTCATTATGAGTTCTAGGCCATATACTCTCACAGTAAGACTCTACTGAAGAATTTTACCAAACCAGAAATTAAGAAGCCTTTTAGAACCCAGTTCCTGAGTCTGTTGAAAGGCCTCAACATGGTGTCTTGCCATACTGGAAAGTCTTATCTTGTATATGTGTGTACAGTTCAGGAAATCAGTTTATTCTATTTAGGCATCTGCTGCTGAAGATTTTCACAAGTTTTTTTAAATCTCAGCATTCATAAGGTTTTTTTTTTTTTACAGTAGATGTTTTTATTTTGTTTTGAAAATCATTCTGTTTAATGCTGTGAATGACAGGAGTGTTATGGACATGTTCTGTTCTCACATCTACAGAAAATTGCCAAAACAAATTGTTCATTAAAAAGAAAGGAGCATTACTAATAGGAATTTGAATAATTATGCTTTATATGGTATCCATGCTAATACACTAATACCCCATTAATATTTTTGTTTCCTACAAAAAAAATTTCATTTGAGCAATGAAGAGATTTGTTCACCTTGAAACATTTGGTTCAAATTTAGCACTTTGTTCAATTATTTTCCTTGCTATTAAAAAAAGGCATTTCTTTATTGAGCATATAATATATTTCTATATTTAGAGGCCCGGTGCGGTGCACGGAATTTGTTCATGGGGGGGCGTCTCAGCCCAGCCTGCACCCTCTCCAATCTGGACCCCCTCAGGGGATGTCTGACTGCCTCTCGCAATCCAGGACCATTGGCTCCTAACCGCTCACCTGCCTGTCTGATCACCCCTAACAACGCTGCTTGCCTGCTTGATTGCCTCTAACCACCTCTGTCTGCCTGATTGCCCCTAACCATAAATGCAATCATGTAGTACAGTGATGGCAAACCCATGACACGCGTGTCAGAGGTGACACACAAACTCATTTTTTTGGTTGATTTTTCTTTGTCAAATGGCATTTAAATATATAAAGTAAATATCAAAAATATAAATCTTTGTTTTACTATGGTTGCAAATATCAAAAAACTTCTATATGTGACACAGCACCAGAGTTAAGTTAGGGTTTTTCAAAATGCTGACACACCGAGCTCAAAAGGTTCGCCATCACTGGCATATTAGCTCTTTATTATATAGGATAGTCCTTAGAATTTTTGTCTGGCATAGTAAAAAAATTAATTTGACCTTTTTTTTGTAGAACTATATTTTTTAATCCTTACCCGAGGATATTTTTCCGTTGATTTTTAAAGAGTAGAAGAGAGAGGGAAAGAAAAACATCGATGTGAGAGAAACACATCTATTGGTTGCCTCCTGCACATGCCCTGACCAGGGCCTGGGTCAGGGAGGAGCCTGCAACCAAGGTACATGCCCTTGACCGGAATCAAACCCTTTGGTTCGCAGGCCGACACTGTCCACTGAGCAAAGCTGGCTAAGGCTTGTAGAACCTTTTTGATGTAGAATATAAAAATGTGCTATAGAGACACATTAAAATTTGATAGTTTTACAAACTAAATAGAACAGATTCTCACATCCTCTAATTTTTGTGAGAAAATTTTGTAAAACTTTTAAAAATAACTTATTGTAAAATACAATGTAAAATTTACCATTTTTACCATTTTAACGTGTACAATTCAGTGACTAGTACATTCACCATCACCATTCTCTAGTTCCAGAATATTTTCATCATTCCAAAAGGAAACCCTTTACTCATTCAGCATTAACTCCACAGTAGCTACCCAGCCTCTAGAAAACATTAATCTGCTTTCTGTGTCTATGGTTTGCCTAGTCTGGATATTTCATATCAATGGAATCATATAATATGTGACCTTTTGTGTCTGGTTTCCCTTGCCTAGCACTGATGTTTCAAGTTTCCTCCATGATGTAGCATGTTGCAGTACTTCATTTTATGCTTCAATAATTTGTGTGTGTGTGTGTGTGTATACCACATTTTATTCATTCTGTTGATGGACATTTGGGTTGTTTCCTCCTTTTGGTAGTTCTGTTAAGACGATTTGTATACAAATATCTGTTCAGTTCCCTGTTTTCATGTCTTTGTAGTATTATACACAGGAGTGGAATTGCTAGGTTATATTGCAGTACTATGCTTTACTTATTGAGGAACCACCAAACTTTTCCATAGTTGCTACACCATTTCACATTCCCAAGAGCAATGTACAAGAATTTAAAATTTTCCACACCCCCATCAACACTTGTTTTTTTCTGTTTTTCCTATTATAGCTATCCTAGTGGGCATAAAGTAGTTTTTGAATTTCATTTCCTTAATGACTAATGATGTTGAGCATCTTTTTATGTACTTGTCAGCCATTTGTACATTTTCGTTGGAAATGTATCTATTCAAGTCTTTTGGCTATTTTGTAAATGGTTTGTCTTTATGTTGTTGAATTGTAAGAATTCATTATATAATAGGGATACTAGACCCTTAGCAGATATAATGGTTTGCTAATATTTTCTCCTCTTCTGTGAGTTGTCTTTTCACTCATTTTAAAGTGCCCTTTTTAAAATTTATTTTTCAATTATAGTTGATGGTCTCTTGATGCACAAAAGTTTTCATTTTAATGAAATACAGTTAACCTATTTTTTTTTCTTTTTGTCTCGTGCTTTTGGTGTCATAGCTAAGAAACCATCACTAAATCGGAATCCATGTTGATTTACACCTATATTTTGTAAGAGTTTTTGGTTTTATTTCTTAAATTTAGGTCTTTAATCTCATGAGTTCATTTTTGCATATGGTATCAAGTAAGTGTCCAAATTTATTGTTTTGCAGGTGGCTATCTAGTTGTCTCAACACCATTTGTTGAAGAGACTATTCTTTTCTTCATTGAATGGTCTTGTCACCTTTGTTGAAAGTTAGTTGACCATAATTTCTGTGAGTTTATGTCTGGGCTCTCATCTATTCCATTGATTTATATATGGATTGTTATGCCAATACTACACTATTTTGATTACTATTGATTTTTAGTAAGTTTTGAAATTGGGAAGTGCGAGTCTTCAACTTCTTTTTCAAGATAGTTTTAAATATTTTGGTTCCTTGCTATTCCGTATAGATTTTAGGACCAACTTTTCCATTTTTTGAAAAAAAAAAAGGCCATTAGGATTTTGATAGGGATTGCAATAAATCTATAGACAGTTTGGGAGTTTTACCATCTTAACAATATTAAGTTGTCCAGACTGTGAACACAAGTTTTTCCATTTTTAAAGATGTTTTATTGATTTTTTTTTTTTTTTTTTAGAGAGGAAGGGAGAGGGAGGGAGAGAGAGAAACTTTGATGAAAGAGAAACATCCGTTGGCTGCCTCCTGCATGCCCTCTACTGGGGATCGAGCCCACAACCCAGGCATGTGCCCTGACCAGGAATCGAACTTGCAACCTTTCAGTGCATGGGACAATGCCCAACCAACTGAACCACACTGGCCAGGGCTTTCCATTTTTAAAACCATTTGTTTTAGTTCTTTAAAAAATTGTTTCAATATTTTGTGCTTTTACTGTATGAGTCTTGCATCTCCTTGGTTAAATACATTCCTACATATTTTATTTGTTTTGATGCTATGTTAAATGGAATTTACATTTGCTAATGTGTACAATTTGTGTGTGTTAATCTTGTATCTTGCAAGTTTGCTGAATTTGTTTACTAGTTCTAATGTATTGTGGAAATTTAAGGATTTTTTATATATAGCATTTTTGTTGCCTATGACTGATTTTCAACTGGTGTGCCATGGCACACCAAAAATTTTAAAACATGCAATTACTAAGGGAAAGGGGGACTTCTTTTCACTTAGTAATTAGTTTATGTGTGCCATGAGAAAAAAGAGTGAAAAATCTCTGGCCTATAAATAGAGATAGTTTTACTTTTTCCTTTCCAACTTGGTTATATTTTATTTCTTTTTAATTTCTCTGGCTGGAGCTTCCAATGCAGTATTGAATAGAAGTAGCTAACACAGACATCCTTGTCTTTTTCCTCATTTTAGGGGAAAAGCTTTCAGTATTTTCTTATTGAGTACTAGAGGCCCAGTGCACAAATTCATGCATGGGTGGGGTCCCTTGGACTGGCCAGCGATTGGGACCACTGTAGGTTGTCCAGGGAGAGCGGCCGCAGGAGGTTGGCTGGCCTCCCTAATTGGGAGGGACCGTGGGAGGTTTGGCCAGCTCAGGAGAGGGACTACGGAAGGTTGGCTGTGGGAGCACACTAACCACCAGGGGTTATCATGCTGAAGATGATTCTAATCTCACAGTTTTTTTAGTGTTCCTATCACCAAAGAATGTTGCATTTTATCAAATGCTTTTTCTGCATCAATTGAAGTGATTGTGTAGTTTGTTTCCCTTAGTTCTATTAAATTGGTGTACAGTAATACACCCTTATCCACAGCTTAACTTTGCATAGTTTCAGTTACCCATAGTCAGTTGCAGCTCAAAAACATTAAATGGAAAACTCCAGGAATAATTCATAAGTTTTAAATGGTGTACCTTTCTGGGTAGCATGATGAAATCTTGTACCATCCCACTCCCTCGCACTCAGGACATGAATCATCCCTTGGTCCAGTGTATCCACACTGTGTACACTACCTGCCTATTAGTCACTTAGTAGCTGTCAATATTATGAGATCCACTGTGGCAGTATTGCAGTACCTGTGTTCAAGAAACCCTTATTTTATTTAATAGCTCCAAAGTGCAAGAGTAGTGATGCTAACAATTTGGATATGCCAGAGAGAAACCATAAAGTGCTTCCTATAAGTGTTTATATAAGGAAAAAAATAGTATATGTAGGGCTTGGTTTCAGGCATTTACTAGGTGTCTTGGAACATATCCCCCATGTATAAGGAGGAATTATTATTACATTGATTATTTTTCATACATTGAACCACCCTTACATTCCTCACATAAATCCCAATTGATCATGGTATATAATCCTTTTGATACGTTGCTGGCTTTGGTTTGCTGGAATTTTGTTGAGGATTTTTGCATTTTCGTAAGTGGTATTGGTGTGTAGTATTCTTGTAATGGATAATGTTGGCCTCAAGGAATGAGTTACAAAGTATTCCTCTTCTATTTTGTGGAAGACTTTAAAAAGGATTAGTGTTATTTCTTTTTTAAATATTAATACAATTCACCAGTGAAGCCATCTGGTCCTGGCTTTATGGGGAAGTTCATGTTTATTGATTCAATCTCTTACAGGTCTGCTCAGGTTTTCTATTTCTTTTTTTTTTTTAATTAAATCTTTGTTGTTCAGATTATTGCAGTTGTTCCTCTCCCCCCCCCATAGCTCCCCTCCACCCGGTTCCCACCCCACCCTTTG
>NW_006293949.1:153860-154469 GCF_000327345.1 Myotis davidii
AGTTGTTCCTCTTTTTCCCCCCATAGCTCCCCTCCACCCAGTTCCCACCCCACCCTCTGCCATTACTCCCCACCACTGTCCTCATCCATAGGTGTACGATTTTTGTCCAGTCTCTTCCCGCACTCCCATACCTCCTCCCCATCGAGAATTGTCAATCCACTCCCTTTCTATGGCCCTGATTCTGTTATATTCACCAGTTTACTCTGTTCATCAGATTTTTTTATTCACTTGTTGATATGTATTTGTTGTTCATAATTTTTATCTTTACCTTTTTCTTCTAATTCCTCTTCTTAAAGAATACCTTTCAGCATTTCCTATAAAACCGGTTTGGTGGTGATGGACTCCTTTAGCTTTTATTTTTATCACTGAAGCTCTTTATCTGACCTTCAATTCTGAATGATAGCTTTGCTGGATAGAGTAATCTTGGTTGCAGGGTCTTGCTATTCATCACTTTGAATATTTCTTGCCACTCTCTTCTGGCCTGCATGGTTTCTGTTGAGAAATCAGCTGACAGCCGTATGGGTACTCCCTTGTATGTAACTGAGTTTCTTTCTCTTGCTGCTTTTAAGAGTCTCTCTTTGTCTTTTGCTTTTGCAATTTTATTTTTGG
>NW_006293949.1:154951-167521 GCF_000327345.1 Myotis davidii
GGAGTTTTAATCTGGATGGTTCCACTCTTACCACTGGGTACACTGGCTCTTGGATCTCTAAGGAGGTGCTAATTTAGCCTCTTCCTGAGGCTGCTCAGCAGGAGCTATGGAGAGATCTGCAGATTCCTTTTCTTTGTTTAGGGTTTGGAGGTTCCCAGATGGGGCCCAGCTGTGAAGCAATGCAAGCTGCTGTGGGGCCTTGGGCCTTCTTTTGGAAGTTCTGGGTCTCTCAGAGCCAGCTGCGGTTTGTTAGGTAATTTTCAGATTGCGAAAAGCCAGGTCTTTCATATGCAAAAGCCTCTGCACACAGGTTGGGTGGGGCGGGGTCTCAAGGGATCAACAGGGCCAAGCAAGCAGCTATCACTGTTTCTCAATCCTACCCTAAGAAGCCCCGCAAGCACCTCTGAGAGAAAGCCACCCTTGAGTTCCTACCAATGCCAGATAGTCCAGTTTCTCCCCATATGAGTCTGGGTCCCGAGAGACTTGCCTGGAGCTGGAGTTCAGAGCAGTCGGGAGCTTGAGACTCCCTCCTGATTGAAAAAGACACCAGTGTCCTCCGTTGCCAGCCCTTTCCACGTGCACCTCCGTACTTGTGCACTGTACTTCCGCACCTCCTCTGAGTCTCGGTGTGCCTTTCTTTTTCCTTCTAGTGGTAGAATTTCCACACAGCCAGCCTTCCTGAGTTTCTGGATGATGTCCGTTTTGTCTTTTAGTTGTATTTTTGAAGTGGTTGTATGAGGCAGTAATTTCAGGTATTTACCCCATCTTGGTTTCTCCTCTGTTTCTTATTGAATAACTTTAATATTTTGTTTGTTTGTAGGAATTTGTTAATTTCATCTTTTTTATCTAATTGGTGTAAAATTGTATATAGCATTCATATATATATATATATATACACATATATATACATATACATATATATGTATATTTCTTTATTGTTGAAGGTATTGCATACGTCTCTTTTTCCCCCATTGACCTCTCCCAGCCCACCCCCTCCCAGCACATGCCCTCACTGCCCTATTGTCTGTGTCCATTGGTTATGCTTGTATGCATGCATACAAGTCCTTTCATTGGTCTCTTACTCTCCCCCTTTCCTTCCCATGCCTTCACTCTGAGGTTTGATGGTCATTTCAATGCTTTCTTGTCTGTGGATTTATTTTTGTTCATCAGTTTATGTTGTTCATTATATTCTACAAATGAGTGAGATCATGTGATACCTTTCTATGACTGGCTTATTTCGCTTAGCATAATGCTCTCCAGGTCCATCCATGATGTTGCAAATGGTAAGAGTTATTTCTATTTTACAGCAGTGTAATATTCCATTATGTAGATGTACCACTTTTTTTGGAACATTTTATTTTAATTTATTGTCTAAAATTTTACATATGTCTCCTTTAACCTCGATTGACACCCCCCCTCAGCCATTCCCACCCTGGCAAGCCCCCACTGCCCCAGTGTCTGTGTCCATTGGTTATGCTAATATGCATGCATACAAGTCCTTTGGTTGCTCTGTAACCGCCCTCTCACACCATTTGTCTCTGGATCTATTCTTGTTCATCAAATTTTGTTGATCATTATATCCCACATATGAGTGAGATCATGTGATACTTATCTTGCTCCAACAGGCTTATTTCGCTTAGCATAATGCTCTCCAGTTCCATCCACGCTGTTGCAAATGGTAAAAGTTCCTTTTTTATAGTGGCGTAGTATTCCATTGGGTAGATGTACCACTGTTTTTTAATCCACTCATTTGCTGATGGGCACTTAGCCTGTTTCCAAATCTTAGCTATTGTAAATTGTGCTTCTATGAACATAGGGGTGCATATATCCTTTCTGATTGGTATTTCTGATTTCTTGGGCGATATACCTAGACGTGGGATTCCTGGGTCAAATGGGAGTTCTATTTTTAATTTTTTAAAGAAACTCCATACTGTTCCCCAGTGGCTCACCAGTTTGCATTCCCACCAGCAGTGTATGTGGATTCCTTTTTCTCTACATCCTCAGCAGCACTTGTCGTTTGTTGATTTGTTGATAGCCATTCTGACAGGTGTGAGGTGGTACCTCATTATTGTTTTCATTTGCATCTCAGGTGATTAGTGACTGAGCATGTTTTCATATGTCTCTCAGCCTGCTGTATGTCCTCTTTTAAAAAGTGTCTGTTTAGACCCTTTTCCCATTTTTTGATTGGATCCTTTATCTTCCTTTTGTTAAGTTGTATGACTTCTCTGTAAATTTTGGCGAGCAAACCCTTATCGGAAATATCATTAAAGAGCTTTTTACTTCGATGTAGTTCCATTTGTTTACTTTCTCCTTAGTTTCCATTGTCCTAGGACATTTATCCATAAACATACTGCTATGCAAATGTCTGGTATTTTGCTGCCTATGGAGTCTTCTAAAATTTTGATAGTTTTCCGTCCTCCATTTAAGTCTTTTATCCATTTTGAGTTTATTTTTGTGTATGGTGTAAGTTGGTGGTCTAATTTCCTTCCTTTGCATGTATCTGTCCAATTTTCTCAGCACCCTTTATTGAAGTGACTGTCTTGACTCCATTGTATGCTCTTGCCTCTTTGGTCAAATATTAAGTGAGCATATTGGCTTGGGTTGATTTCTGGGTTCTCTGCTCTTTTCCATTGGTCTATGTCTGTTCTTGTGCCAGTACCAGGCAGTTTTGAGAACAGTGGCTTTGTGATATAGCTTGATATTTGGTATTCTGATCCCTCCAACTTTGTTCTTCTTTATCAGGATTGCTGCAGCTATTTTGGGGTCTTTTTTTTTATTCCAGATGAATTTTTGGAGAGTTTGTTCTAGGTCTGTGAAATATGCCATTGGTATTTTAATGGGGATTGCATTGAATCTATAGATTGCTTTGGGTCAACCTTTCAGACCACTGGTTGGTGACCGCTGGTATAGATAATTTAATGATGTTAATTCTACCAATCCATGAACATGGTATATTCAACTTGTTTATATCTTGTTCTATCTTTTTTCAACGTCCTGTAGTTTTCTGGGTACAGCTCTTTTACTGCCTTAGTTAAGTTTATTCCTAGGTATCTTAATATTTTTATTTTAATGGTAAATGGGATTTTTTTTAGTTATTCTTTCTGTGAGTTCATTATTGGTGTATAAAAATGCCATAGATTTCTTGACATTAATTTTGTATGCTTCTACGTTGCTGAATTCATTTATTAAATCTAGTAGTTTTTTTAATGGAATCTGTAGGGTTTCCTATGTACAATATCATGTCATCTGCAAATAAGGACAGTTTTACTTCTTTTCTAATTTGGATGCCTTTTATTTCTTTTTCTTGTCTGATCACTATGGATAGCACTTCCAATAGTATATCAAAAAGGAGTGGTGAAAGTTGTCATCCCTGTCTTGTTCCTGTTTTTATGAGAAGTGGTTTTAGTATTTGCCCATTGAGTATGATGTTGGTTGTAGCTTTATCATATAAGGCTTTTATTATGTTGAGGTATGATCTCTCTATTCCCACTTTGCTGAGAGTTTTTTATCAAGAAAGGGTGTTGGATTTTGTCAAATGCTTTTTCTGCATCAAATGATATGATCGTGTGGTTTTTGTCTCTCAATTTGTTTATGTGATGAATCACATTTATTGATTTGCGGATACTGAACCAGCCTTCCATTCCCGGAATAAATCCCACTTGGTCATGGTGTATGATCTTTTTAATGTTTGCTAGGTGTGATTTGCTAGTGTTTTGTTGAGGGTTTTACATCTATGTACATCAGGGATATTGGTCTGTATTTCTCTTTCTTTATGGTGTGTTTATCTGGTTTTGTGATTAGGGTAATGCTGGCTTCATAGAAAGAGCTTGGAATTCTTCCTTCCTCTTGAATTTTTTATAATAGCTTGAGGAGGATCAGTGTTAGTTCTTCTTTGAATGTTTGGTAAAACTCCCTTGTGAAGCTTTCTAGACCTGGGTGTTTGTATGCTGGAAGTTTTTTATTACTGTGTCAATTTCATTGGTAGTTATTGGCCTATTCAGGTTTTCTGATTCTTCCTGATTGAGTTTTGGAAGATTATATTTTTCTAGTAATATGTCCATTTCGTCTAGCTTGTCCAGTTTGTTAGTAAAGTTGTTCATAATTCTTTTTCATGATTCTTTGTATTTTTGTACGGTTGATTGTTACTTCCCCCCTTTCATTTCTGATTTTGTTTATTTGGGTCCTCTCTTTGTTTCTTGGTGAGCCTGGCTAGAGGTTCATCAATCTTGTTTATCCTGTCAAAGGAATCCAGCTCTTGGTTCTATTGATTTTTTGTGTTGTTTCATTGGTCTCTATGTCATTTATTTCTGCCCTAATCTTTATTATTTCCTTCCTTGTACTTACTCTGGGCTTTTCTTGTTGCTCTCTTTCTAGTTCTTTAAGTTATAGTGTTAGATAATTTATTACCTTTTTTTTTTATGTAGGCCTGTAGTGCTATGAACTTCCTTCTCAGGACTGCTTTCACTGTGTCCCATAGATTTTGGATAGTTGTATTTTCATTTCCATTTGTTTCCAGGGTGTTTTTTGTTTCTTCTTTGAACTCTTTGGTAACCCATTCATTGTTTAATAGCATGCTATTTAGCCTCCATGTGTTGTTTTTTTATTTTATTGTAGTTGATTTCTAATTTTATGCCATTGTGATCTGAGAAGATGCTTGATATGATTTCAGTCTTCTTGAATTTGGAGAGACTTAGCCTGAATCCTAATATGTTGTCTATCTGAAAATAATCCCATGTGCACTTGAGAAGAATGTATATTCCATAACTTTGCAGTGAAATTTTCTGAAGATGTCTGTTAGTTCCATCTGATCTAGTGAGTCATTCAGGATTGCTCTTTGGTGATTTTTTGTCTTGAAGATTTATGAAATGATGTCAATGGGGTATGAAAGTCCCCTACTATGATTGTATTGCTGTTGATCTCTCCCTTGATATCTTCCAAAAGTTTTTTTATATATGTGGATGTTCCTGTATTAGGTGTAAAAATATTACCAGAGTTATATCATCTTGTTAAAGATCACATTAGTATTATTTTTATCTCCTGTTACAGCCTTTACTTTGAGGTCAATTTTGTCAGATATAAGTATTGCTACTCCAGCATTTTTTTCATTCCTATTTTCCTGAAAAATTTTCCACCCCTTCACTTTCAGTCTGTGTGAGTCCTTTGTTCTGAGGTGGGTCTCTTGTAGACAGCATATATATGGGTCATTTTTTTTATTAATTGAGCATGTAATCCATTTATGTTTAAGGTTATTATTGATCGGTACTTGTTTGTTGCCATTTTTATTCTTTATGCCTGTGTACCTTCTTCTCTTTCTACTTCTTTTTACTGAAGTCCCTTTAGCATTTCTTGCATTGCTGGCTTGGTGGTAATACACTCCCTTAGCCTTTTTTGGTCTGCGAAGCTCCTGATTTCACTTTTAATGTTGGATGAAAGCCTCGCTGGAGAGAGGATTCTTGGATTCAGTCCCTTGATTTGCATCACTTTGTCTATTTCCTTGTGGCCTAATGTGTTTCTGTTGAGAAATCAGTTAATAATCTAATGGGAGATCCCTTGTAGTAAACTTTCTGTCTCTGACAGCCTTTGAGATTCTTGCTTTGTCATTGACAATTGCCAATTTAATTATGATGTGTCTTGGTATCGGTCTTCTTAGGTTCATCTTGTTTGGGACTTTCTGTGCTGCTTGGACTTGTGTGACTTTTTTCTTTCCAAAGTCAGGGAAGTTTTCTGTCATTATTTCTTCAAATAGGATTTTTATTCCTTGCTCAGCTTACTATCCTTCTGGCACCCCTATTATGTGGATGTTGTTCTGTTTCATGTTGTCCCAGAGACTCTCCTCCTGCTTTTTTTCTTCCAGATGCTGCTTTGCTTGGGTGTTTTTTTTTCTACTTTGTCTTCTAACTCGCTAATTCCATCCTCAGCTTTTTTAAAATTTAAATTATTTATTGTTGAATTAATTACATATGTCTCCTTTCTCCTGCCCCCCCCCCTTGACCTCTCTCTGGCTGCTCCCACCCCCAGCTCTTGCCTTCACACAGGTCCTCAGCTTCTTCTGGTCCACTGTTGAAACCTTCCATTATGTTCTTTATTTTAGCTATGTAATTCTTCATTTCCTCTTGATTCTTATATTCCTTGCTCAGCTTACTATCCTTCTGGCACCCCTATTATGTGGATGTTGTTCTGTTTCATGTTGTCCCAGAGACTCTCCTCCTGCTTTTTTTCTTCCAGATGCTGCTTTGCTTGGGTGTTTTTTTTTCTACTTTGTCTTCTAACTCGCTAATTCCATCCTCAGCTTTTTTAAAATTTAAATTATTTATTGTTGAATTAATTACATATGTCTCCTTTCTCCTGCCCCCCCCCCCTTGACCTCTCTCTGGCTGCTCCCACCCCCAGCTCTTGCCTTCACACAGGTCCTCAGCTCACTAATTTGGTTCTCCACATCTTCTAATCTACTGTTGAAATATTCCATTGTCTTCTTCATTGCAGCTATGTCATTCTTCATTTACTCATGTGGGTGCATTTCTCATTCAGCTCCTTGTAATTCTCTTACACATTGGTGAATTTCTCATCCAGATGTTTGAGCATCCTTATAACCATTACTCTGAATTCTTTATCTGACAAAGTGCTTGCCTCCATTTCTTTTGGTTCCTTTTCTGGTGATTTCTCCTTTTCTTTCATTTGGGGGTTGTTTCTTTGTCTCCATTTCTGTTGTTCTTTTGTAATTGTTTCTATGTATTAGATAAAATTGCTATTTTTTTAAAATTGGTCTTATGTAGTAGATGCTTTATGGGACCCAGTGGTGCATTATCTTAGATCTTCTGGGCTGGGAGTTCTAGGGAGGCTCCCTACTTGAGATATTTGGGTTCTCCTGATGTAGTTGGGTCTTGAATGTTATTGTCCCATTCATGGATGGAGTCTCTTCTGAGGTTGTCTGATTATGTGGCATTCTCCTTACCACATTGTGCCAACCGTTGTGGAGGTGCTGATTGAATAGCACAAAATACAACATGACAAGACACAGCACAGAAGGAACAGAACACAAATGTACACAAAACACTTATAATCCCAATAAAAGTGACCACCAGAGTAAAAAGAATTTTTTTTTAAATATATTTTATTGAGTTTTTACAGAGAGGAAAGGAGAGAGATAGAGAGTTAGAAACATCAATGAGAGAGAAACATCAACCAGCTGCCTCCTGAACACTCCCCACGGGGGATGTGCCCGCAACCAAGATACATGCCCTTGACCGGAATCGAACCTGGGACCTTTCAGTCTGCAGGCCGACGCTCTATCCACTGAGCCAAACCGGTTTCGGCAAGAATTAAGAAATAGAAAAGAGAACAAGAGTGATAGCAAGAAAGAGAAAAGGAAAAAAAGAAAGACTATGGGGAGAAAGCACAACAAAACAAATCCAAAGCACAAACAAAAAACACCCAGAAAAGGCCAGTGCAGAATCTATAGATGCACACCTTAACTAGAGAAAATAAGGTTGAGGAATTGGATGAATAGAGGAAGGACCATGGTTTAGAATAGAGGAGGGAGAAAAATGAGAAGGAAAAATAAAAATTAAAAAAAAAATTTCTTTTTGAAAAGAAGAATAGAGGAAAGAGCATATAGGCCTATATTTAGGAAGTGAAACAAGGTAAAAATTAGAAGAAGAAAGCAAGAGAGAGAAAAAATTGAGTAGTAAAAAGAAGGGGAAATAGAGTAGGATCAGGGAAGAGGAAGTTAGATATATGAATAACCCAACAGAGACTAGAATACTAGCACATCAATAAAGCAGATAAAGAAGGTCCATTTTTAAAAGGGGGGGAAAGGGAAATCTAACTAAAATGACAGGAGAAGAAAACCGGGAGGAACTAGAAGTGAGGAAGAAAAAGGGGCAAAAAAGTAAAAAAATAGGATAAAATAAAAAATAAAAATTCAATAAAAAATTGAAATGTCATTTGCTTCAGCCAAATTTTATTGCCCCATGGGAGCTGATTTAGGACCCCACTCTTCTGTCTGCTAATTATGGACTTCCTGTTAGGTACTTAGGTGCTGGCCTCTGTCAAGCAGTGTCTTTTGGCTTTTAGCCTCCTGCTTGAAGCTCCAAGTGATCCACAGGCCCTCTGATTATGTCTGTCTCCATAGGCCTTGGAGGAAAGCAAGTGGCGTCAATCTGCTCTCTTTACCTGTCTGCCAGCTCTTAGTCTTAATCACTCAAGTGTCTGTTTCTGACAGGGCTTTATGTGGGGTTGGTGCTCTTTAGCTTTCAGGGAGTAAAATGGGTGTTTTTTTCCTGACCCAGAGGTACTCCTCCATGAGTAGCCCAAAATATTATTCTGGCCTTGGTTGTTCAGAGATCCTTGTAGAAAAAAAAGGGGTTGACTGGAAACCTGGAATTTTTCATGAGTCTGGTTCCCAGAATAGTGGGCGGACAGGCCCCTCTTCCAATCCAATTACTGAGGGCTCTTTGGGCCTATTCAGACCCATAAACTTGGCCTCTATCTTTGTTTCCTTTCTATAGCTCAAAATGCAGGCAGGGTGTGGCAGGCTGTATTACCTGCCTTGAGGCTACTGGGAGGGGCTAGCTGTTCCAGGGAGAAACGGCCCCTTAGATTTGGAAGTTTAAGAATGTCCCAATGCAGTATTCTTGGCCACATCTTCCTGCTCTGCTTCCCTCCAGCCTCTCCTCAAGTCTGTGCCTCTCTCCCTGCACCTAAGTCTCGGGTGAGTGTTTGCAATTGAAAAGTCCTGTGTTCTGGGTTTAGTGAATAAATGCAAGGACAAAACAAAATCAAAACAACCATGAAACTGTGGGTTTCTCTCCCCCCAGCACCTTGCTGCTCAGGCCACCTTTCTGGCTTCATGGCTATGGTCTTAGGTCCAGATTTCCTGGCCACCAGCAGCCCTGTGGCTTTTCCTTTCCACAGTTGGATGTTACGCCTGTTGCCAAGGTTTGTGGTTTTAGTGCAACACAGCTTCCTCCTCACCCTCTCGGCCCACTGGCCTGTTTCTCTCAAGCCCAGATCCCCATTCCTATTCTATCTACAGGCATCCTCTGTCCTTGTTGTAAATTGTCTCCTCAGCTGTGTCTAATTTGTTTATAGCATTCTTTTATAATCCTTTCAATTATTTAAGGTTGATAGTAATGTCCTACTTTTATTTCTGAACTTAGTAATTTGACCCTGTTCTCTTTTCTTCTTAGTTTATATAAAGGTTGTCAATTTTGTTGATTTTTTTTTCTTTTTAAGTACAGTTTCCTTTTAATATTTTTATTTGGTTTCAGGTATATAGCATAGTGGTTAGACAATCATATGCCTTTACAAAGTCTCCCCACGCCAATACTGCAAGTACCTACCAGTACTTAATTATCACAATATTTGACTACTAGTGGCTCCGTGCATGAAATTCATGCACATTAAAAGGGGATTAATTAGAGGAAATATTTTAATATTGCTATTTGCCCTTTCTCTATAATAGAAGTGTCAGAGATGAAATAAAATTAGTAAAATGTATATGAAAATCTTCCTCCTGTCAGAGTCTGGGGCACACCATGAGACCCAGAGTCAAGTCCCCACCCACCCACATGTGCCTCAAAATCACATTAGACCCAGACCCGGCCGCCCTCCCCCCATTGGGCTAGATCCAGACCTGGCTGGTTCCACCCTTGTCAAGCCCTGCTGGGTGGGGGTGCAGCCTCAGGTCCTCTGGCCTGGTGCTGGGGCAGGGAGCATGGCCTGAGGTGCCCCAGCCCGGGCTGGGGCTGGGGGCATGCCTTGAGGTCTTCCGTCAAGCTCCGCCAGGTGGGGGAACAGCCTAAGGTCCCCTGTCAAGTTCTGCCGGGGGAGGGGGGGTAGCAGCCTGAGTTACCCAACAAGCCCTGCTGGGTGGGGCGCATGGCCTGAGGTCCCCTGCCTTGGTGCAGGGGTGGGAGGTGCAGCCTAAGGTCCCCTGGCCCAGCACCGGGTCAGGGGGGCACCTTCAGGTCCCAGGTCAAGCCCTGCTGGGTGGGGGGCGTGGCCTGAGATCCCCTGTCTAGCTCTGCCAGATGGGGGGTACAGCCTCAGGTCCCCCATCAAGCCCCACTCGGGGGCACAGCCTCAGGTGCCCCGTCAATCCCCGCTGGGCAGGAGGCGCGGCCTGAGGTCCCGTCAAGCCCCACCAGGGCGGGAGAAGGGGCGCAGCCTTAGGTCCCTGCTGATTGCTTGTTAAAGCTCATTATAGAAACCCCGCCTCCTCTGTGGGCACCACCATCTTTGTGGCAGAGAGATGGTCAATTTGCATATTCCTTCTTTATTATATAGCATATTACCTATGCTGTACTTTATATCCCTGTGACTATTTTGTAATTAGAAATTGCTAGTTCTTTTTTTAAATATATTGATTTCACAGAGGAAGGGCGAAGGAAAGAGAGATAGAAACATCAATGATGAGAGAGAATCATTGATTGGCTGTCTCCTGCACACCCCCACTGGGGATTGAGCCCGCATTCCGGGCTGATCCACACTGGCCAGGCAATTTTGTTTTTTTCATTCATTGGTTCCTTCTTGTATGTGCCCCACCAGGAGATCAAACCCACAACATTGGTGTATTGGGATAATACTCTAACAAGCTGAGCAACCTGATCAAAGCTGTTTATTTTGTCCTTTAGATTCCACACATATCTGTATTCCCACCAAAAGTGCACGAGGGTTCCCTTTTCTCCATGTCCTGGTCTACACTTGCCATTTGTGGATTTATTGTTGATAGATTGTTGATTTTTTTTTTAAAAGAAACAAGCTTTGTTGGGGTCCAGCCCCAGCAGGTCCAGGGGTTCCCAAAGGTGTGGATGGAGTTGGCGAAGAATGATTGACACGGAGGCAGCATTCAGTTGATCAGCATAGCCAGGTTCTCCAGCCAGGTTCTCTCTTTATTCTCCTGTTACATCTATATTTATACCATTTTATTTTAATCCTATCCATTCTATTCCAAAGGTTAGGGCATTTGTTATCTCCATTCCAAGGCCACTACTCTATTTGTTAATCCCTCCAGGGAAAAATCCCCACCTGGGGTGACAACCTTTCTCGGAGAGGTGACCTTGGTTAAACGACATAGCGTTAAGAAGGGGAGCAAACATATTAAGAACAGTATACCATATACACCAGGTCCCTTGAAACATGCTGTGCAGATGTTTCTTCCCTGCAGTGACTGTGTCAAGCAGCAAAGATGGACCAGCTTCTGGCAAACCTTTGTCTTTGTTGCTTTTTTTTTTTTTTTTTGGTTCTCTATTTCACTCTGATCTTTATTATTTACTTCCCTCTGCTAGCTCTTGGTTTATTTTGCTCTTCATTTGTAGTTCCTTAAGGTGTAAAGTTAGTTCATTGATTTGAAATCTTTTGTTTTTAGTGTAGGCATTTATAGCTATAAATTTCCCACTGGACACTGCTTTTGCTGCATTTCATAAGTTTTAGTATGTTCTTTTCATTCATCTCAAAGTATTTTCTAGTCTCCATTGTGACTTTTTCTTTAACCCATTGATTAAGAGTTCGTTGTTTAATTTCCACATATTCTGGAAAAAATTTTCAGGTTTTTTTCTGTTATTGATTTCTAATTATGTCCCATTGTGGTCAGAGAAGATACTACATATGATTTCAGTGTTTTTAAATTTCATTGAGACTTGTTTCGTGGCCTAACATGATTTATCCTGGAGAATGTTTAATATGGACTTAAGAATAATGTTTATTCTGCCATTTTTGGTGGATTGTACTATATATATTTGCTAAGTCAAGTAGGTTTATGGTGTTAAGTTCTCTATTTCCTTATTGATATTCTGCCTAGTTGCTCTATCCATTATTGAAAGTGGAATATTAGATTCTCCAACTATTATTATAGAGCTGTTTGTTTCTTTCTTCAGTTCTGTCCATTATTGCTTCATATATGTTGGGACTGTTAGCTATGTGTGTGTGTATATGTATATATATTATTGTTATATCTTCTTGATAGTGTGTATATGTATATATATTATTGTTATATCTTCTTGATAGATTGGCCTTTAATATACAGAGGTGGGCAAAAGTAGGTTTACAGTTGTTCACACAATAACACAATAATTAATAAATAATAATGTTACAGAATTTACCAGGCGACCGAAAAATACACAGGAGTACAAGAAAAACCCATTTATTTTCAGTTGTTTCTCATGTACTGGTACAGGACTCAAGGGAGACTGTTTCTCTCCAAATCCTGAGCAAATCAATATGGAGGAAGCTTTCCCTTTATTCTCTTTGGTTTCTTTGTCCCCTAAATATGGGATGGGACTTCCGGACCTTTCGCAGGCTTTGCAAAAAGCCCCATGTGCTGGGATGGGGGCCGTGAGACCACACCTAAAGGCCTGGCCTGGTGCCAGTGCTGATAACACCTTCCAGGGGTTGTTCATGTTTTATGGCCTCTGTAAAATGGGAGTAGTACTTAGGTAAACCAGTCTTGGAGGACCAGATAATTAAAGGGACAGTGACTAGACTATAGGCTAACAAGAATGTACATTAGGTTACTGGCACGATTCGGATTGCTATCCCCCAAAATATGTCTCATTTTCCCCCTCAGTCTTC
>NW_006293949.1:168095-175305 GCF_000327345.1 Myotis davidii
GATGAGAGAGAATCATTGATCAGCTCTCCTGCATGTTCCCTTCTGGGGATTAAGCCTACAACCTGGGCATGTGCCCTTGACCAGAATCAAACCTGGGACCTTTCAGTCTGCACGCCGATGCTCTATCCACTGAGCCAGACCAGCTAGGGCTGTAATAATACAGTATTTTA
This sequence comes from Myotis davidii, assembly GCF_000327345.1. Taxonomy (NCBI): domain Eukaryota; kingdom Metazoa; phylum Chordata; class Mammalia; order Chiroptera; family Vespertilionidae; genus Myotis; species Myotis davidii. The sequence continues at coordinate 168,266 of NW_006293949.1, forward strand.
CTTAAAAGTCTGTTTTTCCTGATATTAGTAAAACCACCCTAGCTCTCTTTTGGGTACTATTTGCATGAAATATCTTTTCCGTTCTTTCTCTTTTAACCTATTTGCGTCATGGGATCTAAAGTGAGTCTCTGATATGCCCTTGCTGGTTTGGCTCAGTGGATAAAGCCAAACTAATGGGTCCCGGGTTCAATTCTGGTCAAGGGCACGTGCCCGTGTTGCAGGCTCAATCCCCAGTAGGGGGCGTGCAAGAGGTAGCCGATCAATGATTCTCTCCCATCACTGATGTTTCCATCTCTCTCTCCCTCTCCCCTCTTCTCTGAAATCAGTAAAAACAGATTTTTAAAAAGAACATTAATGTAAAAATAAAGTGAGTCTCTGGTAGACAGCCTATATAGTTAAATGTTTTTTTAATTTATTCTTTCAACCTCTGCCTTTTTAAATTGGAGACTTTAATCCATTTACATTTAAAATAATTTCTGATGTCCTAGTTGGTTTGTTTCAGTGGATAGAGTGTTGGCCTGTAGACTAAAGGGCCTGGGTTCAATTCCGATCAAGGACACATGCCTGGGTTGCAGGTTTGATCCCCAGTAGGGGGAATGCAAGAGGCAGCCTATCAATGATTCTCATCATTGATGTTTCTATCTTTCTCTCCCTCTCCCTTTCTCTCTGAAATCAATTAAAAAATAAAATAATTACTAATGAAGAACTGCCATTTTGCTCTTTGTTTGCTATATATCTTATGTCTTTCTTTTGTTCCTCAATACCCTTATTATTGCCTTCTTTTGTATTTGATTTTTTTTGTAGTATACCATTTTTATTTCATTTTCATTCCTTTTTCAGTATATCTTTTAGTTATTTTCTTAGTTGTAACCCTGAGGATTGTTCTTGCTATCTTAAATTTACTACAAACTTGTATGAATTAATACCATCTTAGCTTCAGTAATATATAAAATTCTGCTCATATACACCTCTACCCCTCCTCCTTTATGTAGTTATTCTCACAAATTATGTCTTTATACATTGTGTGTCCATTATCATAGAGGTAATCTTTTTCATGTTTCTTGATCAGTCTTAAGTAGGCAATGAGGCATTAAGTTGAAAACTATATATATATATATACATATAAACTATATATATATATATCAAAGAGTGAGTTTTTAAGTTTTCAACTGTTTGTGTTGATTAAGTCCCTGCTATGCATAAAACCATTTTCTTATTCATCACTATAGGTGGGAAGTAATTTTTAAAACATTTTTCAGACAGTAAGAAGGTTTTTATTAAGTTTGGATCATTGGTGTGTTTATGTCTTGAAAATATTTTTGAAAGGTAATTACTAGTAGTTGTCTGAAAATTTATCACAATGGTTAACATTATACCTAAAAGGGCAGTATTAAATTTGCTAGATTTTTAAAGACAACACAAAAGCAAAGGCATATTTTCTTAGAATCAGACCTACATGATGAATGAGGCTTCTGCCCTATAACACTAACTGCAATACAGGATGTGGAGTTGGCATATTTCAAAGATTTGTTTCTAATTCCTCTTTGAGTTAAGGAGTTATGATTATGAGGTAGAAAAATACTATACAAACATTTTCCCTTTTATTTAACTTTCAAAAATATTAAATTCTTAATATACTTCATAATGTATTAAGAATATCGAGTATTTTGCTTAACATGGTTTTGTATTTGATTATTCTAAGAGGAAGTTAGGTATAAATAGGTCATATGTTTTAACCAAAGACAAGTAGCATGAAAGCCTCAAGGCTCTTAAAAGCATGGGGCCTGTATTAGCCTTCTCACTCTACTGTTATGTAGGCAGTAATAAACAGAGGATCATTTCCTTCACAATTGAAGTGGGTAGAAAAGTTAATTGTTCTAGATCAGTATATATAACTCCCACATAGAACAGATCATTAGATTTTATCAGCCAATCATGTATTTGGGGGCTATCAAGTTATAATACTAGAACATTCTGTTCATTTAATTTCTAATTTATTGATCCAAAGCAGACTATTAAAATGTGCTATTTGCCGAAACCGGTTTGGCTCAGTGGATAGAGCATCGGCCTGCGGACTGAAAGGTCCCAGGTTCGATTCCGGTTAAGGGCATGTACCTGGGTTGCGGGCACATCCCCAGTGGGAGATGTGCAGGAGGCAGCTGCTCGATGTTTCTCTCTCATAGATGTTTCTAACTCTCTATCTCTCTCCCTTCCTCTCTGTAAAAAATCAATAAAATATATTTTTAAAATGCGCTATTTATATGAAAGGAGTGGGGTGCAAGAAGCAATTGTGACTAAAGTAATTGTTATTTTTAGACTAATTTTGTTGGAGAATGTAAAAATAAGGTTGGCACTTAAATACTAAAAAAGCTAACATGGAAGATGGAAAGGGAGAATTAGGAATTTAAATTTATTAAGGTCTTTGTGCAGATGGAGGATAAAGATACTGTGCATATTAATATTTAAGAATAACTAGAAACACCACTCCTAATTTACCCAAGGAATTTAAACTCATGTACACAAAAGCCTGTATATAAATATTTTATAGTCGTTTTATTTATAATTGCCAAAAACTTAAAACAAAATGTCCTTCAATTGGTGAATAGCTAAACAGTAGTACCTCTGTGAAATGGAGCATTACTACTTGGCAACATACAGAAATGAACTATTGATATATTCAACAACATGAATAAATCTCCAATGCACTTTGCTAAGTAAGAATCAAAAGGCTGCATATGGTATAATTCTACTTACATTACATTATGCAAAAGGCAAAACCAGAAGTAGAAACAGATCAATAATTAGCATGGGTTGGTATGGGGGAGGGGCTAACTAAAAAGGGATAGTAAGGGACCCTGGCCAGTGTGTCTAAGTGGTTAGGGCATTGGCATTCACACTGAAGGGTCGTGGGTTCAATTTCTGGTAAAGGGCACATACCTGGGTTTCAGGTTTGAGCCCCAGCCCCAGTCAGGGCATGTATGGGAGGCAACCAATTGGTATGTCTCTCACATTGATATTTCTCTCTCTCTGCTCTCTCTTTCTCCCTCCCCCCACCCTCCCTTCCACTCTCTCTAAAAATCAATGGAAAAATATCATTGGGTGAGGATAACAAAGGGGGATAGTAAGAGAATTTGAGGGAGCAATGGAACTACTCTGTCTTAGTTGTGGTGGTTTCACTATGCATTTGTCAAAACTTGCAAGTGTACACTAAAATTTGACTATATATAGATTAAATTTTAAAATATATTTTTATTGCCCTTGACTGGAATCAAACCTAGGACCCTTCGGTCTGCAGGCCAATGCTCTATCCACTGAACCAAACCAGCTAGGGATAGATTACATTTCTAAAAAATATTTTAAGAGCTATCAAATAAGAAATAGGATTTATAACAGCCAAACCAGTAGGAGAGAAAAGGTGATCAATCCAATAGAGTCAGAGAAAGGGTGCAGGAAAATAAGCTTTGAAAAAGCAAAGTTAATACAAAACTCAAAATAATATGGTAGAGAGTCAAAAGTCCAATAATATGGTAGATGCCCTACCCCAGCAGTCAGGCAGGAGGAAATTCCCACTCACTCTTGGGAGGGTTAGCCTTTTTGTTCTATCCAGGCCTTCAACTAGTTGCGTTACAGTGTGGAATGAAAGTGGTGATAATTGGAATCCTTGTCTTATACTTGATCTCAAAAGGAAGGCTTGTTTTTCATATAATTCCTATGCAGAATGATGCTTCTGTCATAACTATACTTGTCATTATACAAAGTCCTAGACTACAGTTATTATTATATAAACTACCTCTTATTCCTTTATATTTTGGCATTCTCTAGGACTCTTGTTACTTCTCACAGACACATAGGGAAATTACATTTATTCTTGAGGCTTCAGGTAACATAATTTAAAAATTACAATAGTAATTTTGTCTGGACTTAAAGTCCAGACAAGGTAGCATAGATTAATCTCTATATACACTTCCCTACTAAATAACACAAGAACTTAACGAAGGAGAATCCTTAAAGGAAGTAAGAAGTTGAACTAGTTTGGGACCCTAGGACTAGAGGAACATCAGCAGAGCATCTTATGAGATGCCCCCAACAGAAGAGGGTGATACAGGCCTAACCTTTTCTGATCATTACTCTAGTGACAGAAGGTAGTCCAATTATGCTTATTCCTCCCCTGGATCAAAAGGAAGTCCCACTGACACCACCAGACAAGCCCATCAGAACCAGAAGGGAGATGATTAGAAGCCCCACTAACACTATGCAGTGAGTAGAAGCCCTCTCCTTTCCTGCTAGGCCTCAAACTCGGTTCCCCCTCTCAGAGAAGTTGCATTCTGAGGCAGTAACTTGAAAATCCCACCAAACCTGCCTGAGAAGCACTTTTCTTCCCCACCGGGTCTGCAACCCTTCTTCCACCTAGAGACACCATGTGCAGAAAACATTAGAAGGGAGAGAAAATCTCAAATCAATAATGTTAGTGCCTACCTCAAAAACTAGAATAAAAGGAACAAAATTAACCCAAAGTAAGCAGAAAAAAGGAAATAAAAAAAGAGTAGAGATCAATGAAATTGAAAATAAGAATACAATAGAACCTGGCCAGTGTTTTGGTGGTTAGAGCATCAGATTTCACACTGAATGGTTGTGGGTTTGATTCTCACTCAAGGGCAGTACCTGAGTTGAGGGTTTGCTCCTCACCCCTGGGTCAGGGCATGTGTGGGAGGCAACAATAATTGATGTGTCTCTCACCCCTCTCTCTCTCTCTCTCTCTCTCTCTCTCTCTCTTTCCCCCCTCCCTTCCACTCTCTCTGAAAAGAATTTGGGGAAAAAATCCTCAGGTGAGGATTAACAACAACAACAAAAGAATACAATAGAAAAAAATCAATGAAACAAAAGCCCAGTTATACACAAAAAGTCAATAAACTCAATACATTTCTGTCAAGACTGATAAATCCTATATAATAAAAGGCTAATATGCAAATAGACCAAATGGCAGAACAAGTGAACAAGCAAGCAAGCAATCACTATGATGTGCGCTGACCACCAGGGGGCATGTGTGGAACATGGTGGGCATTGGCTGCAGCGGGATGATGGAGCAGGTGAGCAGGGGTGCCAAACCAAGGTGGGGCGCTGGTTGCTGTCATCGGGGCAAACCTCTGGTGGTTACTGAAAATTATTTGTTCCCACGTGCCACAGTCTAGCCCAGCACTTGCACATGCTGCTGGGGCAGGAGCTGCTGCTTGCACCCATTGCCAGTGCTGACCCCATGCCCACCTGCAGCCGGCACCAGGGCTGCCACTTGCACCCGCTGCCGGTGCCTGGTGCTGGTCCCAATCACTTGGCATCATCAGCGGGTGCGAGCAGCAGCTGCCAGCAATAAAGACACATGCCCTGGCCGGTTTGGCTCGGTGAATAGAGCATCAGCCTACAGGCTCAAGGGTCCCGGGTTTAATTCTGGTCAAGGCACATGCCGGGTTGCAGACTCTATCCCCAGTAGGGGGTGTGCAGGAGGCAGCCAATCAATGGTTCTCATCATCAATGTTTCTCACTTCCTTTCCCTTTCTCTCTGAAATCAATAAAAAAAGACAGGGGACTGGGCCATGACAGGAGGGGCCAGGCTGGGTTGTGGAGGATGGGCCAAGACCCACCCCTGTACACAGCCCTGGCGGGGTAGCTCAGTTGGTTAGAGCATCATCCTGATATGCCAAGATTGTGGGTTCAATCTCTGGTCAGAGCACATACAAGAAACAACTAATGAATGCTTAAATAAGTGGAACAATAAATTGATCTTGATCTCTTTCTCATCAATAAATAAAAGTGTGAAAAAAGTCAAATCAGTAATATCAGGAATGAAACAGGAGGTATCATTACACATCCTGTTACCCATTTAAAGGATAACAAGTGAATACTATGAACAATTTTACACTCATAAATTCAACGTAGGAGAAATGGACCAATTTCTCAAACTACAAACCACAAACTACAAAACCGCAAACTGTCAAAACTGAACTAAGATGATCCAGGCTGGTATAGCTCAGTGGTTGAGCGTTGACCTTTGAACCAAGAGGTCACAGTTCAATTACCGGTGAGGGCACATGCCCAGGTTTCAGGCTCAAACCCCAATTTTGGGTGTGCAGGAGGCAGCTGATCAATGATTCTCTCTCATCATTGATGTTTCTATCTCTCCCTCTGCCTTCCTCTCTAAAATTAATTAAAACAGCCTAAGTGCCCATCAGCAGATGAGTGGATTAAAAAACTGTGGTACATCTACACAATGGAATACTGCGCTGCGGTAAAAAAGAAGGAACTCTTGCCTTTTGCAACAGCTTGGATGGAATTGGAGAGCATTATGCTAAGTGAAATAAGCCAGTCAGAGAAAGATAAATACCACATGATCTCACTCATTTGTGGACTATAGAGAACAACATAGACTGATGAACAGGGACAGATCCAAAGACAGAGAAACAGCAATCAGACTATCAATCCCCAGAGGGAAAGTAGGGGAGGGTGGGGGTAAGGGGAAGAGATCAACCAAAGGACGTGTATGCATGCATATAAGCCAAACCAATGGACATGGACAACAGGGGGATGAGAGCATGAGTGGGGGGGGGGAGGAGGATTAATGGGGAGGAATGAGGACACATTTGTAATTCCTTAACTAATAAAGAATTTAAAGATTATATATATATATATTTTTTTTAAAACTGAACTAAGATGAAATAGATATTTTGAATAATCCTGTAACCATTAGATAAATTGAATTCATAATTATAAAGCTCTCAAAAATAAATCTCCAGGCCCATAAAGTTTCACTGGAGAATTCTACCAAAATTTTAAGGGTTTGCATCAAATTACACAATCTCTTCCAGAAAATAAAACTCTTTCCAACTCATTTTATGAGGTCACTATTAATATGGTACAAAAGCTAGAGATAGTACAAGAAGAAAGAGAGAAGAGAGGAAGGAGGGAAGGAAGGAAGGAAGGAAAGGAAGGAAGGAAGGAAGGAAGGAAGGAAGGAAGGAAGGAAGGAAGGAAGGAAGGAAAGAAAGAAA
>NW_006293949.1:175326-177511 GCF_000327345.1 Myotis davidii
AGAGAGTGATTAATAATTTTAATACATATAATTACAGTTTTCTGTATAATTAGGACAAAATGTGCTAGAAACTAGAATAGTCTAGTATATGGTGATTTTATAAGGAGAACATCAGTGAGATGTATGGGCAGAAGAACTCAATAGGTTTAGGAAAGAATAAAAGTGGAATACTATAAGTAGATTCCTTTTTATGTGTTTAAGGAAGGAAAAAAAAAGAAAGAAAGAAAGAAAGAAAGAAAGAAAGAAAGAAAGAAAGAAAGAAAGAAAGAAAAAGAAAGGAGAATAAAGAAAGGACAAGCCAGTATCTCTAAGGAACTTAGACACAAAAATTATTCAACAAAATATTAGCAAATTAAATACAATAATTTATAAAAACAGGTATATACCATTATCAAATGAGGTTTATTCCAGATATTCAAGACTGATTCAACACTCAAAAATCAATCACTGAAATCCACCATATCAATAGGCTCAAGAAGAAAAATCTTATAGGCACAGAAAAAACATTTGAGAAACTTCAACACCCATTTATGATTTAAAAAAAAAACCCTTGCCCTGGCTGGTTTGGCTCAGTGGATAAACTGTCAGCCTGCGGACTCAAGGGTCCCCGGTTCGATTCCAGTCAAGGGCATGTACCTTGGTTGCAGGCACATACCCACTAGGGAGTGTGCAGGAGGCAGCTGATCGATGTTTCTCTCTCATCGATGTTTCTAACTCTCTATCCCTCTTCCTTCCTCTCTGTAAAAATCAATAAAATATATTTTAAAAAAAACCCCAAACTCTCAGTATGTAGCATGATAAGGGAATTGCCTCGACTTGACAAAAAAAAATCTACAAAAAGATGACAGCTTACATCACAATTAATGTTGAAAGACTGCTTTCCTTCTAGTCTACAAAGAAGCCACAGATGTTCACTCTCACCACTATTCAACACAGCACAGAAAATACAGCACATTAAGACAGAAATATATAAAAAGAATACAGCTTAAAAAGGAAGAAATAAAATTGTATTTATTTATTTATTTATAAAATATATTTTTTATTGATTTCAGAGAGGAAGGGAGAGGGGGAGAGAGAGAGAAACATCAATAATGAGAGAGAATCATTGATTGGCTGCCTCCTGCATGCCCCCTAGTGGGGATCAAGCCCACAACCCAGGCATGTGCCCTTGACCAGAATCAAACCCGGGACCCTTCAGTCCACAGGCTGATGCTCTATCCACTGAGCCAAACCGACTAGGGCAAATTGTCCTTATTTAAAGATAACATGCTTGTCTATACAGAGAATCTCGTGGAATCTACAAAAAATCTTATAGAACTAATAGGTGAATTGAGAAAAATTGCAAGATACGGTGAAATTCAAATGTATTTCTACATATTAACAATAAATATGTGGAAACCAAAATTAAAAATACTCCCCTCCTGTCTCCTTTCATGATACATAGCATGGCCACATACTTTCCAAATAAATATTTAGAAACATTCTCTTTCTTATTGTATATCATGAACAGGATGAGAAGTTTTAAAAGTTGTACAGTCAGCCCTTAAATGTTTATTTGCACATTGCACATGTTGATTCTTCATATTCAGATTGGTCTTTAGTCAAAATTAAGGCAGATATACTCTCATGTGACATCTTCTTCAAATAATAACTAAATTTAAAATTTCCAGATTTAATGAGATATAACTGACAAACTAAATTGTATGACATTAACATGTACATTGTGGTGATTTGATATATGTATACATTGTGAAAAGTCTCCCATTATCTAATTAATTAATGCATCTATCACCTCACATATTTATCTTTTATTCCTTTTTTTTTGGTGACAACATTTAAATTCCTTCAGCAAATTTTAATTATACAATACAGTGTTATCAACTATAGTCACCATGTTTTACTAGTACATTAGGTCTTTAGGTCTTACTCATTTTATAGCTGAAAGTCTGTTTTTTTCTGTTTGATTTCTTTCATTTAGAATAACATTCTCAAGGTCCATCCCTGTTATCACAAATGGCAGGATTTTCTTCTTAATCATCCTATATAACAAAGAGGTAATATGCAAATTAACCCTCATGCCCTCAACCAGGCCAGCAGGGGGGTTAGTGAGGGATGACCAAATGACTGAAAAGCAGGTTGTGTGGGGCAACCAGGCTGACAGGGGGGGCATTTGGGGGCAACCAGG
>NW_006293949.1:177718-185619 GCF_000327345.1 Myotis davidii
TGCAGAGGCAGTGAGGGTCGATGAGGCCTGCAGGGGAGAGCAGTCAGTGGCAACCACGCAGGCAGGCAGGTGAACAATTAGGAACCAGTGGTCCAGGATTGTGGGTTGTGTGGGGCGACCAGGCTGGTGGGAGGGGTAATTAGGGGTGACCAGGCTGGCAGGGGGTTGCAGTTGGGGGTGACCAGGCTGGCAGAGGAGAGCAGTGGGAACAATTAGGCTGGCAGGAGGGGCAGTGAGGGGCGACTAGGCTGGCCAGGAGGACAGTTGGGGGCAAACAGGTCAGCAGGTTCACATGTATAACTAGAGGTCCGGTGCATGAAATTTGTATACGAGAGCGGGGGTTCTCTCAGCCCAACCTGCACCATCTTGCAATCCGGGACCCCTCAGGGGATTGCTAACTGCCAGTTTAGGCCCGATCCCTGGAATTGGGCCTAAACTGGCAGTCAGACATCCCCCAAGGGGTCCCAGATTCAAGAGGGTGCAGGCTGAGGGGACCCCGCCCCCCCGCACGAATTTCATGCACCAGGCCTCTAGTGGCTGAATAATATTCCATAGGTTGCAACTCAAGACTAAAGGTCAGCAATGGGCAATTTCTACTGGACAGATTAGGAATGTTACCAAAGGCCAGGGCAGTGGGAGGTTCCTAGCAGCTGGGGGATACAATTCAAGGGCTGGGGCCGCTTGGATTTTGACCCTTCATAATCCCACCAACAGAGCAAGTCAGCCCCTTCATTACCTCACCCCAGGCACATACACCTCGGCCATTAGGAAGGTCCAACCCTTGTAAAGGCTCCTATCATTAACCTGTAACAAATCAATGTGGAAATAAAGGTATGGTGACATGGAAAAAGCACTAGACTTAGAGACACAAGCTCTTAGTTTACATCTATCTTTATTATTACCTTAGTAGTGGGACCTTGATAATTTCTGGGCTTCACTGCTTTCATCTGAAAACTAGAGGCCTGGTGCATGAAATTCATGCATGGAGGGGGGGATGATCTCACCCCCAACAGACCTCCCCTGCCAGCCTGATCTCGCCCCCACCTGCTTTCCCCTGCTGGCCTGATCACTCCTAATTGCCTTTGTGTGCCTGATCACCCCTAACTGCCCTCCCCGGCCAGCCTGATCTCGCCTCCAACTGCCCTCCCCTGCCATCCTGATCTCATCCCCAACTGCCCTCCCCTGCCAGCCTAATCATCCCTAACTGCCTCTGCCTCGACCCCCACCACCATGGCTTTGTCTGGAAGGAAGTTGGACGTCCGGAAGATGGCCGGTCGACCTGGCCTAATTAGCATATTACACTTTTATTAGTATAGATGGGGGAAATAATTTTCTTACCCTCATTCACATGATTGTTGTGAAGATAAAATTAGATAACAGGGTAGGCACACTGGTGTAGTGTAATAAGCATGTCAGACCCAACAAATGATACTTCCAATTCCAACATAAACACTTCAAAGTTGTGTGACTATGGGGAAAATACTTAACCTTTCAGAGCTCTCATTTCCTAACCTGTAGAATTGGATAAATATTATAAGTCTCATAGGTACATTGTGGCTTAAATGAGATAGTATTCAGAAGTGCCACACCTCTAATAGGCACTCAAGAAGTAGTAATAGACCAACCAGTCTGGCTCAATGGTTGAGCTTCAACCCAGGAACCAAAAGGTCACTGGTTCAATTCCTGGAATGGGCACATGCCCGGGTTGTGGGCTCGATCCCCAGTAGGGAGCATGCAGGAGACAGCCAATTGATGAAATTGCTCTCTCATCAATGTTTCTATCTATCTCTCGCCCTTCCTCTCTCTCTAAAAACCAACAAAAAACATTAAAAAAAGTAGTAATACCAGTACTAAATCTAGATGACAATATGTTGTAAAAAGCCTATACAAATAGACCAAGATGGTGCACAATGGGGAGGAATTCACTGCATTTTTTTTTTTAAGGATGTGGCCCTTCTTCATAAAGTTTGATTATCCCGGCCCTTTGCCATTACATCTTTAAATTCAAGATTTCACATTAATAGTTTTCAGAGAAGCTCAGGATAGCAGGGTGTCATAAAAGGGTTAAAGAAGATGTCTGGAAAGTGGGCAAAAACCTGTAGCTCCACCCTGCACCACTCCCCCCCAATAAGGTATTCTAAGAGATAGCTTAGGACTCTCATTTCCTTAGTCAAAAATACATGGTTCTTAGTCTTTTGATCATCATAGGCACAGCATTCTTCACACGTTGCATGATACAGTGTTTTCCCATTAGAATGTTCACTGCTCTTCAATTATCCATGTATATTTTTGTGCAACACTGGTAATTTTCATACATATTTATTCTAATTTCATTTCTATTGTATCCCTATGACTTTTCCTACTGGAACTTTCAACACTCTCACTGCTTTTGTATGTATCAGATATATGTTAATAATGTTCATTAAACTGCTCAAACCTAAGCAAAATCACTGCAAACATGTCTGATGAACACCAATTCCAGAGACAAAAATGAGAGTCAATAACTATCTGCTGGTGGCAGAGACTTGATGACATTTGCTCTCCATACAGCTTGTGGCTCTAAGAAATATCTCAAGTAGCCCTAGCTAGCTTGGCTCAGTGGATAAAGCATTAGCCTGTGGACTGAAGGGTCCTAGGTTCAATTCCAGCCAAGGGCACATGCCTGGGTTGCAGGCTTGATCCCCAGTAGGGGGCATGCAGAAGGCAGCCAATCAATGATCCTCTCTCATCATTGATGTTTCTCTCTCCCTTTCTCCCTTCCTCTCTGAATTCAATAAAGAAATAAAAAAAAGAAGTATCTCACGTAGAGGTGTTTCAGCATATAGGGAACCTACTATATGCCAGGCATTGTGTCAGTAGCCGGGAATGCAGTGGGGGCAAGACAAACCTAGTCTCAGCTCTCCTCAAATTTTCAATCTAACAGAGGGCACAGATCAGGAAATGGGCACTTGCCATGCAGTGTGCTGAAATGATGGGGAACTATAGAAGCACAGAAGCAGGTTATTTAATCCAGACTTGGAAAGCAGAGGAGACTTCTGGAGGGAATAATGTCTGAGCTGAGACCAGAAGGATGAGTAGTATTGACTCAGATAAAGATGGAGGGAAGAGGATTCTATGCAGGGAATATGACCTGCTCAAGGAGCTGAAAGTACTTCTGTCCTGCTGTACAAATTGTGATGAGGAAGACTGGAGAGGTAAGTGGGAGCCAGGCTTCATTGGGCCTTATAAGCCATGGGGAGGAAGTGAGGAGTAGTTGAATACTCTGAAGGGAGACACTTGAGTCTCAACTGTTTCTTTTACTTAGTAGTGTAAACTTTGGCAAATTATTTAAAACTAGAGGTCTGGTGCACAAAAGTTGTGCACTGGAGGAGGAGGTCCCTCAGCCTGGCCTGCACCCTCTTGCACCTTAGGTCCATTCCTGCCGCTGCCACTGAGCTTGCCAGCCATGATCCAGGCTCAGGGCTTCTGGCTGAGCAGGGCTTCCCCTGTGGTAGCGCACTGACCACCAGGGGGCAGTTCTGCATTGAGTGTCTGCCCCCTGGTGGTCAGTGCGTGTCATAGTGACCAGTCGTTCTGCTGTTCAGTCGATTTGCATATTAGCCTTTTATTATATAGGCTTTTAAGCCTCAGTTTTCTTATGTGTAAAATGAAGACACTTCTCTACACCTACCTCATAGATTTAAGTGTTAATGAGGTAATGTAAGATAACTAACACATAGAATATGCTTAATAAATATTGCCAATTATTATTTCTATATAATTTCATCTAATATGAACTTGATATACTTTGGTTGTTGGAAATTTGTGGTCTCATAGCTTTTCATAGGATATATGTATGTGTATATATACATACACTCACATACACATATTTTTTTCACATTACTTTTTTAAAAATCCTCAACTGAGGATATTTTTCCCATTAATCTTCAGAGAGATAGTGGAAGAGAGGGAGGAGAGGGTGAAAGAGAGAAAGAGAAACACACCAAATGGTTGCTTCCCACATGCCCCCTGACTGGAGCTGGAGATCAAACCTGCAACCAAGGTTCATGCCCTTGACTGGGAATCGAACCACTGAGCAAAACTGGCCAGGGCTCACATTACTTTTTAATCTTAGACTTTTATTATGAAACAGAAGTTTTATACATTGATATAGTCCTATTTGGCCTTCTTTCTTTTCTAATTTGTCTCCCATGGATTTAATATTATTATCACTGCCTCTACAGTGACAGTGTCTTCTGCCTTCCTTGGTCTTACTTTTATTATTTTTTATTGAATTTATTGAGGTGAGATTGGTTAATAAAATTACATAGATTTCATGTGTACAATTCTATATTACATCATCTATATATTGTGCTTACCACCCCAAGTCTTCTCCTTCCGTCATGATTTATTCCCGATTTAACCTCTTCTATCTCCCCCAGCCCTTTCCACTCTGATATTCACCATACTATTGTCTGTGTCTATGAGGTGTTTTTTTCTTAATCCCTTCACCTTTTTCACCCAGCCCCCCAATCCCCTTACCCTCTGACAACTGTCAGTCTATTCTCTATGAGTTTGTTTCTATTTTGTTAGTTTATTTTTTTTAAATTAGAATCCACATATAAGTGAAATCATACATGGCACTTCTCTTTCTCTGACTGGCTTATTTCACTTAGTATATAACACCTCTAGGTCCTTCCATGCTGTCTCAAAGAGTAAGAGAACCTTCTTTTTTACTGCTGCATAGTATTCCATGGTATAAATGTACCACAGCTTTTTTATTCACTTTTCTACTAGTGGGTCTTTATTATCCATGAAAAATTGTATTTTTAAATCCACTCTTCTATTGATGGGTACCTGGGTTGCTTCTATATCTTGGCTGTTGTAAATAATGTGCTGCAATTAACATAGGGCTGCATATATTCTTTCAAATTAGTGTTTGGGGTTTCTTTGGATATATTCCCAGAGTGGCAAAAAATTAAAAATAGAACTGCCTTATCACCCAGCAATTCCTCAATCTTCTTTTTAAAAAATTGATTACTTTTTTTTGTTAATCCTCACCGGAGAATTTTTTCCCCATTGATTTTTAGACAGAGTGGAAGGGAGGGAGGGAGGGGGAGAGAGGGAAACAATCTTTCTGAAACTTGCTGCTTATGTACTTTTCTGTCCTTTGAATCTAAATTGATAGCCTAAGGAAAGAGCGCCCTCTGGTGTTCAACATTCATCACTTCAAGAAACATTGCCCCATTAACTGTGGTCTATGGTCCCTGCCATACCAGATGGTATTTTTTCCATTGATTTTTAGAGAGAGTGGAAGGGTGTGAGGGAGGGGAGAGAGAAGGAGGAAAGAAGAAAGGGAGAGAGGAAAACTCAGTTTTCCTGAAACTCGCTGCTTCTGTAACTTCCCACTGCTTGAAACTAAATTGATAGCCTGAAGCAAGAGCGCCCTCTGGCATTCAACACTCATCACTTCAAGAGACAGAATCCCTAGGGGAAAAAAAAAAGGCAAGGGGGTGGGGGTGGGGACATCTATAGTACTCTGAACAATAAAATATTTTTTAAAGTTATTTTAAAAATACTAATAAAGTTTCAGTGATATCGTTCATATATACTGCTAATGGAAATTGAGTTAAAACTCAAAGTTAATTTGAAAGAAATTTAAACATATGCATCCATATTTTAAGTGCACCCAACCTTTTACCCAGTGATTCTGTTCTGAAAATTATGCAGAGAAGATATCCATTGAAACATTATTTATGATGATGAAATTTCAGAAATAATGGATATTCAACACTTGCGAGATGACTAAATAGTGTGGCATTCCAATATGAAATATTATGCAGCTTTTAATAAAGATATTTATAAAAAATATCTTATTGAGATGGAGAATGTTCATGCTATAGTGTTATGTGAGAAAAGAAGAATATAGCATGTTCTGTTGAGTATTCACAAACATATTTTTGCACACATCTCAATTGAGTAAACTCATAAAAGTATAATTACTGTGTATACACATTTTAATGCTTTTCATACATATCAGCTATGGATGAAAAGGGGCCGCATACTAAATCTGACTAGCTCAGGAGAGGCCTGCATGGCGGCCTTACAAACTCAGAGACCTAAAGTAACCACATAGGATGGTGGGATTTTAAACTTTTTAAAAAATATTTTTTAAATATATTTTATTGATTTTTTACAGAGAGGAAAGAGGGAGAGAGAGATAGAAACATCCATGATGATAGAGAATCATGGATCGGCTGGCTCACACTCCCTACTGGGGATATGCCCGCAACCAAGATACATGCCTTTGACCGGAATCGAACCTGGGACCCTTCAGTCCGCAGGCCGATGCTCTATCCACTGAGCCAAACTGGTTTCGGCAAGGGATTTTAAACTTTTTAATTAAAGGCAGTTCATGGCAAGTAGTCATGTTCTCTGGAAGTATTTTCCCTTAACAAAAGTCAATCTTCACCTTAACTAAGCTTGTCATCTATCTTATAAAATTCTCACCTGAGGATATGTTTTTGTTGATTTTTAAAAATATATTTTTGTTGATTTCAGAGAGGAAGAGAGAGGGCGAGAGAGATGGCAACATCAATGATAAGAAAGAATCATTGATCAGCTACCTTCTGCACGCTCCCTACTGGGGATCAAGCCCATAACCCGGGCATGTGTCCTGACCAGCAATTGAATGCTGACCTCTCCTGGTTCATAGGTCTATGCTCAACCACTGACTCACACCAGCGGGACTGATTTTTGCTATTGTTTTGTTGTGTCTTTTTAGTGAGACAAGAAGAGAAGGAGAGAGAGAGAGAGAGAGAGAGAGAGAGAGAGAGAGAAACACTGATGTGAGAGAAACATTGATGGGTTGTCACCCGTACACACTATGACCAGGGACTGAACCCTAAAACTAGGTATGTACCCTAACCAGGAATCGAACCCACAACTTTTTGGTATATGGAATGACACTCAAATCAACTAAGCCAGGGTCTGTTGTCTTTTTGAATTTTAGGATAACATACTTGATAAAACATGCCTTTGCAATAACAATGTTATTTCCTTTTTTCCCAATTCCTCAAAGCACAGGCACTGTACAAGACTGGAGACCACAAAACCCCTAGTTGTTATTGTATCATGTTAATTGTTGACTGATAACTATCCTGTACAAACTTATGTAAAAGAAGTATGGGTCTATTATTTTAGGTTTTATCCAATCCCACAGGTCCCTTCGCCCCCACCCCCTGCTTTGCTTTCTCCCGCCTCCCTAATCTGTCATCAATGTATTTTATTTAACACACATCTTCTCATTTTATTGAATGTATAACATAAAGCGCAAAACTGCCATTTTGGGGAAAGCATTTTCTCAATCTGTTAAGGTTTTGCTTCCTGGCACTTGTCATCAGTTTGGCTCAAATAACTCATAAAAATAAAAAAAATAAAAAAGAACAAAAACCCTCAGTCCAAGAAAGGATGGGGGCTGTTAAACTGTAAGTTCATAATACAAAACCTGTGGCAATTATAAAATGTTCTTGTCTTTGAACTTTCAAAGGTATTACACATCTACGAATGAATATACAACCCAGGAAAATGTATATGTGCACAAAGATTATTACATACAAAAAGACTTTCCTAGAAGAAAAGGCACAAGGATTTGAAGATTTGGAATCCATGCCATATCCATTATTACTGTGTGGCCTTGGGAAAGTCCTCCTTCCAATTGGGCCTCCCATTAAAAAAATTTTTTTATTGATCAAGTTATTACATATGTGTCCTTATCCCCTTGTTACCCCCATCCCCTCCCCCGACTCATGCCCTCACCCCCCTGTTGTCTGTGTCCATTGGTTAGGCCTATATGCTTGCATACAAGTCCTTTGGTTGATCTCTCCCCCTTACTCCCACCCTCCCCTACCTTCCCTCTGAGA
>NW_006293949.1:187856-193204 GCF_000327345.1 Myotis davidii
TTTCACTTCAGCACTGCGCCTCCTCTGAGTCTGGGTATGATATTCTCTTTCCTCCTAGTTGTAGAATTTCCACTCAGCCAGCCTTCCTGTGGTTCTGGATGATGTCTGTTCCGTCTTTTAGGTGTAATTTGAATTGGTTCGAGGTAGCAATCTCCGGCGTTAACCTATGCCGCCATCATGGTTTCTCGAATTATTACTTTTTAGAGTATAGAAAGAGGTCCTACAAATTAATAATAAAATTTAGCAAAGATGTGAACAGTTACTTCACAGCAAAAAGAAAAGCCTTAGTGAGGTATAATAGACATTCAATATACAACACATATTTAAAGTGTATGATTTGATAAGTGATGACATATGTAACTGCATGAAATTGTTACTACCAAGACAAGGAGACCTAGGTTCTTCTTAAAGGAAAAAATTCAGTCAAGAGACTGCAGCAAAGCAAGCAAGAATTCATTGGCTGCAGCAAAAGCACACTCAGGACAGTGACACAAGGAAGGGCTTAGCATAGAAGAAGCAACAGGAGAGCCTAGGCTGGGCTGCTTTAGCTCCTGGGAAGTCAGAGAATAGGGGGCCTTGGAGACAGTTTCAGCGGGTTAGCCCAGCAGGAGCTGCTGCTGCCCATTGCTGCCCGGGTTACAAGTCTCCTGGGCCCCTTAGAAGTTAGGGCAGTGGTCAGCAAACTGCGGTTCGGCAAACCACAGCTCGCGAGCCACATGTGGCTCTTTGGCCCCTTGAGTGTGGCTCTGTGGTATTTTGTGGAAAAGCCACACTCAAGGGGCCAAAGAGCCGCATGTGGCTCGCGAGCCGCGGTTTGCTGACCATGGAGTTAGGGGATGTGTGCCTGTGGGGGAAAGAGAGGGGGATTGGAATGGTGTGGGTGTGCTCCCCAGAGGGAGAGCGCAGGCTGGGTTCTTTGTACTGAGTGCTTTTCTCTCTAGCTTGTAGGTTGAAATGTTAGGGGAGTGCTCAGGGGAGGTTTTCAGTACAATGCTCATCAGTTTTCCCAGTGTGCTCTTTCAGGGTTGTGGTCTCCGATGATTGGTCGGTGCCAGAGCAGGGGGGTTATTAGTCAATGCAGTTGGTCCTGGCATCACCCACTGGGTTTTGCTGCTCTTCTAGTTCTGGAGCTGAAACACAACTGAGGCCTAGATGTCATCTCTAAGGAGGAAAGGTGGGGGGGGGGAAGGGGCGTCCAAAATCACATTACCAGGGACATGCTGGCAGAGGAAAGGTTACCCTGGGGGAAAGGTCCTTGTTTTGCCAGTTGATAGGCACCCAGGGCTTTCTACCCTGGTGACCTGTACCTGGCCCATCATCCTTGCTCTGCTCATGTCTATCTGACTGCCTATAACAAAATGATGGTGGTGTCTATTGTGTCGAAGTCATCCATCTATAGCCAACCCAGGAAAGCACCAGGCTTTGGTGCAGGTTCCTGTGGCCATAAAGGCTAACAGGTGAGTCAGTACTGGGGAGAAAAACTTCAAAGCAACTACTGCCAGTGAACTCAGAAGCACCAACTTCAGACATAAAGGACAGCACTTTATTGTTCTTTTCTCTGAGAGGCCATCATTAACTGGTAAGGATTACATGCTACTCTTGGCGCCAACGCCAAGACTAAAGCAGCATCGCCCTGTAAAAACAAACTGCATTTACAGGTCGGGCCTCTAGGGGGAGAAAGCGACAGAGTGTCCAAGTCACTTTGTCAGAGTGCAATGAGTTTCTTTGCGGGGCAAGGTCTCCTTGCCCGCTGGCTGATAGTGCGGTTTTCCACAGCTGCAGGCGGCCCTCCAAGGGTACCAAAAGCAGGAGAGACAAAAAGCTAATGTTTCACCCAGATCGGTGTGTTCGCGTTCCTGAGACGCTGACTGACAGTCCACTGGCACGGCTTGCCATCCCAGATCCCCCTCCTTCCACTACCCATTCGCTCTGGCCGGCCCAGGTCCGCCCAGTCCAGTATCCAAAGAATAGATTGAACGGAGGCTCCGGGCGCCAGTAACAAAACCAAAAAAAAGGTGGGAAGGGGAGAGAAAGCCAACTACTTCTGGTTAAGTTTCGTTTTTACTAAAACTTCACGTGACTTCCTGACTCTCGACTCAGCAATTTCTACATTCAGCCTCCTTTATTTTATTGGTTTGTCATCACCGCCTTCACCTTTTCTTGTACTAGTATAACTCTACCTACCAGTTTTAACATTTAAGCAGAATTTCCCATTTGATACAAATAACAAATAAATCACCTATTTAATTCATTTCAAGCCCGCAAAATGATATAGGGGTTTAAATAATCACTTGACAGTCTCCTCCCTCATTCCCCAGGGGAGGAACTGCCACACATTTCCTTAAAAGAATCATCAATCAGGTGTGTCTCTTCCCTCCTCCCCCGTCCCCCACTTTAGTTCTGGATTATTACAGACCTATTCCTAAGCAAATAAACGAATTAGATAAAGAATTGATAGTTTTCTTGGAATTGTTTTCTGTCTCCTCCACAGGTATGCCCCAATAATCACAATTATGAAAAATTTTGCGCATGATTTTTGTTTTTTTAATTTTTTTAATCTTATAATAAAATAACACATACTTATTTTAGAAAATGTGACTAATCAGACAATTCAAAAGACAAAAAAGTAATTATTTATAATTTCAACACTTGGAAATTATCCCTATTAATAATTTGATGTCTTGCCTTCCAGTCTTTCTATTATGGATTTTTTAAAACCATTGTAATTTTTCCCCTTTTTACCCATCCCCCCACCTCCTCCCCTTTGGCAACCATCAGCTTGTTCTCTGTATCTTTGAGTCTGTTTCTGTTTTGTTTGTTCTTTTCTTTTTTTTTTTTTTAGCTTTCAAGTATAAGTGAAATCACATGGTATTTGTCTGACTTATTTCACTTAGCATAATACCCTCTGGGTCAGTGATGGCGAACCTATGATACGCATGTCAGAGGTGACGCGCGAACTCATTTTTTTGGTTGATATTTCTTTGTTAAATGGCATTTAAATATATAAAATATCAAAAATATAAATCTTTGTTTTACTATGGTTGCAAATACCAAAAAATTTCTATATGTGACACGGCACCAGAGTTAAGTTAGGGTTTTTCAAAATGCTGACATGCTGAGCTCAAAAGATTTGCCATCACTGCTCTAGGTGCATCCATGTTGTTGCAAATGGCAAGATTTCATTCTTTTTTATTGCTGAATAATATCCCATTGTCTATATGCATCACATCTTTTTAAAATTGCATTTATTTATTTAATCCTCACCTGAGGATATTTTTCCATTGATTTTTAGAGAGAGTGGAAGGGAGAGAGAGAGAGAGGAGAGAGACACATCGATTGATTGTCTCGCACATGCACCCCAACCAGGGCCGGGAGCCTGCAACGGAGGTACATGCCCTTGGCTGGAATGGAACCTGGGACCCTTTAGTCCCCAGGCTGACACTCTATCCACTGACCCAAACCAGCTAGGGCTATGTATCACATCTTTATCCATTCCTATATCAATGAGCACCTAGGTTGCTTCCATATCTTGTACCTCCCCGCCCCCAACACACACCAGCCTTCCAACTGTAATTTGACAGCCTGTTCCATGCTTCTCTGCTTCTGCATCTATCTTTTTGTCCATCAGGTTATAATGTTCTTTATTATCCATAAATGACTGAGATCATGTGGTGTTTTACTTTCAGTTCCTGGCTTATTTCATTTGGCATAATGCTCTCCAGTGAAATTCATATTTTTGGGGTTTTTTTGAGTAAATACCCGGAAGTGGTATTGCTGCATTGTACGGCAGCTCTATTTTAAATTTTTTAAGGAATCTCCATACCATTTTCCAGAGTGGCTGCACCGATTATGATCCCACTAAAAGGATACAAGTGTTCCCTTTTCTCCACATCCTCACCAGTATTTCCAACTTATTTTCCTTCATTACAATGTTAGCATTTTCCCTTGTATTAAGAGCATAACTTTTTTTTAACTTTTTTATTTCAAGAAAAATGATTTTAAATATAATAATGTTACATGCAATAGACATTAGTATTTTAAGAAAAATGATCTTAAATGTAATAATACATGCAATAAACAATATCTCAAGAAAAATGATTTTAAGTATATTATTACCAAAACTGTACTAACATAGTATATCACAAAAGTTGTAAGAAATATTAAAAATCCGCAAATAACAAGATTACTTCTATTATATTCTAGTATATATTTTTTTTCACTCTGGCTCTATTTTTGTCCATCAGTTTATGTTGTTCATTATATTCCACAAATGAGTGAGTTCATATGATATTTATCTCGTCGTCTGACTCATTTCACTTAGTATGATACTCTTCATGCCTCTCCATGCAGTCTCAAAGGGTACGAGAGTCTTCTTTTTTATTGCTGCATAGTATTCCATGGTATAAATAAGCCACAACAAAATGAAAAAGAAGCCTGCTGTATGGGAGAACATATTTGGCAAGGATACATCTGATAAAGGGCTAATATCCCAAATATAGAAGGAACTCATACAACTTAAAAGCCACAGCTTTTTTATCCACTCACCTACAGATGGGCACTTAGGCTGTTTCCAAATTGTAGCTATTGTAAATTGTGCTGCTATGATCATAGGGGTGAATATATCCTTTCTGATAGGTGTTTCTGTTTTCTTGGGATATATTCCTAGAAGTGGTATTATTGGGTCAAATGGCAGTTCCATTTTCAAATTTTTAAGGAAAAGCCATACTGTTTTCCACAATTTGTGCACCAGTCTGCATTCCCACCAACAGTGAAGGAGGGTTCCTTTTTCTCCACATCCTCTCCAGCACTTGTCCTTTGTTGATTTGTTGATGATAGCCAGTCTGACAGGTGTGAGATGGTACCTCATTGTCATTTTGATTTGCATCTCTCAGATGATTAGTGACTTTGAGCATGTTTTCATATATCTCTTGGCCTTTTTTGTATCCTCTTTCAAAAAGTGTCTATTTAGGTCCTTTGCCCATTTTTTTTATTGGATTGTTTATCTTCCTTTTGTTAAGTTTTATGAGTTGGAGCATAACTTTTAATGACTGTTTAATAGTCTGTTGTCTGATTGTAACATGCATCATTTAATCTTCTATTTTGAAACATCCAACTTTGATATTTTCAATTGAGCCAAGTATTTATAATAATAATAGTATAATATGCTAATTAGACCAGACAGCCAATTGACCTTCTGGATGTCATTCTGGATGAAGCCACCGTGACAGGGGACAAGACAGAGATGGTTAGGGGCGATCAGGCAGGCAGACAAGTGGCTGGGGGATATGAGGCAGGCAGGTGAGCAGTTAGGGGCGATTAGGCAGGCAGGCGAGTGGTTAGGGGCAATG
>NW_006293949.1:193341-209989 GCF_000327345.1 Myotis davidii
TCAGGCAGGCCAGCGGTTAAGAACCAGCAGTCCCTGATTGTGAGAGGGATGTCTAACTGCCAGTTTAGGCCCCATCTTGCAATCAGACATGACCCAAGGGGTCCGGGATTGTGAGAGGGTGCAGGCTGGGCTGAGGGACACCCCCCCCCATGCATGAATTTCATGCACCGACCCTCTGGTTTAAAATAACTTTGTTGTAAATTCTTTCTGTGTAGTGAGGCAGCCTTTGAAATGTGAACAGTTACTCCAGACCTGTTACTGGCGAGATGACAAGAAGATCTCGGTTCTTGTCTTTTGGAAGAAAAGATTTCAATCAAGAGACAAAGTGTACCAAAGTAAGTTAGAATTTATTGCCCACAGCAAAAATATACTTGGACAGTGAAACAAGGAAGATGCATAGAAGAAGTAACAGGAGAGCCTAGGTTGGCCTGGTTTGGCTCACTCAGACAGGTTCATGGGGTTAGCCTGGGATGAACTGCCACTGCCCATTGCTCCCCTGGTGGTTATTCTCATGGGGTCCCTTAGATTCTAGGGCTTAGAGGGAAGAAGGGGGAGGGGAATGGCTCAGGCATGCTCCCCTGGAGGAAAGTGCATGCTGGGCTTTTCATCCTGAGGTATTTATCTCTTGTAGGTGGGATCTTAGGGGAAGTCTCAGTGGAGGGACTCATAATTCATCAGCTTTCCAGATGTGCTCTTTCAGGGTTGTGGTCTCCACTGATTGGTCAGTGCCAGGGGTCATTAGTCAATGCAGCTGGTCTTCAGGCAGCCACCTCTTCACTTGTCTGGTTTTGTTGCTTTACTGGGCCTGAAACTGAAATACAGCTGAGGCCTAGGTGTTATCTTTAGGGTCAGGGGGTCTAACCACATGACTAGTGATAGGTTACCCTGGGGTGAGGTTCTTGTTTTCCCCCTTCCTAGACATTGGGGCTTTCTGCTCTGGTGACCTTCTGTACCTGGCCCAGAGTCCTTGCTCTGCTCATATCTAACTGTCTATAACAAAAACTTTTCCCTTCTTGGTTCTTTGGCTGGCCTAATAATCAAATTGACATAAGACATATTAACAAGAGAAAAACATTTAATTTTACTAGTATACATAGGTGTCCTATAAGAATATGAGACCCACAGGCATTCAGGCAATTGAACTTTATATGCCATCCTGAGCTAAGGAGAAGGGGGTAGGCCTCTGGGGCTTCAAAGGGGGAAGAAAACAATTCACAGGAAGATGGAAAGAGCAGATGTTTGATAAATAAATGTTTGCCATGCCATACAGACAAGTCTTTCTGATATAAAATGTTATCTCTGGTAATAGCCCTCTATTGGGTACAGGACCCATATCTAGATCATTTTAGGCAGTTCAGGGGGAGGTAAGAAGCATTTCCTGAGTCTGCTGGGTTTTAAGTGCCTTCTGCTCAAAACAATCCACATGCCAAAGTGGCACATTTTGGAGTGGCAGATTCTGCTCCCCTGCAGAAGTTTTTGAGTTCTCATTTATTGGCTTTGCTAAAGATAAAGAACACCTGAACTTTTTTTTTTAATTTGGGAGTTGTTTGAGGGTTTCATACAAATGTATATTTGAAATAGCTCTAAACCTATAAACTGTTGTTCTAAGCATCTTTTGTGTTTTTCCAAAGCACTTCAACATCATATATATCCACAAGTTCCTCCATCAGGGAAAGGAATGATTTAACTCCCTTCCCACTCATTCCTCTCCACTGAGTAGAGGCAACTTGAAGATAATGGGCAATCACTAGCAATTAGGGGTTTTTTGCAGGGGGAGGGGCTGAGCTCCAGGGAACTGGAAGAAAGTAAGAATGTTTATGCCCTCAAGTGTTTACAGCCCAGCCAAGTACAATAGAATCAAACCCATTTGCAATATTGGCCAGGTAGATTCTAAGTCACACAGTGTCTTATTCTTTTATAACTCTACCCCAGGATCTGGCCTAACATTAGCACAGAAAAGAGAATTAATTCACTCATTCAACAATAGTTACTGAGTATCTACTATGCACCAGACACTGTTCTTGGTGCTCAGGATATATCAGTGAACATAAGAGGCACAAATCTCTGTATTTTGTATTACCAGCACTTTAAGGGTGGGGGAGACAGATCCTAAACAATAAACATAATAATAAGTAAACTATATTTTATGTTAGGAGGAGATATGTTCTATGAAAGAAGGGCAAGAAAAGAGAGTTTGAAAAGTGCATGCATGTGTATGCTTCAGTATAGAATTGGGTAGTCAGGGTAGACCTCATTAAGAAAGTGACAGGTAAGCAAAGACTTGGAGGAAGTGAGAGTTAGCCATCTGGACATCTGAGGGAAGAATGTTCCAGGCAGAGAAAGCAGCTGGTATAAAGGCCCTGGAGTGGGACTGTAACTGAAGAAAAGCAAGGTAACGGACATGGATGAAAAGAAGTAAAGTTTATTGCTTAAATAAATAAATGGCTAGATATGTGATTACAAAGCAAGATGTTAGCAAGTATAAAAAAAAAACCAAATTGAAAGTATTGAGTGCATGAGCAGCTGCTGAGTTAGAAAGAAGTTATCAGGTGAAGATAGTTTTTTTATTATTATTATTAATCTTTATTGTTTTAAGTATTACATATATCTCCCCCCCCTAGAAATGAAACTGTACAGATGTTTGCCCCCCTGTATCTGTGAGCATGATCTCTATCAGGCCTGAAAATCTGCTTTATCATTTTGTACATTTGACTCTTTTGTATCCGCATTACTTGATTCCTTATGTGCATGGTGATGTATTAAAATGTGGGATTTCTATTACTGTGTAAAAGTGTTTTGATTCTGGCTTTCAACATGCATCCTTGGGAAAAAATTATATTAAACTTTTTATTTCTATTTTCTTCAGCTCATCAGCTTTGAAGAAGCACCCACCCTCCCCCTCCTTCCCTCCAAGATTCCACACTCTGTTCCATGCTTCCATGCAGATGAAGATGGTTTTAGACAGGCTTTGTGAAACTTGAGTGTTCCATGGGAGGGTAAGGTGGAGAAGCTTATAAAATGGAGCCAGGGCCTCAAAGCACCCCACAATCATTGTCCAGGCTTGCAGGTCTCTATAGGGTTAGATGAGAAACTCAAGCCTTGAGACCATTGAAAACTGGCATCTACTCTTTTTTTTTGCATGTACTCTTATTTTAGGACTTTTAAGTGGCAAAGGAAGCAACAAACCATCCAAAAAACGAAAACAACAAACTACATTTTTTATCAAAATCTTATAAATGCTGACTTCAGGGGAAAAATGCTTAGGGATCCACCTCTTCTTCCCTAAAATCTGCCAATCTTCCATACAAGGGTTGTTGCATTAGTTTTCTTTTTAATTTAATTTAATTTCTTATTAAAATATAGTTGGAATATAATAGTATATTAGTTTCAGGCGTACAACATAGTGATTCAACAATATGTACCTTACGATGTGATCACCACACAAAGTCTAGTGACCATCTGTCACCATACAAAGTTACCACACTATCATTGACTATTTCACTTACCTGTGGAATTAAAAAACAAACATAACAAAAACAGACTCATAGAAACAAAGAACAAACATGGTTTCCAGAAGGGAGGTAGGTAGAGGGATGGGTGGAAAAGGTGAAGGGAAATATAAATAATAGTGTATTAGTTTTCTACTGATGCTTTAACAGCTCACCACAAACTTGGTGACTTAAAACAACACAACTTTATTATCTTACAGTTCTGAAGGTCAGAAGTCCTAAAATCAAGGTGTTGGCAGGGGTGGGTTTCCTCTGGAGGCTCTGGGGGAGGATCCCTTTCCTTGCCTTTTCTAGTTTATAGAGGTTGCTTGCATTCCTTATCTCGTGGTCCCTTTCCTTTTATATCACTGTCCTTTGTATTTTCATTCACTATAAATTCCTTCCTCTAACAACTACTGGGGCACAAGGAATATTAGAAAGCTGTGTGATGCAAGTTGATAGAGTGCTTAGAGGTCATTTTATCTAACTTTTCCTCAATATTGAAACTCATTCAACATTTTCTGGACAAGTGCTCATTCAGTTTCTCTTTAAACACTTCCAGTGACTTGAAACAAATCAGTATGAGTTATTTGCTTTTCAGGTCTTATTGTTAGAAACTCTTCCTTCCTACTGAACTGAATCCTATCTCCTTGTAACTTCAAATGAATCTTCCTAATTGTTCTAAGGAGCTCCACAGAATGACCTCATTACCATGTGAGAACACAGCAAGAAGGTGGCTGTCTGTAAACCAGGAAGCATGCTCTCAACAGACGCTGAATCTCCTAGCACCTTGATCTTGGACTTCCCAGCATCCAGAATTATGAGAAATAAAAGTTTGTTGTCACTCACTCTATTGTAATGTCATAGCAGTTCAAACTGGCAAAAACAGGCAAGTTATTTAATCTTTCTGTGCTTCAGTTTTCTCATTTGTAAAACAGAGATAGTGATAATTATTTTATAAAGTTGTGAGAATTGCATGAAATAATACATGTAAAAGGCTGTAATAGTCCCTGCTATATAGGATTTGCTAGCTATTATTACTTTTAGGGTGTCACCAGTGAAAAGGTAGATAATCCTAGATGCCTGTCATGGATATGCTCTTTGAGTGTTCTCATTTGAGCTACTATGTTTAGAGCAAAATATACCATACTGTTTCATTATAAGATAGGGCCATCTTGGAAACCCAGAAAGAATCTAGGATTTTTAGGCTGTTAAAGCTGAAAGCGACTGTGGCGATTTGCTAGTCCAAAGTTTCATGTAATGTTTTAGCCATGAAGCCCCTTATTCAAACAAAATTTCACACAACAAACCATGATCTAAAAACAGAGAAAACTGGATCCATTCTGGTTGGTGTGGGGTAAAAAGCCGGATGTCCTGCCCACACAATCTCTTCCATACACACTCAGAGATACCTGATCTAAACCCAAGGACTCCATGGAACATGCTTTGAGAAACACTAATGGAGTTCAAACAGATAGAAGAGCCAACTCAAAGGCTAACATGGGCCAAATAAACAAAGTTTCAGTTTATGTGGGCTGCAAAAAAACAAAAGCTCCAATTTTCATAGAAACGTAGGTTTATTTCAATAGAGACATGCTGAATGCAAAGGGCTGAAATAAATGAGTCATCGTTGACATAAAATAATAGAACATGTTAATAAAAATTAATATTTTTCTTGAACATTAACTTACCAGACACTGAATAACTGCACAAATTAATAAGCATAATGCAAATAAATCTATTTTTCTTGTTCTCTGAAAGCAAAATATTTCCTGTTGCGCACACCAAACAAGTCAGTACAAGACTAATGACATGGCAATCGGCTGCTAAAATATTCGCTGCTAGTATTAGTGAAGAGAATTGGTGCACCTGCGCATAAGGAGCATAAGGGAAATGAATGCAATATGATTATAATAATCAGTCATGAGCAAACGTTGTAGTTCCTTATTAATAATCCTATATAATAAAAGGCTAATATGCAAATCGACTGAACGGCAGAATGACTGGTCACTATGATGCATACTGACCACCAGGGGGCAGACGCACGATGCAGGAGCTACCCCCTGGTGGTCAGTACACTAGCCAGAAGGCAGGCTCACAGCTGGTGAGCACAGTGGTGGTGGCAGGAGCCTCTCCCGCCTCCGTGGCAGCACTAAGGATGTCTGACTGACAGCTTAGACTTGCTCCCTGCAGGCCTAAGTCATCAGTCACACACACCCCGAGGGCTCCCAGACTGAAAGAGGGCACAGCCTGGTCTGAGGGACCCCCACAAGTGCATGAATTTTGTGTACTGGGCCTCTAGTTATGTATAAGAGGATATTGTAAAAATTAAGTTATGAAATTTTTATTAAAACATTTCTTACATACCATTATATTGGCTGGGCCTCAAAATATATTCATTGTGGGCTGCATACGGTCTGTGGGCTGCGAGTTTGACATGCTTGTAGTAGAGGAAAGTGTGATTAAATGGGCAAAGAGATTATGTGACCGGAATAGGCTACAGAGTGATTGGCAACCAAACTGGGATCAGAAACCTGTTCTTTTGTTTTGTTTTAATATATATGTTTTTATTGATTTCAGAGAGGAAGGGGGATGGAGAGAGATATAGAAACATCAGTGATGAGACAGAGTCATTGATTGGCTGCCTCCTGCACACCCCTAACTGGGGATTGAGCCCACAACCTGGGCATGTGTCCTAACTGGGAATCAAACCATCACCTCCTGGTTCAACCACTGAGCTACACCAGACAGGCTGCTCTTCTGATTTTTATGCTGAGGAGAGTGAGTGGCTCTTAGGTGCAAGCACTATGCTAGATGTGGCAGTATATGAGGAAGGCTCAGCAGGGCCCTGTGACACCCGTCACTTAGGTTTCATCTGGGTGACTGGTGTCTCTATCCTGGTTTATAGGTCTTCAGGTGGATGTGTCTACCCCTGAAAGCCACCTTGGCTCTCAGAAATCACTGTGTCTGTGGAGAAAAGATGGGGAAATATGGATGGAAAGAAAGAGATGGAATCAAGTAAAGTGTACTTACTTTTCTTAACTTCTAGTAAATCCCTAATGAAAGGGTTGGTGGGATGGACTGTCTTCCTGAAAGCCCATTGTAAAGCCAGCAAGTACTTTCCTGAACAGTAAGGCAGAAAACAGAATAAATAACATTTGGAAGAATGAAGTTGCTAGTAAACTTACACATTTCCATTCATGTGAGTACTAAGGTCTCCAGCTAATAAGTTCTATATCAGACCTGACCAGAGCCTTCAGTGTTTCCTGGCCTTTCTCGCTGACATGAAACTTTAAAGAAGGGGGCCTTTTATTTATCTTTACTTTAAAAATATTTTTATTGATTTCAGAGAGGGAGATAGAAACATTAATGATGAGAGAGAATCATTGGTCAGCTGCTTCCAGCATGCCCCACACTGGGGATCGAGCCCACAACCCAGGCATGTGCCCTGACTGGGAATCGAACCATAACCTCCTGGTTCATAAGTCGATGCTCAACCACTGAGCAACGCCAGCTGGGCAATGAAGAGGGCCCTTTAGAGCACAGAGTTTGAGCCAACTGAGAATAGAGCTCCAGACAAGAAATATAAAGGTAAGAGTTGTATTGTCAGCTCTGCTGCCTACTTGGGTAACTTGACCTCCCTGAGCAAAATGAAGGAGTTGAAACAGACAAGGACTCTTCTGTTTTAAAATGTCTTTTATTCCATATCAAAAGTCCGCAGCTAATGGCTGCCATATTAAGCCAAAGAGCTGGTTGCAGCCTTCTCAGTTACACCTGCAGAGTCAGGTCATTGTCATCATCAATAGTGTCATAAAGAGTAGGTAATGGTTTCTGAATTTGAACTCTCTCCTCTAAACCACTAGTGCAAAGGAAGAGAACAATATGATTATTTCCTAAGCAACATATCACTTCAGTTTCATGAGTCACAATATCCTGGGATCACTCTCCTTTCATAATCTACTGAGTTGAAGGAGAATGTGCAGATTACAATGGAGAGATAAGTAAGGCTGGTATACAAGTGTGTGTGTGTGTGTGTGTGTGTGTAGAGAGAGAGAGAGAGAGAGAGAGAGAGAGAGAGAGAGAGAACACAGTAAAGAGAGGGTTAAAGAGAGAAATATATTATAGACAAGGAGAAAGTGGTAGAAGCGGAAGTCAGAAATATGTCAACAGTCAGCTGCCAAGTCTAGTGGAAAGAAGGCATATATCCTGCCACTTTCTCTGATGTGAGACAGATGGGGAAAATTGCTGGGAAGGCCATTCCACCAGCTCAGCACTTAGGTAATATAGTCTCCAAAAGCCAGAACCTATTCTTAGACCTGCCATTTATTTATTAATTCAATAAACATTTACTGAGCACTTACTATGGGAATAGATTAGAGGCCATATTCTCAATCTTAAAGAAGCTCACAGGCTGCTATGGGTTCTGGCCCAGCAAACAGACAATTACAGTATGATGAATGCCATGATGAGGGAAGTCCAGGGATTAGGTGAAACCTCCCAAATTTCATCCTTGGTTTGTTAAAGAAGGCCTCTTTGGAGAAAGTCATGTCACCTGAAGGAGAAGCAACAGCCAGCCTGGTGTTGGAGGAGGTAGAAGGAGAAGAAATGCTTTAGGCAGAAGTAGAACTACAGGTTATTTTAATTATTTTCTTTGTGCTTAGCAGTGTTTTTCAAATGTTCTTCACTGGACATATATTACATTTATATAGAAATAATGTTAAAATATAAAGGATAGCAATAGCTATCTATTTTCAAAATTTTTTAATTTTTTCAATTACAGTTTACATTCAATATTATTTTGTATTACTTTCAGATGTACAGCATAGTGGTTAGACAATCATAAATTTCACAAAGTGTTCCTCCTGACATTTCCAATACCCACCTAGGACCATATATAGTAATTATAATATTATTTTAAAATTTATTGTTAACAGTATTATAGATGTCCCCCTTTTACCCTATTGACCCACCTCCACTCTGCCCCCACCTCCACAATATTATTGACTATATTCTCTATGTTGTATTGTACATCCCCATGACTATTTTGTAACAAACAATCTGTATTTCTCAATCCCTTCACATTTTTTACCCAGTCCCCCAACCCCTTGTTCCTTGGCAGCCATAAGTCTGTTCTTTGTATCTCTGAATCTGTTTCTGTTTTGTTTGTTCATTTATATTGTTCTTTAGATTCCACATATAAGTGAGATCATATGGTATTTCTTTTTCTGACTGACTTATTTCACTTAGCATACTTTCTAGGTTCACCCATGTTGTCACAAATGATAAGATTTCATTCTTTTTTTATGGCCAAATAATATTAACAATGGCCCTCTCTTAATCAGTGAGCACCAATGAGAACTTCCTTAGCTTTGTGACACACTAACAGGGAGAGAAAAGAACACTGCAATTATTACTAATAATAACAGTAATGAGAATATTTGTTGAGTTCTTACTACATGTCAGTGTTTTCCAGGCACCCCATTTAATCCTTACAATAATCCTCCATGATAAGCACAGTTATTATCATCTTTATTCATGAATGAAAAAACTAAGGCCCAGAAGTCACACAATTATTAAGTGGTAGAGGCAGGAATCAAATCCAAATAGCCCAATGGCAGAGCCCTGGCTTGTGACTACTACATTGTACTGCCCCTCTTTACAAGATTAAAGTGATACACACAAGAGATCAACTAGTGTTTTAACTCCTTCTTCTTATAAGAAGCAACTGCTTGCCATCAGCTGACTATGTCTCTGTCTCCTCCAAGTGGGCTTGGGGGCAGGTCAAGGGATAATCTTTTTTAAAAAATATTTTTATTATTTCAGCGAGGAGGGGAGAGGGAGAGAGAGTTAGAAACATCAGTGATGAGAGAGAATCATTGATAGGCTGCCTCCTGCATGGCCCCTACTGGGGATCGAGCACACAACCTGGGCATGTGCCCTTGACTGGAATCAAACCTGGGACTCTTCAGTCCCCAGGCCTATGCTCTATCCACTGAGCCAAACCAGCTAGGGCAGGATAGTCTTCATGTGTGTGCTGAGAGGGAGATCAGATGCACAAAGAGCAGGAAGTGAATTTCCTAAGGTTGAATGACAATCTGATGGCTGAATGGGTTCCAAAAATCCACTTCAGCATCCCAACTGCTGGATCCTGCTTTGATCTGGTCACACCAGCAAAGCTTATTTTATGGGAAGTATCTGGTTTTCAAATCAGTGCCATAAATCCAAATGGTTTATTAAAATTCCCCTATATTAATGGTGGTGTGCTGTCATGCAATCCCTATGTTAACCACGTGGTTATGCTGCAGACAAATGTAGGAATTTGGGGAAGCAGGAGTTTAAGAATATTTGTGGTATTTTTATAAATTGTGATACAGCTACATAATTAAAGGTTATGCAGCCATCCAAAAGAATGAGGTAAAGCCATATAAGTTTTAAGGAACATTTTCAAGATATGTAAATAAGTGAGAAAAGCAGGTCACTAAACAATATGAAGAGCAGGCTCGCATTTGTCTAATTAAAAATACGAGTATATATATATATGCAGATATATGCATATTTTTTTTACCTGAGCATGTAAAAAAAGAGACTATTAACAGTTATTGCTTTTTTTCTTGAAATACAGAATTTTATTTAGAAACTGCTTAAAGTAGAAAAAGAAAAAAAAAAAACCTGTCAAGAAAGACCAGGTGGCAACTGGGTTTTCAATAAAATGGAATTTTAGGGCAACAGAAGTCTAAAGGCCACAAAAGAAAAATAGCGCCACTGTTATTTGAACAATGGCTAGTTACTTGCATTTTTGGCATTGTTAATCACTGAATCTGGGTTTCTCTTTGAATTTCACACAGAGAATGCATTACACAACAATTTATTATAAAATACC
The DNA here is from genome assembly GCF_000327345.1 of Myotis davidii. Lineage (NCBI taxonomy): Eukaryota > Metazoa > Chordata > Mammalia > Chiroptera > Vespertilionidae > Myotis > Myotis davidii. Next base: position 203,710 of record NW_006293949.1, read on the forward strand.
TGCTTTCTACACACATTTTAGGACAAACTACCACCATCAACAAGTCAATACAATTACATCAGGGGCTGAACAAGCTCAGTAGTGGGTGACACACATTTTGCAGAATTCTGCCAAACAAAGGAACTGAATAGGCTGTAGGCAAAGCAAAATTAAAATTAAAATCAGTCTTTACATTTCACTACTGAGGTATCCACCTCAGCGTATCACATAAAAACACTTCCAGCAATCAGTGTTACCAGCATCCATATGGTCAGCCCCTTTGTTCCCTAAGTGAACCAACTAGATGTTAATACTGCTCTGCTACAAAGTAAAAGCTCCTAACTCAAACTTGTTGAAAAAAGAGTGAAACTTCTGCAAAGTGCACTTTAAGAAGAGGTACTTTTTGCTTATGAAAAGAAACCAGTGAGTCCTCTAAAAATAATAAAAAGGAGTATTTTACAGTTAAGCACATGATTTGGAGTGAAGAATTTGGATGTTGCTCTGCTGGTCCAAGCTGTTAATACTCTTCTTGTTCCTCCTGTGGGTCCCCTTCATCAGGTATCACAAAGCCTTCATCTGTGGCATAGAGAATGTCCACAATCCTCTGCAATACAGGGTAGTTTTCCCCCTCGTTCTCCTGGCAAATCAATTCAATGTTCCTTAGCTTCCCAAAGTAGAAATCTCTTTCTCCAAGTCTTCGAGGGTAAGTTTCAATACGCTGACCTGCTGCATCAGTTCAGCTGCTTCATGGTCCCCATTGCCCACACCAGGATTCTTTCGAAGCACACCTGAGCCAGACTTAGGGCTGCATTAGTTCTGCGTGTCACAGTGAGCCTCTGGGGAGCTGCACTGCTGGAGCTGAGAGGTTTCTTAGGTTTGTTCATAGCTGGAGCAACAGGGGAGAGAGCCACTGCAGTTTCTTGACCTTGCCTGGCAGCTACAGGGTCATAGTCTTTCCATCATAGTTTGCATCAAAAAACTTCTTGAACTACTGAATGAAGTCAAAATTGTCCTGAAACTTTCCTTTTACTAATCTGTCCACAGGAATTATTTTGTCAACACCAATCCTCTTAAAACCTGCTTGTAGTATTTTGAAATTCTGGATGTATTCATGTTCTAGCTTAGCTTGAAATTTCACTTTCTTCAAGGCAATGGAGCCAGGGAACAGCATGTCCATAAATTGACAACAGGCAGCCCCTGAGCACAACTGTTCGACCTTTGTCAGATTCAACTGAAGGGACCAGGCCAGCTTGTCATGTCAACTTAGGTTTTCACTGGTGACTGACGTTGAATATACGTTCACTGCCATCTTTGGCTCATAGAGGAACCATGTCCACTGGTGTGCTGGCTTCCATTCTGTCTTCATCTCATTCAAACTGTCCGACCCTGCCTGCCCGCTCAATGATATCACCCAGTTATTGCTTTTTAAAAAAAATATGTATTTTTATTGATTTCAGAGAGTAAGGGAGAGGGAGAGAGAGATAGAAACATCAATGATGAGAGAGAATCATTGATCAGCTGCACCCTGCACGCCCTACAGCCCAGGCATGTGCCCTGACTGGGAATCAAACCATGACCTCCTGGTTCCTAGGTCGACACTCAACCACTGAGCCATGCAGACCAGGCAACAGTTATTACTTTGAGGAGTGGGACTGGGGTCCAATGGAGGGGAAAGGGTATTTCCTTTAGATTTTATATCTTTTAAAATTATTTCAATCTTTTTAAATCATTTTTATTGATTTCAGAGAGGAAGTGTGAGGAACAGAAAGATAGAAACATCAGCTGCCACCTGCACGGGGTTGGGGGTGGGGGTATGAGGGTGGGAGGACTCCCGTGAGCCCACAGCCCGGGCATGTGCCCTGACCAGTAATCTAACTGTGGCCTCCTGGTTTATAAGTCGATGTTCAACCACTGAGCCAAGCCAGCTAGGTAAAAGTATTTCAATTTTTAATGATTTGTATACATTAATTTAAAAATCATTATTACAAACAGAATCCAATTGCTGTAAAAATTTCAATACAGCACAAGTTAATAAAAGTCCCTTCTCTCCCACCTCTTAATCCCATCCCTAGAGGACAGCTAACCACGAACATGAGTTTGGGGCCTGGTTACTTAGTGTGGTTTCCAGAACAGCAGTATCAGGATCATCTGAGAAATTGCTAGAAATGCAGATTCTCATGCCTCACCCCAGATTTGCTCAACCTCCATATCAGGGCCTAGTAATCTGTATTTTAAAAAGCCCCTTGGTAATTTTGATGCATGCTCAAAGTTGAGAATCATTTCATTTTAGCAGGTTAGACTAGATCTGTGGTGGTGGTGTTGGGGATTGGGGAAGGGGGATTTGAGAAGAATCCTCCTCGGGAAAACTAATAATTCAAAATGACATGTCCCTATGCACCCAGTGAGTTCTTGGTCAAGGGTTGGCAGCCCCTTGAGCTCTTTCTGACCTCTACATTGGGGTTAAATGATAACCGGACTGCTACAGTTTGAAGGCATTATCTAGAAAAGGGGAACATGTCAGAAGGAGAACCACGCCGGCATGGCTCAGTGGTTGAATGTTGACCTATGAACCAGGAGGTCACAGTTCAATTCCCGGTCAGCGCACATGCCCGAGTTGTGGGCTAGATCTCTAGTGTGGGGCATGCAGGAGGCAGCCGATCAATGATTCTCCCTCATCATTGATGTTTCTATCTCTCTTTCTCTGTCTCCTCTCATCTCTGAAATCAATAAAAACATATTTTATAAAAAGAAGGAGAAAGGTAAAAGGAGTATAGAAGAAACTAAACAAGGATTAGTCAAGAAAGGAAAAATGGCAGAGAGAGAGGATGAAGATAAAAAAAAAAGCCATAAGATGGCAAGTAGATGACAGCAACACCTTAGGGCCACTCATTCATTGAGTTAATTCATATTTATCATTTTAAAATTATAAATCTATGTATCTTTGCTAATTTCCTTCCTCTGACTCACACATTTCATTGCCTATGAAACTGAGGGTCCTTATGACATTGATTAAATTTAGCTTGAAATCATAGCTCTACAAATCATGTCTCTTTCTGTATATGTATACATACTCCCCAGAGACCTATCCTCCCCCCTGCCCTAAAATCAGTAACCTATGAGGCAGCAAAAGATAGAACTCAGTCCTGACTAATGGTGTCAAGGTCTGGACCTCTGGCAGGCTAATGATAACATCTTGACCTAAGTTATGTTTCGGCTCCAGTCCCTCAGGTGGAATGATCCCCTGGTTACTTTCCAAAGAAACCAGACAGAAGGACACAGGAACAGACCGCAGAACTATCCTCAAGACTAGAAGAAATGGTTTATTACCTTTACCTCACCTCTGATCAATCAGCACCCAGTATGACCCTAAACCCCTAACATACAAGTGTCTTGTCTTTTTGCCCTTTATTACCTGTAACCTACATGCCATCAGGCAGTTGGGGGTATTGAACATCAGCTTCCCATTCTCCTGGGTGTTGTCATCTATAATAATAAAAGGGTAATATGCAAATCGACTGAACAGCTGAACAGTGGAATGACCATCCCCACGACCTTCCAGATGGATAAACCTGGGGTTGCGAGGGCCGAGGCAGCTGGGTCTGTAAGGGTGGCTGGGGCTACGAGGGCAGCCAGGGCTGTGAAGGCCTGCTCTTGGACGAATTTTGTTCACAGGGCCTCTAGTTTATAATAAAATAACTAATATTTCTCCACTGCAATTTTCAGTGTTTAGCATTTGGCCCTGCTAATGCTGGGTGGACAGACTCTTTCTGTTCCTCTGACCTACACATTTCATTGTCTATCATTTACCAAATGTGATAAGTTCATGATTTCTTACACCATTCAGTGTCTTCACATTTAAGAAGTGTTTGCTAGTGATCCCTACTCCCTGGCCAAAAAATCATGAGCTCTCAAAGGGTTCCAAAGACTCATAATCTAACTGGGCATGTGTGTGTGTATGTATGTGTTTACTGAGGAATTTCACCCACTGGGGAAGTGTGAGGTATGGTAGGAGAGGAAGTGCACATGAAAGGACTCTGGATTCAGCACTATCAACAATCTAGTCAACACATATGAAGCTCAGATTGGAAGGGATCTTCTGGAGCTCCTTAAATATAGACCCTAGTCCCACAGGCTTGACTGTACTGCAGAAGAGCCTAGGGAAAGCTCCTTCAACTGGGCTGGGGTAATGAAAGACATTGCATACAAAAGTAAGTAGTTTTCAGCTCTAGCCTTTGTGACTTAGTTGGTTGAGCATCGACCTATGACCAGGAGGTCATGGTTCAATTCCCTGTTAGGGCACATACCTGTGTTGTGGGTTCAATCCCCAGTAGGAGGCATGTAGGAGGCAGCTGATCAATGATTCTCACTCATCATTGATGTTTCCCCTCCTCGCTGAAATCAATAAAAACCTATTTTAAAAAAAGTAAGTAGTTTTCACAAGGTTTGAGATGGGGGGAACATTAAACAACTCTAAGTATAGAAGCTCAGAATAAACAAAGCTTTAAGTATTTTTAGCCTTTTTTCTTTTTTAACAAAATACCCACCACTTACCTATGACTTCCAAAACATTGTTCTGTCTCATGAACATGCCTGTCCCAGTCAAGAAACCAGCATTTGTTTTGGCAGGGGAAAAGGTTGCAATGTGGATTTAGTATAAAAGGCTGCTCTATCTTACTGTGTTCCTTTTTTTTTTAGTTTTTTTAAAAAATATATTTTATTGATTTTTTACAGAGAGGAAGGGAGAGGGATAGAGCATTAGAAACATCCATGAGAGAGAAACATTGATCAGCTGCCTCCTGCACACTCCCATTGGGGATGTGCCCACAACCAAGGTACATGCCCTTGACCGGAATCAAACCTGGGACCCTTGAGTTCGCAGGCTGATGCTCTATCCGTTGAGCCAAACCAGGAGCGAGTGTTCCATTTTTTAATTTGATGACATCTGCAAGAGGTTAAGGGCAATAATTTATTAAACCAGATCTTTGACTCATTGAGGCACTTTGCTTCCTTATCCTATATACTAAAAGGCTAATATGCAAACTGTCCCCTTGACCAGGAGTTTGACCGGGAGTTCAACTGGGAGCTCGACCAGGGACAGATGAAGGGAATGAATCTAATTCTGGAGCATCAGCATAAAAATGATCTTTGTTTTGAGAGCTTCGGCCTCATCCCGCAGGCCAGACCAAGGCAGACCCCGCATGCACTAATTCATGCACCGGGCCTCTAGTATTTTAAATAAAAGAGCATTTACTCTTATAGATTCCTAGAATTATAAAGTTGAAGCCACTTAGAGATAATCTCTGACCCATTAATATTGCCTTAGGGAGTTTTGAGAAAAATACAATGTCCAGGCCCCACTCTATACCAACTGAATTTGAATCTCAAGGGATGGGACCAAGAGGGCACCTCTGGTTTTAAAGCCCCACAAGTGATTCCAACAGGATTGAGAAATAGCTCTTGGTAAAAATAATAATAATAATAATAATAATAATAATAATATAAACAAAACACACACACACACACAAAATTGGACCTACTATTTCAGAATCTCTGAGGGAATAAAGAGCAGGAATCTGTATGTTATTAAAAATACCCTGATGATTCTTTTGGAAACTTACATTTGAGAAGCAGTACTTTATTTCAATTGGAAATTTTTATAGCTTTTGAATGCTTTCATTTGTTGAATATTTTAGGTTTCACCTGTTCAGCTGTTAAATATACCAAATAGTATGTTTAGTATGAATTCATTAAAGGATATTTACATGTATATGTGCATAGGAAAAGCAACTGGAAGGATGATGGATAGATATGGATAAACACTGTATCTGGGTAGTAGGTATATGGATGATCTTCGGTTCCCCCGCCCTTTCTATTTTATTTCTATCTCATTTTCTTTCTTTCTCTATTTAAAGAAGAGTCTTCCTCTTTCTGAGTTGAATTTCCCCTTCTGAAAAACAGGGTGTTGTAACTTAGTGAACTTCAAGACCACGTCCTGTTCTAGCGGTCAGTGACTTCATACTACCCACTAGCTCATTTGCCCATTTAATAGCATGAACTGCATAGGTAACAACAGTGTTTGGAGAATCATCGTATATAATTCTAATATGTATTACGTTGTGATGCCTAGAACCGTTTTTACTCCAGCAAAATTATTCTCTTGTTCAAGGAATCAGAACTGAAATAATCTCTACCATCTACACTACCTAAAAGTTCATCCTCTCTCTTTTGCCTCAGATAAGGCCGTCCGCGCATATCTCTTAAGAACGTAAGAATGATCGTGAACCAAAAAGCCAGGGCGTGG
>NW_006293949.1:210025-213028 GCF_000327345.1 Myotis davidii
CACTACCCTTCCCTGCTTTGAAGCGCAGAGATTGGCTGAATGCAAGAAAGAACCCCGCCCCTAGTCTTATGACCGGCGCTGAAGCTCTCAGTCCCGGCTTTTAGCGCTGTGGTCGGTGGGCAGCAACTGTCTTCCTCCGCTTCCCCGAGCCTTTTCCGTGGTGGTGCTGCTCTCGTCGCTGCCTGCTCTTCCGGATCATGGTGTGCTTCCGCCTCTCTCCGGTGCCGGGCTCCGGGCTCGTTGTGCTCTGCCTCATTCTGGGTGAGTTGTCGGGCCCTCCTGCTTAGTTCACCCCCCCCCCCCCCCCCCCGGATTATATATTTTCAATGTCTCCGGTTAAGTTTTTGAACATGTTGAATACTGTTCAAAGGCCACAACTTGCCGAACTGGTCCCAGGGGTGGGGGGTTGAGAAGCTGAACAGCTGACACTGGGTGGTGGCGCTTGCCTCAGGTGACAAGCAATGACCTAGAGGAGACCCGACGGGAGGGATGGCGGAGGAAGAAGGGCCAGTGAGAGTAAGAAAGGGCAAGTAAGCAGGGTGGGCTGGATGCCAAGAGAGTAGGTAGGAAAGAGCGAGGAGTGAAGCGGATGGGGTTGGAAGAGTCATTAGGGGAAACTATGAAGGAATGAGCTTAGGAAGTCGATACGTGCTGATTCTAGGGTGGCAGAGACAATTAGGAAAGCCCTGGCTTCCTAGGATCAGGGAAGAGTTTTGAAGATGGTGGAAAAGTATGGGGCGAGAGAGAAAATTGGGGAACGAAAAGATTGCCTGCGTGAAGAACTTGAGGGAAGTGGGGCAGATATGAGAGTTGACTCTGAGGGACAGTGAGAGGGTTGGGGGCTTTGGTGGAGGGGTGATTAAAGAGATGAATGATTCTGGATTTGACTTTGGTAGTTGGAGTTCTGAGGGGGAAGGGACCTGAGGTGGCTGGGCAATTTCCAAGCAAGAAAACTCAGGCTCAACCTCTAGAGAGTAAAGGAATGAGTGGATACTTCGATAGGGAGTGAATATCTGACTTGGAGGTGTTGAAGTTGTCAGTTTTCTACTAGTTGTCCTACTTTTCCCAGCCCCTAAATCCATCCTCAATGTTTCAGTTGGAAGGGCCTTCCAGATCCAAGGATTTGAGATTGTATCTGACTCTTGTATGCTTCTTTGCCTTCAGAATCTCTTTTTCTTCTTCCGTATCATGCAACTGGCCTATTACTTGGTTTTCAGAGGAGGAAAAGGTGGAGGGTAGGTAACTTGCTAAGGACTGGGTTGTTATCATGTCCTCAGAATGGCTGGGTGAATGTTGGCTGATTGTCTCCCCCCACCCCTCCAAGCAATCAGTTTAATGCCTGAAAGGTGAACTTTGACCAGAATGTTTTTTCCTGACCTGATTCATCCTGTTTGTTGCTACCCACGGACTCTTGCTGTTTGTGACCTAATTAAAAAAGAAACAAAAACTGAAGGAACAGATCAGATGGTAGCAGAGAGGAAATAGATATATTAGGGTCCTGAGAAGATAGTGAGGAGTACACATCTTATAATTTACACGTCAGTAGAATAAAATGAGCCCCCTAGAACAGTGTATTCTCAATCAGGGGATATTTGGCAATATCTGGAGACATTTTTGGTTGTCACAACTGGGAATTGCTTTTAGCATCTAGTGGTTAGAGGTCAGGTATGCTTCTAAATATTCTACAATGCACAAGACAGCTCCCCCAAAACAAAGAATTATCTACCTCAAAATGTCAGTAGTACCAAAGCTGAGAAATCTTGCTCCACATCCATAGCTTTGGAAGGATTCTTGATTATCTGATGTACTGATTCTCAAGAATCTTTGCTGGGAGTCTGTCAGATCAAAACTATTTCCAGCAAAATACTAAGATATTATTTGTCCTTTTCACTCTCATCCTCTCACCGGTGTTCAGTGGAGTTTTCCAGAAGCCACGTAATGAGTGATGGCATCACCCTGATGGCTCTGATATGTTTTATTTACTTCTCAGTTTTAAATTCTATGGCAAATACCTATAGACATAACTCACATAAACAAAAGCTAGTTGAGGTGTTGGGTGGATAAGAGAGTAAAGGGGGTCTTGACACTGAAACATTTGTGAATCTCTGATCTAGTCCAGCTGTCCACACAGAGCAGGAAACTCTTGTGTAGGCTTTCTGAAAGCGGGTGGGTGAGGCTTTGCTCAAGCACAGTTTGAAGCTTTCATGCTACTGAGGATGAGAGACCCTAAGAAAGGATTGTTTACCATAAAAGCACCTTATCAGTGACTAGAATGCATCGAACCACAGCATCTGTTAACCAGTAAGTCACTGCCAATTGAATCTGCACAAATACAACAGTTATTGTTTAGAGAAAGTGAAAAAAACAGTTTGTCTTACTTGTTGGTTTTAATTTGTCATTATTTTTTTTGTTTTTTAATGAAAGCTCTTTTGTTTTGATTTTACAAAAGCAATGCTTGCTCATTGCAGAAAATAAACAGGCAAAAGAAACATAAAAGAACCTATCAGCTCATCTGCTAGTTTGCCATTTATTGATTGGGACTAACTAGATTCACCCTCTGGGAAGATTTCCTAGATTGATTCACTCCACTTGCAAGTTCAAAACAGGATTTCGAGAAGTAAAAGTTAATAATGTACCCAGATCAGATTTTTAAAAGGTACCAGGATGAAATAGAAACCATGTCTTCTATACAGCTGCTTTTTCTGACAGCTGTTGGTTCAGTGTGGCACTAACTCCTTCCATGTGGTTTTGTCTCTTGAAATTTTATATATCAAAATGGCTACCAAGAATAAGTTTTTGAAAACTCAATAAATATTTGTAGCCGAAGCCGGTTTGGCTCGGTGGATAGAGCCCCAGATCAGTTTTAAAAGGTACCAGGATGAAATAGAAACCATGTCTTCTATACAGCTGCTTTTTCTGACAGCTGTTGGTTCAGTGTGGCACTAACTCCTTCCATGTGGTTTTGTCTCTTGAAATTTTATATATCAAAATGGCTACACAGAG
>NW_006293949.1:214640-215316 GCF_000327345.1 Myotis davidii
AATGGCATGTGCCTTGGTTGTGGGCACATCCCCAGTGGGGGGTGTACAGAAGGCAGCTGATCGGTGTTTCTCTCTCATCGATGTTTCTGACTCTCTATCCCTCTCCCTCCCTCTCTGTAAAAAAATCAATAAAATATATTTATAAAAAGAGAGATTTACCAGAAATCAGCTACTGCATGTGATGATTGTACCTATATTAGGAATTATAAGTGAGGAACTGTAAATGAGGAACAGTTAATCTGACTTTAACCTATGAATAGAAAAGAAAGAGTAAATAGGTAGTACTGTATATGCCTATGCACTGTTCTTTTGTTAAGACTCTGTGCTCGCCCTAACTGGTTTGGCTCAGTGGATAGAGTGTCAGCCTGCAGACTCAAGGGTCCCAGGTTCGATTCTGGTCAAGGCCATGTAGCTGGGTTGCAGGCACATCCCCAGTAGGAGGTGTGCAGGACGCTGCTGATCGATATTTCTCTCTCATCGATGTTTCTAGCTCTCTATCTCTCTCCCTTCCTCTCTGTGAAAACTCAATAAAATATATTAAAAAAAAAAGAAGATTTTTAAATGATTTTTACAGAGAGAGAAAGAAACATTGATGTGAGAGGGACCTATCAATCGGCCACCTTCCACACGCCCCTGCATGGGGGCGGGGGGATTGAAGCAAACAATACAGGCATGT
>NW_006293949.1:217817-223049 GCF_000327345.1 Myotis davidii
CAATGCAACCCCCATTAAAATACCAATGGCATATTTTACAGAACTAGAACAAACTCCAAAAATTCATCTGTGATTTAAATAAATAAATAAATAAATAAATAAATAAATATTTGTAAAGTATCTGTTATGGATCCCATGCTGTTCCTGGGTTCTAGGAGGGTGGTGAAAGATGATCTGTTCTGAATTTATAGCCTCATTAGCATTAGTGTTTTAGCTGTGCCACTTTGTGACTTTATAACTCTATTCCAGCTTCACCAGTAACTTTACTTTTTAAAAACAGCTGCTTTAGAGGAAGTACAGAAAAGAATTCTTCGAGTCTATGTATTGGCCTTTTCCACAGAGTTAAATAGGCTGATATTTATTTGAATTGTAACTGACTAGAGCACTTTCTGGAGAAGAGCTATATAGTAGCATTATAAAGAGAGTACTAAATGAAAATCCTTTCCTAGCATCATTGCCTAACTGTGTTCCTGTCGTGTGACATCAGAAATTTCAGAATTTTGTGGTTTTGATTCTTATAACTAGTGACTTCTGGTTTTTATAGGGTTGAAGCTTTTCTGGTAGGGAAAAACCTCATAGAAATACCCTGAGTGTGTGTTTCACTCGTTGGAGCCCCTCCTTCCCACAAATGTTTCTTGAAAGCCTATTGTGTACCAGCCCCTATACTAGGTGAAAGGGATGGATAGTGCAAAGGGAAAGACAGATGGGGTCCCGGCTCTTGGGAAGCTTACATTTTAGTAGCGGAAGATAGTCCAACATGTAAATAATAGAATTTCAGATAGTCCTAGGTAGTGTGAAGAAAATGCAGCAGGTAATGTGGAAAAGGAATGAGCAGATGATAGGGGTAGGTAATGGAGTCAGAAGGCCTTTCATTGTTGTTTGACATTTGAGCAGAGACCTGAATGTTGGAAGGAGGACAGCCAGGTGAGCATCTGGAAGAACAGGAATAAATCTTGACTTTCCCAAATTCTTAGTTTATTACACTAGCCTATTTTCCACTCTTTTTTTTCCCTAACAGTACCAGTGGTGTTCATTTCTGAGAGTGGAGACTATCTTATGTACAGTTATTTCCCTGTGCCTACCTAGCACAGGGCTTGGTACATATTTAACTCTCCGTAAATATTTGTTGAGGGTACTCATTGATGGGCACTGAGGTTATGATGGTGGACTAGACCAACTTGGTCTTCTTATTCCTCTTGAATCTTAAATTATGTTTTGAAAGAAGTTGTTTTTGTGTGTCTTTGAATTGAGAACGTCGAGATTAGTGCTAAGCAGTACAGATAATTATAAGCCTATTTACTAAAGTATAATCCCATATAATAATGATAGTATCATACCTGTACCCCTTCAGATATACCTACATAGTAGTGAAGGTAACATGAAGAACAAGGAAGTCTGGTGAGAAGGAGAATATGGTTTTAACAAAGAACCAACCTCTCTCCTTTTGTGGGTGATCTAAAAGAGAACGTAAGCATTGAGATTTTTCTGTAGCCTAACCACATTTGGTTAAACTGGTAACTTTGATGTCAAGGTTCTGCTAAAAATTATTCTAGCTATATTAGTGTGACTTGAAAGGACAGGCTATCATTGGTTATCACATCTGATAGGATTGTAGATATTCAAATATTTACTATGAGTGCAGCTTTTTTCCTTTGTATCCTTGGGTGGAATTTGTGATCAAGGTTTGTTTTACAGTACTATGTCTGACTTAAGTGATCCATTGATGCAGGAAGACTAATTTTCCTCATGTAGTAACAAAAGCATTCTGGTCATAATTTTGTATTAGAGTGATCAGAGATCTCCTATCCAAAAGTATACGTTATGAGTACTTGTTGGTATCCTGCTATATGTTGCAAGAGAGTTCTGGAGGTCTGCCAAATACCACTCAGCAATAAGCACTTTCCATTAGTTGGATAATGTTGAATCTTATTTCCTTATCCACTCTGTGACATTAAAAACATTAAATTATTTTGTAGCTTGCAATCATATTATTACTTTTATTTTTAAGAGATTTACCAGAGCCCCAACCCGTTTGGCTCAGTGGATAGACCGTCCGCCTATGGACTCAAGGGTTCCAGGTTTGATTCCGGTCAAGGGCATGTACCTTGGTTGCAGGCACATCCCCAGTTAGGGTGTGTGTAGCAGGCAGTTGATAGATGTTTCTCTCTCATCGATGTTTCTGACTCTCTATCCCTCTCCCTCCCTCTCTGTAAAAAAATCAATAAAATATATTTATAAAAAAGACCAGCCTTATTTCAGGTGGTAACAGACATTTCTCCAACCCCTTTATCTTTCAGCCTAAGCCCAGAATCCAATAGAAAAGAGGTGCAATAAAAGGGAATTTGGTTTCAGCCTGCAGACTCAAGGGTCCCAGGTTCGATTCTGGTCAAGGCCATGTAGCTGGGTTGCAGGCACATCCCCAGTAGGAGGTGTGCAGGACGCTGCTGATTGATGTTTCTCTCTCATTGATGTTTCTAACTCTCTATCCCTCTCCCTTCCTCTCTGTAAAAAATCAATAAAATATATATCTTTAAAAAGACTCTGTGCTCAACATCATTCTGAATTGGTGAGTGTGAGGACAAGAATCCATAACTTTAATATGATGAAAGTAAACATAAACCTAAAAGTTGGGAAGGGTTCCTTTAAGTCAGCGGTTCTCAACCTGTGGGTTGCGACCTTTTTGGGGGTCGAACGACCCTTTCATAGGGGTCGCCTAAGACCATCAGAAAACACATATAATTACATATTGTTTTTGTGATTAATCACTATGTTTTAATTACGTTCAATTTGTAACAATGAAAATACATCCTGCATATCAGGTATTTACATTACGATTCATAACAGTAGCAAAATTACAGTTATGAAGTAGCAACGAAAATAATTTTATGGTTGGGGGTCACCACAACATGAGGAACTGTATTAAAGGGTCGCGGCATTAGGACAGTTGAGAACCACTGCTTTAGGTGCTGTGTTTACTAGAAGGGAAGCTTGTAAGCTGGAACCTCTAACTTGTTTGGCAAAGTTCTCTTAGCTCGAAGGGTTTATATGCTTTTGAAGAACCTATTAGAGAAATATGTACACTACAGTTCTTTGCAAGATTAACTTACCCAGAGTCTCATAGGTAGTAAATTTGATGGCCTGATTTGAATTCTAGTTCTTCAATTCCAGGGATGGGGCTCTTAATCACCTCATAATATTGCCTCTTAGATCATTGTTTGTTTTACCACCAATATTATGATCCCACCCACCCCATCTTCTTTACAAATGGGTATTTTCAGCTACAATGGGTCAAATAGACTTGTAAAAACCTAGCCATTTTTTGCAGTATCTTATGCTTTGAGAATAAGTTCTGATTTCTAAAAGAACCTATACATGATCTCTTTAGAAACAAATTAGAGAGGATATTTGAATTTGAGAAAGTTGATTTTGAGGACTGCCTTTTTCTTTTCTTTGGAGAATGAACTCTCAGCTCTATAATTACATACTCTAGGATATATTCAGCTGTGGTTTTTTAATGGCATAAAGCCTTTAAACAAAAATGGCTTGGTTGTTCTAAAATCAAACACCGAAATCAGGATGGAAAATGCTGGAGATTTTTTACCAAAGTGTAAATGTTTCAACTATAAACATACCTTATGAGAAAAGCATTATTCCTAGCCTGGAATTTATGTCAAAATTTGTTGAGGAAACTCACATGGGGGTTGAAGGAGCATCCAGAAGACTGACAGATTGGCTTCATGATTTGGAAGAGCTAAAAGATTGGCCTTCCTATAATCAGATTAAGCTATATTTCAGGCCCTTGTTGCAGGGTATTTGTATCTTGATATAATCAATCAGTTTTTATTGAGAATCTAATATATATTCAGCACTACTAGGAATGATAGGAGATAGAGTATAGGTAATAGATATAATCCCCACCACCATGACACCCATGATGGATGACATTCATATAAAAGACACACTCCTAGGGGCTGTGGCATAGATAAGATCATTTGTTTAAGGGAGTATATTGGAATTCAAAGGAATTGCAGAGACATTATCAAAAGAAATCTTGAATTTATATATATCATTCCTTCATAGACTTTGGTACTTTTTTTATTAGTTAACAAATTACTTGTTGCATGGCCGAAACTGGTTTGGCTCAGTGGATAGAGCGTCGGCCTATCGAACAGGTCCCAGGTTCGATGCCGGTCAAGGGCATGTACCTTGGTTGTGGGCACAACCCCAGTGGGAGATGTGCAGGAGGCAGCTGATTGATGTTTCTCTCTCATTGATGTTTCTGATTCTCTATCTCTCTCCCTTCCTCTCTGTAAAAAATCAATAAAACATATTTTTAAAAAATTACTTGTTGCATGCTATAATTTACCATAGCACATCAGTTTGTTGGGAAGTGACAGTTGAAGACTGTTTTTGGAGTTTATGACAGTACGGAAGACAGGGTTTGCAGGCATAAAATAACTGAATAATTCAGGATAGTATAAGATATATTAAAATTTTGGGATGTGCCATGTGACTGCTCCTCCAGGGCATTTATAGTCAAGGAAATCTTTGGGGAAAAAATGGCTGCTGATAAAATGGATAACATATCTGTCCAGGTTCTTAATTGAAAGCAATAGAAATAAAATCCAATTGATTGTAAGCAGAAAAGGAATTTATTAAAAAGATATCAGGGTATATCCCATACCCAATAGATGCACATCCACATGGGTTCACTGATGTGTTCATTTGTAATAGAACCAAACTGGGAATTATGCAAATGCCCATCAACAGTAGCATAGATGAATAGTAGAGTAGTCACCCAATGATAGAAAACTATACATAGAGTGAGAATGGACAAACTGTAGTTACACACAACTGGAGTGAATCTCACTAACATACTGAGTGAAAGAAGCCAGACATGAAAGAGCATAGAATGATTCCATTTATATCAAGTTGAAAAACAGGCAAAACTAATTTCTCCTGTTAGAAGTCAGGATAGTGGATAATGGTTACCCTTGGGAGGGAAATGGTAACTGGAAAGAGGAACCGGGAGGACTTTGAGAGTACTGGAATATTCTGTTTGTTGACACAGGTGGGTTCAGTTTGTGAAAAATCTTTGAGCTGTATACTTAATTTTATGCATACTTTAATTTATATACTAGAGTAGAGGCCCAGTGCACAAAATTTGTGCACTCGGGGGCGGGAGTTCCTTCAGCCTGGCCTGCTCCCTCTCACAGGCTGGGACCCTCAGCG
>NW_006293949.1:223111-231572 GCF_000327345.1 Myotis davidii
GGCTTCTGCTGTCAAGCCAAATGTGAGGGGACGTAGGCCAGGCCGAGGGACCCCACCAGTGCATGATCAGACCCAGGGAGGGATGCGGAGGTTGGCCAGCTGGGGAGGGACCATGGAAGGGCTCCAGGGTGTGTCCGGCCCATCTTGCTCAGCCCCGATTGGCGGACCCCAGCAGCCAGATAACCTACCAGTCAGAGCATCTGCCTCCTGGTGGTCAGTGCACATCACAGCAAGCAGTTGAGCAACCTTAGCATATCATTAGCATATTATGCTTTGATTGGTTGAACAGCTGACCGGACACTTAGCATATTAGGCTTTTATTATATATATATATTTCATAGAAGAAGGGAGAGGGAGAGAAAGTTTGAAATTCTGGGGGTCAATGATGAGAGAGTATCATTGATAGGCTGCCTCCTGCATGCCCTACACTGGAGATTGAGCCCATAACCCAGGCATATGCCCTAACCTCAAACCATGCTCAAACCATGACTTCCTGGTTCAAGGGTCAGTGCTCAACCACTGAGCCATACCAGCTGGGCTATGCGTACTTTTCCCTTCTATATGTCATGCTGCATACTTTTCCATATGCGTGTTGCACATCAATAGAATTTTCCTTTATAAAATATGCGTATTAGGTAATGCAGAATTACTGGAGGTCCTGGCTACATATCCCAAAGTCTGATTCAGTATCCCAAATCATGTTCTTGAACTGCATTTCCATTGCCAAGCATTGAACTGCAGCTTGCACCATTGGCCACTGCCACTACCAGCTCTGCCTGCCTTGTCCCCTGGTAGCTTAATCCTGCTGTAACTACTTCCACCTGAGGGAGAAAGTTCCATTCCTGGCTCCTATACAAATTCTGGTGTGGATGCCTTTGTTAGGTGGAGCCTAGCACAAGATTCTATCCTTGCTGTAAGGGAGGCTTGGGAAAGCAAGTATCTAACATTTTCAGCTTTTTAAAAAATACATATTTTATTGATTTTTTTACAGAGAGGAAGGGAGAGGGATAGAGAGTTAGAAACATCGATGAGAGAGAAACATTGATCAGCTGACTCCTGCACACCTCCTACTGGGGATGTGCCTGCAACCAAGGTACATGCCCTTGACTGGAATCGAACCTGGGACCTTTCAGTCCGCAGGCCGACGCTCTACCCACTGGGACAAACCGGTTAGGGCTGACATTTTCAGCTTTTAAAGTAGGCAGTGATGTCTGCCAGAAATTGTTAAAAAAAAAAAAGAAAGAAAGAAAAGGAAAGGAAAGGAAAGAAAGAAAAAAAGAAGAAGAAGAAGGCAGTGGAGGGGGTATTTCAAAGTGAAATCCTTCCTGAGGTGAATATTTAGGTCAGTAGAAGAAAGTAAATTTCAAATGTTAGGTATAGTGTCTAGGGGTAGAGATTGAATACAACATAGCATTTGGGTCCAGTGGAACAAGTTTAACCAGATCAAAGGGTGTGTTCTGGGAAAATGGCTAGAGAAAAGTTGAAGGAGTGGGGTGGGAAAGATTAAGGATTAATTTGAAAGCCAAGTGGAGGAATTCAAATTTAATATGGGAATTTCAGAGCCAATAAAAGTTTGTGAACAAGAATGTGTCCTGAGCCTTAACCGGTTTGGCTCAGTGGGTAGAGCGTCGGCCTACAGACTGAAAGGTCCCAGGTTCGATTCAGGGCAAGGGCACATGTGCCTAGGTTGCAGGCTCATCCCCAGTAGGAGGTGCGTGCAGGAAGCAGCCAATCATTATTTTTAAAAAAAGAATGTGTCCTGAGAGGAAGAGGTATTCAAGGACCATTAAGCTGGCAACACTTCTAGGAGCAGCAGCTAGGAGGTGTCTAGTAATTTAGGGAATGGGTGGTGAATTGCGAGTAGAAATAAAAGTCAGAGACTGGATTTAAGAGAGCATTTGAAGGGAAAAAATATCAATAGGACTTAAAGAAAATGAAGGAGAAGGTAATTCTCCTACTTTTGAGCCTGATGTGGTACCGCCTTTCATTCAGAGCTAGCGAGGGTGAGAAGGGGACTAGTTTGTAGGAAGTAGAATCAATTTTCATTTTGGAATTGTTGAGTTTGACGTAATAGGTCTTTGAGTACTAGTAAAAGCAGTCCCTGTGCAGTTGGAGATAGAGGCCAGACAGTGAAGTAAGCTCTGTGGAAGGAATACTAGTAGCTCTCACAGGGAGAGAGGGTGTGAAGGGACTAGAACAAATGTGCCAGAGTTCAGTGTTTCTCAGATCTCACATTTAGTGGTAAATATAATGTAGTGGAAAATTTGGACTACAAATTGTACCTTCTGCTTCGTAAAGCTTCACCTCAGCCCATATTGATACTATTATTATTTGATGCTGTTTTCTTTCTATTACTCTAATATCTTTGAAGTGTATATAATTAATCCATATGAGGCTTCTCTTGGTTATTTCTAATAGTTTTGAATGCTTTGAATACAAGGAGAATATGTTCAAGCTAGGGACTTTAAACAAGACTGAGAGAGGCTGCGTATAAAAAGCAGGCCTCCAGTTGATTAGAAAAATTACGAGCTGGAATTCTCAGCACCACTACTGGGTAGCCTTGGATCAGTGATGACAGCTCCATTCCATATTGTACTTAGAAAAGAATGGCTGTAAAACCTACTTAGGCCTAACAAGGTCTTTTCGAGCCTTAGCCAGTACAGTTAGGCACTGTCAGTAACCACAAGCTTTAGCACAATATTCAGGCTTGGTAAGGCAGCCTGGACTCTGGAGCCTGACGACAGGCTTTTGTGTACAGCTTGTAAGCTGTTGTTGAGGCACACCTTCTTAGTATTCCTCTTAGGACTTTATTCTCTATAGTCTGTAACATGTTCCTACTTGTAGATTATTCTAGATTGCTCAGATATCATTAAAGGATCTGCAGCTATCTTAACAGGTAACAGCTCATCCCTTGGGTAATGTGTGAATTAGTGAAGAAAAATCCCTAGATAGTTACCCATCATTTAAGCTGCTGGTGTGTTTGCTGGCATATAGTGCTTGAGTCCTCGGTCTCTCCAGGGTAATAGGTAATATCTTCCCTATATTTAGCTTAGTGTAGATCTTACTCAAATTAGCAGAAAAGACTCAAGGGCATGTTTGTCTCCTGCATGGTTTCTCTACCTAAAGAGGTAGCAGATTGACAACACAGGAAGTGATTTTGAGTCCGTGTCAAAGGATCCATCAGCCTTTCTAATTAATAGGATTTTTAAGTGAAACAAGAAATGATGAACCAGTAGTGCATTTATAAAAAAAAATAACCTTTTGCTTATGGATCAGACAACCTTTGCAACTCTGCTCCTTTGCTCACATGGTAGACATGCATCGAAAGAGTTATCCCACCTCTTTACATCAGAAGAAAGTAGTTTGCCAAGACATCCGTGTGTCATAGTTCATGTAGTTTCTGACAGGCCTTAAGGCAACAAGACGATTGAATATCAGATCTATCATTATTTTTGCAGAGAGAGTTCCCTGAGCTGGTGTGAGAGAAGCAGGAGTTTAATACCCCTTCCAAGCTCCCCCTTACCTCGTTTATCTTAAAGGGCAAAAATCTGAACAGGCAAACTATAATTGCCTAAAACAAAGCCAGCAAGGCACAGATTAATGTCACCAACCTGTGCCATTACCTATACATCCTAGGTCAAGCAATTATTCTTTTGGGAAGAGGAAACACTAACTTTATCAATAACATTCCACTAAAGATAAAAAGAAAAACAATGACCAAGATACCATATCTATTAAAAATACTTTGTTTCATTTTAGAGCTGGTTGAACTTCAGTGGTGGATAGAGCTTGTTCTTATATATGTTTTTGTAGTACAAGTTAAAAATCTTACTCCTTTTTAATCTTTTTAGGAGCTATCTCATCTTATGCATTAGAACTTAATTTGAAGAATTCAAAAAATGCCACTTGCCTTTATGCAAAATGGCGGATGAATTTCACTATAGACTATGAGACTACAAGCAAAAGTAATGTAAGTATTTTTCTTTTTCTTTGAGTTTTATAGCAGGAATTTAATTCTATTCTTTTTATCCTTTACATGCATTTATACAAATAAGATTTCATATATTAACTGACTTAAGTTATGTGAGTTTTTAAAAAAACTTGTGTCCTTGAATGTATTCTGATCAGTGTTGGAAGGAATATTTTAATTGGTTCTTTCAAGTTTTTTTAGAGTTGCTTAAGGGCAAATGATCTGAAGACTCTATGGTGTTCTAACTGCTTCTGTAATGTTTTTAACATGTATAAACATCAAAGCTTGTCCCTTTTTAAATAGCTTGCTATTAAAAATCTCCCCTTTTGGCAGTACTACTCAATCCCTTTGCCTTTTTATTTTCTTTTAGTTAAGGTCCTGCCTGCTTACAACCTGATTTTTAAAAAATCAACTTAAGAAGAGAAGTTCAGGCTAGTTTTCCTTTTCCTTTCAGACATAGTACATGAATTTGTCCAGAAACCTGGTGTGTAGCTGAGGAATCTGAGACTGGTTTACACAGCAAATCAGGCAAAGGGCAACCTAGCCATGGGGAATGTGTGATGTAGACTAAAGTGGCACATCCTGCGAAAATGCTTGATGCTCACTACTGTCTGTGTGTGTTCCTTACTCCCAAACTTCTTTATTTCAACTTCATCTTGTTTGTTTGTTTATATTTCTATTAAATTTATTTTGGTTTATTGGTTAACATCATGTAATTTTCAGGTATACAAAATTATAATACATCATCTGTATATTGCATTGTGTGCTCAACACTCAATCTAGTTTCCATTACCTTATATTTGACCCCCTTCACCTATCTTGCCATCCCCACCTCTCTTTCCCCTGTTGTCTGTATCTATGAGCTTGTTTTTGTTTGTTTGGTTAGTTTATTGCTTTTTATTTTATATTTCACATATGAGTGAAAGCTTATGGTTTTTGTCCTTTTCCATTTTAGCATAATACTATACAAACCTATCCATATTGTTGCAAATGGCAATATTTCATCTTTTTATGGCTGAGTAGTATTCCATTGTATGTATGTACCACATCTTTATCTAATCATCCACAAATCAAACTTCTTTTTCTTTTAGAAAACTGTAACCATTTCAGACCTTGGCAATGCAACATACAATGGAAGTATCTGTGGTGATGACCAGAATGGTCCCAAAATTGAGGTTCAATTTGGATCTGTTTTTTCCTGGACTGTGAATTTTACAAAGGAGAAGTCTACTTATTTAATTGAAAGTATCTCATTTTCCTATGACACTAATGATAGCACAACATTTCCTGATGCTAAAAAGAAAGGTAACCTTAATAATTGGATTTGTGTTATGTTCTCTTGCTGTTTATTAATAATAAAAATGTGAATAATTTAAAAATTATGCTTATGCATGTATGTCTTCCTAACTACACTGGAAACTATGCTTTTGTATCCTTCCCACACCCATGTACAGCACAGTGTTCAACACAGCATTGATATTTGCTATGCTTTGTATCAGATGGTACCTTAATCCTTATCAATAAGCTTGAGAAGTAGATATTTTCCCAACTTTACAGGTAAAAGGAATGAGGCTTGATGATATTAAATTACTTTCCCAAATGTCACACAGGCTAGTAAGTGGGTGAGCTGTTTTTTTGAACCAAAGTCTATTGAGCTACACACTTAACTATTACTATTTATTTCATTCAATGGGCACTGAATAAATGTTGAATCAATGAACAAATCCTTTATTAATAACTATTTTAAATGTGTACAAATTCAGTAATCTAAAAGGAACAGAAATCCTTCATCTGCAAATCTTTCTATCATTTTGATAGGATTTTGCCAACAAGTAAATGATGATTAATTAAAGATAAAATGACTGGAGTCAACATTTACTGCTATTTTGAGAAATATCAGGTCAAAAAGAACTTGGGGAAAGCATTGGCAATTAGGTCACCATTGTAACTACTAGAACTGAAATGTGTATTAAAATGTTTTGAAGGCATGAATAATGGAGATTTCCATTGTGTTAGGGATATAATTCTCTCCTTTCTTTCCCCTCTGTTGAGGTTGAGTTAACATGTTTGTTGTAGCTTAGCATTTCTCACCAGTAATATTTCATTCTGATCCCAGAAATAGATACAGAGACTTCAGTTGCCTAGACCTGGAGATAAATAACTCATTTGGATATATGGATATTAAAAGATCATATTTTAAGGACTCAGAAGTGAATGTGGTCATATAAAATGGGAGTTATCGCAGACTTAGATTTGGAAATCAAATCCTAGTTTTCTTTTTTACCAATCTCTTAGTTTGAGGGGGATAACTAAAGCAAATTTGTTATGCGATATTGTATATATTTAGTTTTGTGCCCTACATTGTATTTCAGAGCTAGTATAAGATTTGCCCCTCACTTTCAAGGAGCTTAAAAACTAGTTGGAGAGACAAAGTGAAATTATTTTTCAATTTATGTGGGAAAATTAGAAGGCATTGAGATCTGTGTGAAGTTGTTGTTGTTTGTGCTTGGGAGGTTGGAGGACTCATACATCTTTTCTGACAATGTGAGAGAAGCTCTCCAATGGTTCTCAACCTTCCTAATGCTGTGACCCTTTAATACAGTTCCTCATGTTGTGGTGACCCCCAACCATAAAATTATTTTCGTGCTACTTCATAGCTGTAATTTTTCTACTGTTATGAATTGTAATATAAATATCTGATATGCAGGATGTATTTTCAGGGGTCGCGACCCACAGGTTGAGAACCGCTGCTCTAGACCCTCTCTCTCAAAATACAGAGTGACTTTTGCATATTGTACATAGTCCCTGAGCCCATCTGTGCATGCCTGCAGTTAAGAGGTCAGATTTAAAGTGTTCTCATAAGGAGCCCTGATTAAGAAAGAGCACAGAGAAAGGAGAGGTCAGTGTGTGTTGAAGTGAAAAGGTAGGACCTGAGCTGAAACTCTGCTAATGTAGAATTAGAGTAAGCAGAGAATTTTGAGCAGAGTATTTCCAGCAGGGGGAAGCATCGTGTGTGTGTGGCAGTAATTGAAAAGCTGCCAGATTAAAATAGAGGCTGTGTGTGTAGCAGCCAAGAAAATCAAGTTGGCTAGGTGGCAATGGGTCTAAGTTATAGGGAGCCTTGGAAGCCAAGGAAAGGCATTTAGCTTGATAGGGTAGACACTGGGGAACCATTTTAGTTTTTTACCAGGAGAGCGATATAACCAAAGCAAGGACTACTAGTTTATAAAGAATATTCTGCAGAATTAATTTGGAAGTGAGGAGACTGCATGCAGAGAAGCCAGCTTCAAAGGCTATTATAGTAATTAAGGTATGATGTGATGAGTGCCTGGACCAAATGGGTGGCAAGAAAAGGAGGTGGGGTTTAATCTGACAGATTGATGGGAAAACTTTGGACTCTAAAAGCTAACACGTATTTCATCCACCTTTTATTTTAAATAAGGAGAATGCAGATTTTTTTTATTACTAGCATCTGTGTAATATTTGAAATTATTTGGAATTTAAAAGGGCTTCCTTAAATGGACTATTGATGGTTTTTGAAATAATTTTGTGTTTTCTTTTTAGGCTTCTGATAATTGAAGTGACTTGGAAATTGCTGTTTTCTTTAAAGAGTTTTTTTCTTGATTAAAATACAGAAAAGCACCAAGAATAATATAACAGGCCCATGCGTACCCATTACTCAGAATTAGTAAATGCCATTGTTTTTCACATTTTGCCTCATCTTTTAATTTTATTTTTTAAATATATTTTTTTGATTTTCTACAGAGAGGAAGGGAGAGGGACAGAGAGCTAGAAACATCGATGAGAGAGAAACATCGATCAGCTGCCTCCCGCCCCCACACATCAATGATGAGGGAGAATAATTCATCGGCTGCTTCCTGCATGTCCCACACTGGGGATTGAGCTCACAACACAGGCATGTGCCCTGACCGGGAATTGAACTGTGACCGCCTGGTTCATAGGTTGATGCTCATCCACTGAGCCATGCTGGCTGGGCTAAATAAATAAAATCTTACAAATACATTTGAGGTTTCCTTTGTACCTACTCTCTAGAGCCATTTTCCTCCCTGCCTCCTGAAACGTAACCACTCTCGTGAATTTGGAGTATAGCCTTTCTGTCTATTTGTTCCTTCTTGACTAATACACATGTCAGTATATATGTTCATAAACAATACATAGTTTAAAAATGATAGTTTTATAGTGTAAGTCAATATTTCTACAACTTGTTTTTTTTTTATTAATTTGTTTTTTGAGGTCTAAATACAGCGAGTTCATGTAGCTGTTCACTTACGTTAAGGGTAAAAACAATTGTTCTAGCCGAAACCGGTTTGGCTCAGTGGATAGAGCGTCGGCCTGCGGACTCAAGGGTCCCAGGTTCGATTCCGGTCAGGGGCATGTACCTGGGTTGCGGGCACATCCCCAGTAGGAGGTGTGCAGGAGGCAGCTGATCGATGTTTCTCTCTCATCGATGTTTCTAACTCTCTATCTCTC
>NW_006293949.1:231630-233094 GCF_000327345.1 Myotis davidii
AAAAAAAAAACAAACAATTGTTCTACTTTATTGGTTAAAATTTTTTTCTTTGGCCATTAGGGGGCACCAAGACAGCATTAACTGGCTGCCGGGCTATATGATGGAGAGGTGCAAAAAGCAGCCTGTATTATGGACCTTGAATAGTACCTTCCTTACTGCTTCTCCAAAAGAAACTAAGCCATTTGGGTGGATAAGTGTGGTCACAGTCTTTTGAAGTTTTACTATAGGAATTACAATAAATACTATGTACAGAGTGGCTATAACTTACTGCTTTCACATTCTGAAGATTTCATGAAATGGAATAGTCTTTAAATTCTATCCAAGAAGAGGTTCCAAAAATTCATGTAGTTACTATAACTTACTTTGGGATAGTAGCACAGAAATAAGGATCTACTATAAAATCCCTGATTTATGCATCTGTCTTCCTTTTTAGTCACTGTCCTGTTGATTCTACCTTAGATATATCTTTTCAGCCTTGCCTCTTTGCTCTCTTCCTCTCACCATCTTAGTTTAGGCATCCCCCTCCTTGCTTTTTACCTTAACCATGTCATCAGACTTCTAAGTAGTTTCCCTCTTTTTTATATATTTTTTTTATTGATTAAGATATTACATATGTGTCCTTATCCTCACGTTACCCCCTACCCCTCCCTCATGCTCTCATCCCCCCCACCCGTTGTCCGTGTTCATTGGTTAGGCCTATATGCTTGCATATAAGTGTTTTGGTTGCTCTTTCCCCTTTACCCCCACCCTCCTCTACCCTCCCTCCAAAGCCCCACAGTCCAATCAATGCCTCTCCATCTCTGGATCAGTCCTTGTTCATCAGTTTATGTTGTTCCTTATATTCCACAAATGAGTGAGTTCATGTGGTATTTATCTGCTCACCGGTTCCATCCATGTTGTGGCAAATGGCAAGAGTTCCTTTTTCTTCTTCCTCTTCTTAAAGGATACCTTTCAGCATTTCATGTAATGCTGGTTTGGTGGTGATGAACTCCTTTAGCTTTTTCTTAGCCGTGAAGCTCTTTATCTGACCTTCTATTCTGAATGATAGCTTTGCTGGATAAAGTAATCTCGGTTGCAGGTTCTTGCTATTCATCACTTTGAATATTTCTTGCCACTCTCTTCTGTCCTGCATGGTTTGTGTTGAGAAATCAGCTGACAATCGTATGGGTACTCCCTTGTAGGTAACTAACTGTTTTTCTCTTGCTGCTTTTAAGATTCTCTCTTTGTCTTTTGCCCTTGACATTTTAATTATGTGTCTTGATGTGGTCCTCTTTGGATTCCTTTTGTTTGGTATTCTCTGTGCTTCCTGGACTTGCAAATCTATTTATTTCACCAGGTAGGGGAAATTTTCTGTCATTATTTCTTCAAATAGGTTTTTAATATCTTGCTCTCTCTCTTCTTCTGGCACCCCTATAATTCAGATGTTGGTGCGCTTGAAGTTGTCCCAGAGGCTCCTTACACCTC
>NW_006293949.1:233955-239679 GCF_000327345.1 Myotis davidii
TCCCAGAGACTCACCCAGAACTGGATGTCAGAGCAGGCAGGAGATTGAGACTCCCTTTCGATTGCAAAAGACAACCATGTCCTCAGTTGCCAGCCCTTTCCACGTGCTCCTCCGTACCTGTGCACTTTACTTCCGCAGCTCCCCTCTGGCTCTCAGTGTGCTTTTCTTTCTTTCTAGTTGTAGAATTTCCACTCAGCCAGCCTTCCTGTAGTTCTGGGTGATGTCCATTTTGTCTTTTCATTGTATTTTGAAGTTGTTGTGGGAGGCAGCAATTTCCCGGTATTTACCTATGCCGCCATCTTAGTTTCTCCCTCTCATTCATCCTTTGATGTAGCCACCATTTCTCTCTTCACATGCCTATTTAGCAGATAGATAAACTGAGGCACGAGAGGTCAAGTCACTTGCCCAGTGTGAAGGAGCCAGGACTCCGCGTGGGCATCTCATCCCAGAGCCTCCCCCTGACCTCCTGGTTTCCCTTTTAAATGACTTTCCCTAACATTTTTCTCCCCTGCCTATCTTCTATACTTTTGCTACCTCCTTTAATATAAATTGTACATGTGTTATTTATTTCCAGCTTTAAAAACTGGAGCTGACTTCCCACTGCTAAAAAATAAAGCCCCATTAACCTGTCCTTAAATCATATAAGATGCTTCAGAGTATGACCACCTGCAGCTTGTCTTCCCTTCCTAACCCCCATTTCTCTTGTACCCTGTTTCATCCATAGGGAATGTGTCATTCCCTGAAGATGCCATGTCCTTTGTCACTTTGGAGATGGGGCAGAAGAGAAGAAAGTGTAATGCATATTTATATTATCACTTTTTTTCCTACCTTCCTAAAAACAGCTATTGTTAATCTTTTTTTACAGGAATTTTTACTGTTCATGAACCTGTGGCATTCAGAATTCCATTGAATGACATCTTTAGATGCAATAGTATGTTGACTGCAGAAAAGAAAGATGTTATCCAGCACTATTGGGATGTTCATGTACAAGCTTTTGTCCAAAATGGCACAGTGAGCACAAAAGGTGACTCCTTAAAGTATATGTTCCTGTACTTGGGTCCTAAATTAAGATGAGTATACCAGGTAGCTTTGTTGAAGTTGTTACCTGCAAGCAAGCATATACTAAGATTTATTCATAGTTTACACTGGACTATAATATTTTTATAAATAATAATTCTTATTCTTATGGAACTTATAATTTTAAGTTTATAATGTACCTCTTGTGGAATGGTATTTTAAAAATATTTTTATTGATTTCAGAGAGGGAGAGAGAGGGAGAGAGAGATAGAGACATCAATGATGAGAGAGAATCACTGATTGGCTGCCTCCTGCATACCCCCAACTGGGGATTGAGCCTGCAACCCGAGCATGTCCCCTGACTAGGAATCGAACCATGACTTCCTGTTTCATAGGTTGATGCTCAACCACTGAGCCATGCCAGCCAGGCTGGAATGGTATATTAAAATGCTTTATTTATAGTGTTTTCAGCCAATACAACCTAGTCTTTGTTTGATCAAATCCTCAAATAGTATTTGATCGTCAGCTCTTTCACTTTTGATGATGCAAGTCCAAAGCATAGAAATTTTATTTCTGAGTTCTAATCTTGAATTTTTTAAATTGGTTTTATAATTTTCATATAACTTTATATAACTGTAACAATTTCTCATTCATCAGTTCTGGGAAACTACCAATACTTCCTAAAAAGAGGTTGAAATGCCTATGATTTACTCTAGGGGTAACACAAATAAAAAGTTCATTTGTATTTAAATCCTTCAATAATCTCTAAACTTTCTTCTGGTAAACACTATCTTTACAGTGGTTGTATGTGGGAGAGAAGGGGGCAGGCCTACATTGGAGCAAAATGTTTTCAAACTTAAGTCTCTGATTTTCACATAAGAGGCAGTGAAGTTCTTTGGGAATAAAGGGACTTAAGGGTCTGAAATGATGGATTTGCAGCTGGCCATGTTTGAGTAGATAAAGCATTTGTGTGTGTCCAGCCTGTCTGCTGTGTCATAACTCTTAGAGATTGTCTGCATATGAAGCAGCAGTTTGAGAACTCTGACTCATTTATTTTAAAATATCTATGGAGGCATTCCCTCCCCTTCTTTTGGACTGCTATTGTGATAAATAGTTTGCTCTTCCTAGGCCTTTATGAGTTAAGAAAAATTCTACTTTAATTTATTTTGTCCTCTGTTTTAGAGTTTCTGTGTGATAAAGATAAAACTTCAACCACTGTTGTGCCTGTTACTCCCACCACTTTACCATCTCCTACTACAACACCTGCTCAAAAGGAAAAACCAGAGATTGGATCCTATTCAGTTAATAATACCAATGGTACTTGTCTTCTGGCTACCATGGGGCTGCAGTTGAACATGACTCAAGATAAGGTATAGTTGTCTATAGATATCACTCAAGATAAAGTATGGTTGTTTATTTTTATGCTACATTCAATTTGCATCTCCTTTCAAATAGTGTAGCCTACATTCAGCTCAAGCATAGTGTTATTAGAATGATGGCATTTTAAATGGAGATTTGATGTTGACTCATTGAGTTTTGGTGAGTTTGGAGTTACTATAACCATGAAGAGTTAATGTTGTTCTCAAGGTGTTATCTCGGGCAGTGGGAAACCTAGCAGTTTAACAGACTGTTTGGGTTTAGATTCCATTTGCCATCAATAGATCAGGCAATATCAGAGTTGATCGTTATTTCAGTCAGTTTAAATATAATTCCTTCACACTTTTATCAAAAACATATGCTATAGGTTGATGTATGAGAATAGTGTAGCTGTCTATTTCTCCAGCTGTTTGATGACTGGAATCATATAGATATGTCCACATACAGCATGGAACTTCTAGTTGCAGTATTCCACTGAGGCTACAGAGGGTGTACCAATAAGCAAATCCCATTTCCAGAGACCTGTGACTTAAGCCAGACAGCTCTTGCTCCATAAATTATGTGTGTTTTCATTTGGCTCCTTACTAAGGAAGATTCCCTCTTGTTTTTCTTTTTTTTTTTTTTAAGTCATCTGAGTCACAGCTTGAAGGCCTGTGCCAACTTTGTTTGAAAGTAAGACATCATAAACTTAAGTATCCAGACAAAAGGATTTTTTTCTTCTCCACTAAAGCTGGTCTTATTAGATTATAAGGTTTTGTTGTAGACATTTGTGGCTAATCTGTACCTTCCTCCCCGCTTCTTCCCTTAAAGGTTGTTACAGTTATTAACATCAAACCCAATACAACTGACTTCACTGGCAGCTGCCATTCTCAAACTGCTCTACTTAGGCTGAACAGCAGCAACATTAAGTATCTTGACTTTGTCTTTGCTGTGGTGAGTAATAGATTTTTCTAAAATTAGGCTTATTCTCTCAGAAAGACATCTGAAAATATAAATAGGTGTGTGTGTGTGTGTTTTGGGGAGATAATTACCTCTATTTTCCATTTCAACACTACTTAATTATAGAGTGTAGTCCATTGATTCCTGTTAATCCCTCAGGGTCACCTCAATGGTCTGTGGCTGGACTCTGACATTAATGTTCACCAATTGTGGCTATTCTGCATTTTATATAGATCTCAGGGTAGGAGCAAGAATCAACCCACATCAAAAAAACTGTCTAGCTGAGCCAGTGTGACTCAGTGGTTGAGTATCAGCCTATGAACCAGGAGGTCACTGGTCAGGGCATATGCCCGGGTTTTGTTCTTGATCTGCAATAGGGGGCATGCAGGAGGCAGGTGATCAATGATTCTCTCTCATCATTGATGTTTCTATCTCTCTCTTCCTCTCCCTTCCTCTCTGAAATTAACAATATATTTTTGTTAAAAAAACAACTATCTAATCTCTCCATATATAAAAAGTATGTATACATATGTATGTGTGTGTGTGTGTATATATATATATATACACATGTATATGTGTGTGTGTGTACACACACATATGTGTGTATGTGTGTGTGTGTGTGTGTGTGTGTATATATATATAAAAGCCCAGTGACTGAAAAGCAGAACGACCAGAATGACCGGTTGACCAGTCTCTATAACGTGCACTGACCACCAGGGGGCAGACGCTCAACACAGGAGCTGCCCCCTGGTGGCCAGTGTGCTCTCACAGTAGGAGCACCGCTCCGCTGACCAGGATGAACAGCTGCTCCCACAGCGGGCTGATCCTCTCAGGCCATGCCCCCACCAGCCAGTGCACGATCCGTGCACTGGGCCTCTAGTGTGTGTGTGTGTGTGTGTGTGTGTGTGTGTGTGTATGTGTGTGTATATATATATATATGCCTAAACGACCATTAGGACCAGGCGACCAAACGGCTGGTAGCAATGATGCACACTGACCACCAGGGGGCAGATGCTCATGCGGGAGCTGCCCCCTAGTGGTCAGTGCACTCCCACAGCTAACCTCCCATGGCCCGTCAACCTCCCGGGGCTCCTCCCCCTGGCTGGCAGCCCGATCTGCCTGGTCAGGACTGGGCGAGATGGCCCCAATCAGCTCTGATCACCAGCCAGGCTGAGGGACCCCACCCATGCACAGATTTGTGCACTGGGCCTCTAGTATAGATATAAAAGATAAAGTAATATCCATACTATTTTTCTCTATTATTGGTTAGAAAACTCTCATATTTGAGTACTATAATATATTAGGCATTTTAGAAGCTATACTATTTGTAATAGTACCAGTAATAACAGCTACATTTGAGTAATTGATATCGATAAGGCTCTGTATAAATACTTTACATGCATTCATTAATTAAATCAAGACAGTTTATAATGGCAGCATTCAGGTTTTTGTTCATATTTGTATCAAGGTCTGAATCTTAAACAGAAAGTTCCAAGTTAAGCACACATTCTCTACTTCTTGCTAGCATAAATGAATCATTGGGAACCTTTATTTTCACGTTCTCGGAAGCAGTTATTATCCCCACAATTTTTGGAGGGGTGTGTGTGTATCTAAGGGATAGGAAAATAGTCTTGACATCTGATATAGAAAAAGTTAATCTGTTATTATTTGTTTTATATCTGAACTTGGTTTCCTGAGCCTAAAACCTTTTATTCTCTCTGGAATATAATGCCAAGAAACTTAGGATTATATTAGACAATTACATTTTAGAAAGGTTTACAAAAATCTTCCCTTTTCTAACATTCAAATCATTCCTCTGTTATACTACATACTAGGGCAGTGATGGCGAACCTATGACACGTGTGTCAGAGGTGACACACAAACTCATTTTTTTGGTTGATTTTTCTTTGTTAAATGGCATTTAAATATATAAAATAAATATAAAAAATGTGTCTTTGTTTTACTATGGTTGCAAATATCAAAAAATTTCTATATGTGATACAGCACCAGAGTTAAGTTAGGGTTTTCAAAATTCTGACACGCCGAGCTCAAAAGGTTCGCCATCACTGTACTAGGGGCTCAGTGCATGAAATTCATGCACTGGGGAGGGGGTGTCCCTCAGCCCAGCCTGCACCCTCTCACATACTGGGAGCCCTCAGGAGATGTCCTATTGACAGCTTAGGTCCGCTCCCTGCTCCCCTTGGGGAGCGGGCCTAAGCCACAGTCTGGCCTCCCTTTGTGGGAGATGACCGGGCTGATCAGGGGAAGGCACCAGCCCCATCACCCAGCTGCTGGAGCCACTGCCAATCACCGCAGCTAGCAAGGTTTTTCATCAACACGGACTCCAGTCCCTTTACCATGAAAAAATGACAACTTTCTTTAGGCATTTTC
>NW_006293949.1:240139-262519 GCF_000327345.1 Myotis davidii
ATCTGCCCCCCCGCCAAGGCCTGATGCTTCTGGCTCAGGCTTAAGGCCTGGGCAGGGGAGCCCCAACTCCCCCCGATCACCTGCTTCTAGGCAGCTTCTGGGGCTTCTGGGGCCGGCCTGTGGCCGAGATCGGATCTGATTACTGGCGGCAGGCTGGCCCTGCCTGCAGTATGCAAATTAGCCGCCATCTTTGTTGGCAGTTAATTTGCATATCACACTGATTAGCCCATGGGAGGTGTAGCGAAGGTACAGTCAATTATCATGTTTGTCTATTATTAGATAGGATATGATCAGTGAATTACTATTAAAACCATTTAGTTACACTTGTCCTTTTCAATGTGGTAAGAGCAGGCCTCCCCAGACACATCCTGTTTTATTTTTAAAAATATTTTTTATTGATTTCAGAGTGAGGGAGAGAGAGAGACAGAGACAGAGAGAGAGACATCAATGATGATAGAGAACCATTGATTAGCTGCCTCCTGCATGCCCCACACTGGGGATTGAGCCTGAAACTTGGGCATGTGCCCTGACCTGGGCATGTGCCCTAATCTGGAATCAAACCATGACCTCCTGGTTCATGGGTCAACACTCAACCACTGAGCCACACCAGCCAGGTAACACATTATCTTTTAAAGTTGTATGGTGATTATACTATAGTCACTAAGAATGAGGAAATTAATATTTTAGGTTTACTCCCTTTTGAGGGATTGAGTTTGATCTTTCTATATATGGTAAGATCCTAAAAGGACCATGGTTTCTTCTGACTCTAATGGGAAAATATTTAATAATTACAATATTTAATTTGCCTAACAGATTATTTTAAAGTGCAATCCAGAATAGTTCTATTTTAACCATGCTACAGGCACTTTGAAAATTCAGGAAAAACCTGTAATGTCATTAGAGTTCAGTGGGGCCCATCTCATCTTCATGATAGATGCTTCCAAAGGAGAATTTATTGAATTCCAGTGTATTATTTGCAGGATGCTATGGTGGGATACAAAGAAGGCATATATTCTCAAGGTGCCCACAGTTTAGTGGTAAAGATAGAGATAGACAAGTAATTACTGTTTTGAGGAAGACCTTGAATGCCATGCTGAGACTTTTGAATTTGATTCTGTGGGCAATAGAAGGTACATACAAAGTGAGATGAGTGTTAGACCAGAGGAAAATGCAAGGTGCTATGGGAGTACAGAGGCTAGAGTGGTTAACTCTGGCTGGTGGTGAGTCAGGAAAGCTTAATGGAATAGATTACATTTGAGCTGGACCTTCAAGGGTGGGTCAGATTTGTACACAAGGGGAGTGAGTACAAAAGTACAGGTTATCTCTGGATAAAGAAACCCAGTCAAGACCAGCCAAGAAAATGAGGCATGTAGCATGTTTAGTAAAAGATAAATATGGAAGAGTGGTTGGGACAAATTGTGGAGAGCCTTGAATGCTGAGCCAGGACATAGCCTAAGCAGAAGAAAGATGTGAAGAGGTGGTCAAGTCTTCCTTTATGCTTCCTTCTGAAATTTCTGAGTCTGCCCCCTCGTTTTCATTCCCTACTGCCTTTGCCCTGATTTCAACTTGCATTACCTCACACCTGGACTATTCAGTCTTCTTAATTAATCCCTCTTCTTCCTCCCCTCCCTCAATGTTATGCATCGGCTAATCTTCTTGAAGCACATCCCTTCCTCAGAAACCTCCAGTGGTTCTGTTTTGCCAATAAGATAACATCTAAACCCCTGGTAGGGTAGTTCTAGCCTCCCTCCCTGACACTGTGCAATGTAACCTGCAATCCAACTTTGTTTCCTTCGTTCCCTCTTCATGAATCTCATGCTTTCCTCATCTTGTTTTCTGTACACAATCCAATGAGGTAGGAGATAGGTAGTAACCAGCACACAGGCTCTGCAGCCAGACCTCCTGGATTCAAATCCCAGCTCACTGACTACTAATCATATAGCCTCTGGGAAAGTTACTTAACATCGCTTCACTTTGATTACCCCATCTCAAAATGGGATGGTGTAATTATTCAATGAAGCTTCATATGTAAAGTTTTAAGAACAGTGCTCAGCACTTAGTAAATTCTCAGGTACTAGTTAGTATATTTGTGATTACGCTTATTTTTTTAAAATATATTTTTATTGATTTCAAAGAGAAAGGGAGAGGGAGAGATAGAAACATCAATGATGAGAGAGAATCACTGATCGGCTGCCTCCTGCATGCCCCTCACTGGAGACTGAGCCCACAACCGGGGCATGTGCCCTTGGCCAGAATCGAACCCAGGACCCTTCAGTTCCCAGACTGACACTCTATCCACTGAGCCAAACCAGCTAGGGCATGATTACACTTATTTTCTACCTTTACTCATGTTGTTGCCTTCTTGAATACCCTTTTCTGTTTGTTTTCTAATTGAATCCTACCCAATTCAAATGGCCCATCCTTAAGCTTGCATTACTTTTGCTCCTCCCTTAGTTGGAAGTAATTTTTCTCCTTTTCATTTTCATAACTTAATCACTTTCTTTTTGTAATATGGTTATTTATGTACAGTACATATATATAAATTTAGGTCTGTTAATTGTTTCATATCTGAACTTGGTTTCTTGAACATAAAACCTTTTTTCTCTATGGGATATATGCTGAATAATTGAGGATTATATCTAATTATATTTTAGAAAGGTTTACAAAAAATATTTCCTTTTCTAACATTCAAATCATTCCTCTGTTTTAGTACCTATATGACCAGTGAATATAATATTAAATTCCAAGACCCACTGGAACATTCTAAGACCCCCTAGGGGATGTTTAAAACCACATATAGTATCAAACTCTATATATACTGTGTTTTCTCCTATACATACATACTGATGATTAATTTAATTTATAAATTGGCCATAGTAAGAGATTAACAGTAAACAATAAAATAGAACAGTTAGAACAATATACTGTAATACAAGTTACGTGAATGTGATTTCTCTCTCTACAAATATCTGGAACTTTACATTTAAGATTTGTGTACTGGGGTTGATCATGAACAACTAAAATCGTGGAAAGTGAAACTGCAGAAAGCAAAACTGGATAACGGGGGACTACTGTATTCATCTTATCTTCCCTGGCAGATTGCAAACGGGGCGGGGGGGTGGGGCTTCAAATTTGGTTCATTTTGCTAGCTCCCTGGAGCACTTCAATATGTTACCTTGTACATACTAAGCACTGACATAATTGGAATGACGGGCTAATCAGATGAGTGCTTCAGAAAAATAATAGCAGAGAAGGAAAGCTTGAGTTTGAGAGGCTGAAAGGCAGGGAGCTCAGTTAGAGGCTATGATCCAAGCTAGAGGTGGGGAGGGCTTAGCAAGTGACAGGAGGAATAAAATGGAGGAAATGAATTGAGTGTCTGAGAACCATATCTCTGGTCCAAAAATTGGAAACAAAATGCAGAGGGAAAGGGTTTCTGTCCCATTGTGTATTTTCTACTTAGTTACAATTTATTCTAATATTAAATTCCAACACCCACTGAAACATTCCAAGACCCCCAGGGGATTGCATCTCTGCTGAGCACAGCAATTAGACCTGTAGAATAATACTTTATGTTGAATAGAGTTTTGATTCATAGTTTTATCTTTTGGGTAATGGTATTTGATTGCTTTTATTCTGTAGAAAGTAACTACCTGTAAAATTATTTGCAGTATAATATCAGTTCCAGCCTGTATATCTAGTCAGCTGTAATAGAGATGAGCTCTGTAGATTCTCTAATATGAAACAGTCCTTATGATGTGTTGATTAACTGCAAACTCATTTTTTTAATAGAAAAATGAAAACCGATTCTATCTGAAGGAAGTGAATGTCAGCATGTATTTGGTTAATGGCTCTGGTAAGCAAAATATTGGCCTCAGGGTAAAGAGTGTGTGTTACACTGAAGGAATAGAAACCATAATTGTCTTGTTACCAAATAGTGCCTTACCTAATGGGACAGATTTTGTGTGAAAAATCATACTTTGACTACAACTTAAAATCAGTAACTTAGAACTATAGTAGTCTATCTTTTGCAGTATACCATATTTTCAAATCATGGTGGGTAATAGTTAAGGATGTGACTGATTTTTAGACTATAGAAACATCTATAGAAAAAGCAGGGAACAGTGACAGATAATGAATAGAATTAGTGAGTTGATTACTACTATATTGTAAGGTACAAAATGTTGAATCATTATATTATACACATGAAACTAATATCACTAACATAATATTGTACACCAACTCTACTTAAATTTAGAAAAAAAGGAAAGATAGGGAATCTAGTGACGGGAAGAATTGCTTTTTGTAGGTAGACTTTGTACCCCAAGCTCTTATACTTCACTGAAAAATTCTGAGTTCAGTCTCACTTTTTATGTTAATAGGATAAGATGTTACTAACGTATTTTTTTCTTTGAAGTTTTCAGCATTGCAAATAACAATCTCAGCTACTGGGATGCCCCCCTGGGAAGTTCTTATATGTGCAACAAAGAGCAGACGGTTTCAGTGTCTGGAGCATTTCAGATAAATACCTTTTATCTAAGGGTTCAGCCTTTCAATGTGATAGAAGGAAAGTATTCTACAGGTAAGAGTCAAACCAGATTTATTAATAATTGATGGTCTTATGTTGACTTTTCCTTTGAGTCATGAATACTTAAGCATTGAACTAGAGAAATATAAACTCGCCTCTCGACTCCATGGTAGAGTTCTCAAAGCCTTGAGCAAGTTGTGTCACTCTATATTTGGCTCATCATTTTGCTCAACGTAGATTTTTGTGTGATCTGAAAACCATTTGCAGCAAACTTCTTAAAGCTAAAAACTGATCAAAGCTTTACATGAGCTAAATTTACTTAAGGTAGGGACGTTGCCCCCAGGTTTTAGTTTGTGAGAAGCAAACTTGGGAGCAGCAGCTTTGAGCATCTGGCATCTGCCTTGGGGCCATCTTCCATCTGGAAACATTTTCATACTGGAATAAAAGCAGTTTGGTCATATTTTGTTGAGACAAAAGATTATGGTAGCAAAGCCTCAAGTATCAGGAAGTATGCTTTGGCCAGCCAGAATGATCTGGAGAATTTAGAAATCATGTGCCAGTGTGACTGAGCCCTTTTGAAGATCTACTCAGTCCTTATGATAGTGTTTATCAGGTTTTTAATGAAACCTTTGCAAGCGGCTCACTACAGTGTTTATATGAGTATGAAAGATGCATTTGGCATTACAAGATTAAAATTTGCATGAAGGAAAAAGTACATAAAATTCCTTAATTGACTTTCTCTTTTAAACCATTTTCTTAAAATTGTTGGTTTGTGGATTGCAGCTCTGCTGAGCACAGCTATCCAGTCATTCACAGCATTTTTAACTATTAATTCCATGGTTTAGAACAGGGGTGGGGAACGTCCAGCCCGTGGGCCGTATAAGGCCCACGAAATCATTTGGTCTGGCCCTGCTGAGACATTAGGGTGAATTAAATAAATATTTGACCAAATATAGTAGGCTAATTTTTAAGTTGATAATTTTGTATGGCCCACAAATGTTATAAATATCCATCTGGCCCTCGGCAGAAAAAAGGTTCCCCACCCCTGGTTTAGAAAAAAATGTAGAAGCTGTGTTTAAAAATCAGTGTGCTCTGAGCCATTCAGCTACTTTTGCAGTAGTGCTGAACACCTAGCCTGACTTGGTTAGGTCACAATAAATTGGGTTCTTTGCCCTACTACCATTCTTGAAACAAGAGAGGTTAATCACACTTTAAACTTTTAAAAACATTTATCTTCCCTTTTGTTTGTTTTTCTTTTTTACTCCAATTATTTTGATCCTTTAATGATTTTCTTCTTGAGTCTTCATTATTACCTTAATTTTAGGTCCAGATTTGGGTTTAGAATTTAAAGTTATTTGCAGTGTAATATCAGCTCAAGCCTGTATATCTAGTCAGTTGTAATAGAGATGAGCTCTGTAAATTCTCTAATTTGAAACTTTGCTGTTTATGTGCATATAATTAAATGTCACCCAAAGGAGTATACAACATTTAATATAAGGGTAGGCAAAAGTAGGTCTATAGTTGTGAGTACACGAAACAGTTTATTCTTGTATTATTATTTTGTATTTTTCCATATGAACAACTGTAATCTGCTTTTGCCAATCCCTGTCTTGATGATGAATGTATCACCAATTTGTTGGGCTATGCTTTTGACTGTGGGTGCCTATAAATACAACACAGTGGTAATACGTGACTATATAAGAGAAAGAAATAGACTTGTAGTAAGGTAAAAGAATATTGATTGGATTTTATTGGATCAGACTACTCCCTAGGAAAAGAAAAAAATATTCTATGGACTGCCAATCCTGATCAGATTGATAAATGTATGATTAATGTAATAAACACACTCAAAGTAGTAAGAGGTCCCCGTTTCTTGACTTTTGCAGCCACTAAAATCATGTACTCTAAGTCAAGGATCCGTATACTTTTCTATAAAGGCCCAGACAATAAATGTTTAAGGTTTGAAGGCCATATCGTCTCTCTCACAACTAGTCAGCTCTGCTATTGTAGCACAAGGACAGCCATAGGCAATAACCAAATGAATGTGGCTGTGTTCCAATAAAACTTTATTTGTGGACACTGAAATTTGAATTTCATATAATTCTCATGTCTCAAAATATTCTTTTTTGTTTCTTTTAAACCATTGTAAAATGTTTAAAAGCCATTTTTAGCTCTTGGGCCAAATTTGGCCCATGGACTAGTTTGCCGTTCTCTGTCTAAAGGATTCCAGAGCTAGTTTGGCCATCCCAATCCCATGATTAAACCATCCTGATCTGGTCCCAGTCTCCCAAAAGACATTCACTCTACCACTGAGAGGCTCGTCTTGCCATGTGAAATGGGCTAGATTAGCTCACTTCATTTTAAATAAAGTAATACTCCTGTTTTGGAAAGGACTTTGAATATAAATTAAAAAAACATGTACACATGTATGCATTTACTCATAGATACAAATATATATGTATTCATATATATGAATATATGTACAATCATATACGAATGAAAGAACAAATGAGTTTTAGGATTTTAATTCTAGAGCAATCTATAATATTCTATAGCTTAATCTTTAAAATATACTGTCTTAATTAAAGTTGAAATTGTAAGAGCACTTCTGACTTTTGAGTCAACATCTTTTACTTTTGGACATTCTTTTTTTTTATTATACTCATTATTTGTTACACACTTTTTCTCACCTACAGCCCAGGAGTGTTCGCTGGATGATGACACCATTCTAATACCAATTATAGTTGGTGCTGGTCTTTCAGGCTTGATTATCGTTATAGTGATTGCTTACCTAATTGGCAGAAGAAAAAGTTATGCTGGATATCAGACTCTGTAACACTAATGCATATGTGATCTCTGTTCCAAAGTAATAAAGCAAGTACAAGTTCCAACATGCAATACTATTCAATTTAAGATATATTTACTTTTAGTTCTGATCTTAGAACCAGTGGTATGGGGGATTTTGTACTTAAATAAATACAAACACCCCAAAACTATTAACTACAAATTGGTCATGTGAATTTGGTTTTCCTAACCAAGGCATTTAAATCTGTTGTTTCTTCAGCCAAAGGCATGTGCAAAATCACCTGGATTATAGGTTCTATTTTATTTGCTTGAATTAGTGTTTCAGTGTTTCTACTGTAGTCATTCTGACTAGAAATATACAGTTTAGGAAAAACAGGTTTTTAAAAGAGATTTGTTTTCTTGCATGTGGTTGAATTGAGACAGTACATTCTACAGTGGATTTGTACTTGCTCCCTTTGCATTTTTTTCTGTGATTTTGCAGGTTAACTTAGCTGCTTTGACATTGCTATATATTTGACCTAATAGAGATATGGCAATAGATGTGAACAGTCTAATATTATGTTCTTAGCAATGACTGCTTTCCTAATGCTTTTTGAATACATTTGTATTTAATGTGGCTGTAATGACAAAAGATGCAAAGCTTTTGAAATTTTAGAATAGGTGTTAAGCTTATTGTTTAATCCCTTCTAAAAAAAAAACCTGGATATTTCAATCTTTTAAATTGCAAGATACAAGACTATTCCAGCTGAGCATTTCAATTTTCTAGGTGCTTTAGAGATAATTGCTAGGCAGTGCCAATTTCAGGCCTTAGTCATTTTACCTGTAAATTGGTCTCTACCTGCAGAGCTAAAGTTAATGTACACTTCCAGTGTCCTTGGTGGTAGTAGTATCTTTTATTCCTTTTTTATCTTTTCTTTTCCTTAAAGAAGAAATGCCAGTATTTCCTAGGTCAGCCGTGGGCAAACTACAGCCCACGGACCGGATCCGGCCCATTTGAAATGAATAAAACTAAAAAAAAAAAAAGACCGTACCCTTTTATGTAATGATGTTTACTTTGAATTTATATTAGTTCACACAAACACTCCATCCATGCTTTTGTTCCGGCCCTCCGGTCCAGTTTAATAACCCATTGTGGCCCTCGAGTCAAAAAGTTTGCCCACCCCTGTCCTAGAACCTAGAAAAGAAGGGCACTTATACCTATAAAGTAACTTGCACATAACCCAAAAGTTTCGGTCTTCTCCATTAAAATGTTTGGGGTTTTTTGTTTTGTTTTTAAGAGTTGTTCTTTGTTTCCAGCTTAAAGTGATTGCTACAACATTTACCAATTTGGCTTTCCTATTTAAATGGTTATATGCTAATCAAAACTTACATTATTGTTGTTCATTATGGTAGAATCATTATTAATTCATGTATTTTGTGTTCGGTTTTTGTCCTCTGGGGAGATGCACCAGTTGTCCATCTACCGTGAACCATCTAATGTTGATATGAGAAAGCAAAACATTTCAGCTTCATAGTTAACATATCAAGTATTTCTTACTGTTTCTAGGTGTTTTTTATTGGAACGGCTGAGCAAATATTTAGAAATTGTTAATATGCAGCCATATACCAAAGGTGCCTGAGTTTTGTTTTTTTTTTGGGGGGGGGGTGTTAGGAGATTGTATACCCCCATTCACTACAAAATGAGATATCTGGGTTCCAAAGTATTATTGATGTTGAATTAATTTGGTAGTCTAACTAAAAACACACACACAAGCAATTGCCTGTAAGCATATATATATATGTCTATAACTATCTTTCGAGTTATATTGGAGTGCTGAATATTTTTTCCCACTTAAATTTGTTCTCTGTTTAGAGTAGCCTGAAATTCTTACTGGCTCAGAATCAGATTCCTGATCAACCCCTCTCTTAAAGCTACAATGAGCTGCATTGCCAGCTTAAGGCACTTATAAAAGACAAAAGACAAAAATATAAATCTGATTTTTAAAGATTATTTTTTATTTAAATAGTATGTTAGTGTAAGATTATTGAACTTAAAACAATGGATAATGCTTATAAGAACGTAGGTCTTAGATATTTCTCACAAGTCAAAACAAAGCAGCTTTAAAAAAAGAGAGAGATTAAAGCATAAGTGGTGGCACTGGCTTAATGCTGTTAATGTTTCTAAAAGTTTCTACATTAAATTATATATCTGATTCATATGAAAATATCTCTAACACTGTTTTCTAGAAAATCTGACTTCATTGAATATTTTTGTATCTTACGTGGGCCAGTTTATATACAGTTGGTTATTTCCTACAGCCACATGCTCTTTGTACCTTTTGTAGTTTCATTTGCTTTACTGGGTTTACACCTTGATGGTCTAACACTCTATGGTTCTGAGTGTTTTTCATGTGTTAGCATTTATATAAAGAAACTGGTCCATGTAAATACTTCTCATGTTTTTCTTTCAAATGTTTAAGCCACTAGTTGATGTATGGTATTTCTCTAGATATTTGCTTGTCCATTTGCTCCACATATTGCTTCTAAAACAAACAATAAAGGTTATTTTATTTCTTAAGGAAATTTGCTCACATTATTTCCCGTTAGTTGAAGTCAAGATTTTGTATATCACATAATGTCAATTTCTTCCAAAAGGAAAAACTTTACAAATGCTTAGAAATTGAACTAAATTATTTCCAAAATGTCCTGTTGTGTTGTTATTATCTGGAACAATGGTCCCAATCATGGGTCTCTACTGATGCTGGGCTGGCTACAGTATAAGAATCACCTGGGAAACTTGTTATAAAAATTCAAGTTCCAGGCACCATTCCTAGAGTATTTAATATTTAATTTAGCAGGTCTGAGATAAGATGTGCATGTGTGCGCTCACACGTGTGTGTGTGTGTGTGTGTGTGTGTGTGTGTGTGTGTGTGTGTGTAAGTTCCTCAGCCAGATCTGGTGTGTAGCCAATTGTGGAACCAGCAATCAAGAATATTCATTTAAGCCCTAGCTGGTTTGGCACAGTGGATAGAGCGTTGGCCCGCAGACTGAAGGGTTCCAGGCTTGATTCTGGCCAAGGGCACTACCTTGGTTGCAGGCTTGATTCCCCAGTCCTGGTCAGGGTGTGTGCGGGAAGCAACCAATTGATGTGCCTCTTTCACATCGATTATTCTCTCTGTCTCTCCCCCTCCCTTCTGCTCTCTCTAAAAATCAATGGGAAAATATCCTCAAGTGAGGATTAACAACAACAAAAAAAGAATATTTAATTAATATTAAAAAGCATCAGAGTATCTTGTGCATTTTTCTCAACTCCTAAAATGAGGCTGATATTTCATATCTATACACAGCAGCTGTGCATTGCAGCCATATAATCCAAATTATTGATCTGAACCAAAATAGGATTGTGTGCAATATCTCACTCTAAAATGTTTGAACCTTAGTATATCACACACACACACACACACACACACACACACACAATTAGCAATCTGGCTCATAACTTTCCTCTGTATTACCCAGTTAAGCCATGTGACTGCCAGTTAATCATCATAGCTCCCACCTTTGCTACTAGCTGCCATGTCACTTTGGCCAAGCTGCTTAACTTCTGGGGTCTCATAAAGTTGAAGGCTTTATTTCTCTATTTCTTTTGAATGGTAGTTTTCCATTTTAGTGAAGATTTGAGTATATTTACCAGTAGAAGGAATCTGATAAGAAGCTCCTTGTTATGTATCAAGAACATAACTTTATATACAGTGTAAAATGCACCATCTTGTTTCTTTTCTTTTTTAGGAGGAATTCTTATAAGACACATACTTTCTTTAAGATTATAGCATTTTATCTCTATTTAGGTAGATAATGTCAAATTGGCTTGGGCTCATCTCTCTCCCACCCATTTCCTTATCTATTACTGTGGTAGCTAACTTTCTGCATCAAAATTGCCATATTTTGTTTTTGAAAGTAGTATAGACATATTTGGGTGATACTCAATAGCTTCAAGTATCTTTTCAGATTCATGTTGTATAGTTCAGTTTTGTTATAGAACTAAAAGATATATAATTTAAAAAAGATGTCACATAAGAATGTAATTCCTAACACTGACTTTTACAGAGAAATTTGACACAATTGATTTTAAGAGTTTTTGATTTACATTTTTTAAATAAATGTGTATCTCAAAAAATGTGTAGCTCAGCTTTCCAATTCACACTGAATATTATTTTTGAAAGATTTCTGAACAGAAATTTGAAGATAACAGGCTTTTTTAAAAAAAATTTTTATTGATTAAGGTATTACAAATGTGTCCTTATATCCCCATTACCCCCCCCCCCAAAATCAGGTATTTTTTAATCTACAAGAAACTTAGTTGAAATTTCAATGCCTATGAATAGTTTATCTTTAAAAATCTTAATTGCTTCTCTATTAAACTCTTCCAAAAATACACTTTTCCTTTTCCCCAAAATATTTTCAGTACCGTCTCAAATGTACATTAGGCAAATAGATCAGTTCAAAATGACTTATAGAGTGCTCGCTTTGGCAGCACATATACTAAAATTGGAACAAAATGACTTATAGAATGAGATTTTTTTTCTTCAGGATGTGATCCTATTAAAATTCCTGTTTTACCAAAATATCTTCCCATTACTTAATTCTTAAAGGTTGAATGCACAAAATCATTATTTATTATAAATTAATACTTCACATGCTAATTGAGAACATTTTAAATAAGTGACAGCATTTAGAAAGATCTTTGTAAGGGTGGAATTGCCTTTTTGATCTACTTTGGGAATATTTGTCTTACATGAAAGCTTTATTAGCACTATTTATGAAAACTGTTTCAGTACTAGGTCAAATAGCCAATTTGGGAAAGATGACTATGAATCCATTGCCAGAATTAAAAATTAATCTACTAATGAATTTTTTAAAAACCCAAGTTATATTAAATCCAAGGCATAATACTATAAGGTGTATGCTACCTAATAGTTTATGTGCTGGGTGATAATTTGGGAAATGGAAGGGGATGAGCTAACTGGGTGCTCTTAACAAACACCATTTATTTACAAGTCACATCTAGCAACCTTTATCTGGATTTTTAATAGAACAGAGAAGCAGGTAATAAAGATAATTGAGCTGGTAGCCACAGTTGCTGTCATAAAGTCCTAAACTCCAGGACTGCATCTTGTTCCCAGTTACTGCCCCAGAGGCTAGCCTGGCGCATTTCTTAAATACAAGC
The DNA here is from genome assembly GCF_000327345.1 of Myotis davidii. Taxonomy (NCBI): domain Eukaryota; kingdom Metazoa; phylum Chordata; class Mammalia; order Chiroptera; family Vespertilionidae; genus Myotis; species Myotis davidii. The sequence goes on from NW_006293949.1 coordinate 252,676, forward strand.
ACAATCGGAATTGCCTTGCAGCCTGTTCATTCTTATTTTTGACACAAATTCTAATAAGTTTAATTATCTGATTTATACATCCCTGGTAAATTGCAAGCTAGGAGGAGATCTAGGGCATTAAGAGTCAAGGAAATAGAAAAATAGTAAGAAGTGCTGATTCAACATCTCATCCTTCCCTTTTTGCAAACGTATCCCTATTTGAACCACTTGTTCCTTCCTTTCTCCAGTCTCAGTAAGTTTTCTTTTCCTGGTCAATGCTTCTGGAATCCCATTTCTTCTACCTCTTAGGAAACCTTGTATTCTTCAGCATCTCCAACCTGTCAAATACTAATGGCCCTTTCCCTCATCCTATAAACACCTTGAAGATATCACTTCTTGACCCCATACCCCCTTATAATTACCTCCCTATTGTCCTCTCTGTTCTAAACTTCTTGAAAAGAGTATTGTGTGTTCCCCATCCCAAGTTCTTGATCTCCTACCAGCCATTCCTTGTTCACTCCTAAACCTGCAGCAATTTGACTCATAGCCCTCACCTTCCATATTGCTAGATCCAATTGCAATTTTTCAGACTTCTCTAATATTTTACACTATTCTCCCACACTACCCAAAACTGTTTCCTTCATTGACTTCTGTGGCACTATTTTCTATCTGCCTTTTCTACTTTTTTTCCGTGCTCCTTGATCCCTCAAATAGTGGTGTTCCCAAGGACTTTGCCTCTGGCCCTCTTTTTACTACCTTCTGTCACTGAGAAATATCTTTGTCTGTTGTTTAACTACCACTTAGGTTCATCAACCACTTGACTCAGACACAGGTATTTTAAACTCAGCAGATCTAACACTGAACATCCCCATCTTGCACATATCCCTCTCCTTCCTCCCCCATACACAAAATTTAAAAAATTAATCCCCACACAAAAATAACTACAAACAAAACTTAAATGCATATATTCTTTCTCCTGTATTCCCTATTGTCATTAACTAGCACCGGTATCTACATAGCCACAGTCACTCAAGCTATGTGTGGAATTGGAAACCATTCAAATTATCTCCTCCTATCACACCTCTGACATCCATTTGGTCAATTCTGCCTTCTAATCAGATCTCTAGCTTGTCCCTTATGCATTTCCACTTTGTTAACCCAGTTCAGGACCATATTATTGGATATCTGAACTCTAGCAATAGAGGTGCCTCCTAACTTAATAGTACCAGTCTTCCATCTGCCATAACTTCCTGCTTAAACTCCTGCTGCACTTTTTTTTTTTTTTTGGCTGTCAGTATAAGACCAAAACTACTAGAGCATACAGTGCCTTTGTGAGCTGGTCCTAGTACCCTTTTCCTACTGCTTTTCCAGCCAAGAGTACCTCTTGATCTGATGTTCTAGTTATGCCAACCTTTTTGCGTTTCCCCTGAAGTGCTACGTTTTCATACCTTCCTTATTTTTGTCTGTGCTGTTCCCTATACCTGGAGTGTCTTTTTCCCATTATCTGCATAGTTAATTCCTAGTCTTCTTTTTAAACTTTATCTTTATTGTTGAAAGTATTACAGATGTCCCTTTTTTCCCCCAGTTGACCCCCTCCACCCATCCCCTGCCCCAGACCTTTACTCCCCTATTGTCTGTGTCCATAGATTATGCATACAAGTTCTTTGGGTAATCTCTCCCCACCCACCCACCTCTGCCTTCCATCTGAGATTCATTGGTCTGTTCCATGCTTCTATGTCTCTGGATCTATTTTGTTCATCAGCTTATTTAAAAAAAGCTCCAGTGTCACTTCTTTTTAAAGTATGTTTTGTGTAACAAGGCTGAGTTGAGTATGCTTCTGAACACTTCCATGACACTTTGTGTATTGCCTGCCTCTATTACAGCCCATTTTAAAATATGATCACTGATTTTCCTGTCTGACTCTTACACTGGACTGATCATCTTGAGACAGACAGTTATACCACCAGGGCTAGTTTGCATCTTTTCCCACTATTAAATGACTCCAGATTGTTATGCAGTGAGTTCTTAGGTCTGGATAGTATCGTTGTTCACTTGGTTCATTTCATTAATGCTTTACAACCTGCAGTGTTCCACTGTGCTTCAACATCATAACAGTTTGCCTCTGAAGGCTCACAGCATGATCATCAAGGAAAGGCTAATTATATTTATCCATTATCTTCTGTTTAAGAAACCTGGGAAGCATGTGATCATTTTATATAACTTTCATCCAAAATGACTGCATTTTGGGGTGCTTAAAAATGTGTGATTTTGTTACTTGGAAAATCACTTTTGTGGGACATCTCATTTGCTGGTAATGAATGCCAATGACTTATTACTTTGGTGTAAAAAACAAATATGTGTTGAGAAGTGCTGTCATTTTAACTTGAAATTTACAGATTTGAAGTTCTGTCACTTTCTGTCTCAATTTCCTTTCTCCACATCTAGCTCAAGACTGCAGTGCAGATGAAGACAACTTCCTTGTGCCCATAGCAGTGGGAGCAGCGTTGGCAGGAGTACTTATTCTAGTGTTGCTGATTTACTTAATTGGCCTCAAGCACCATCACATTGGATATGAGCAATTTTAGAACCTGCAATATGATTGATTATATAAAAATACATGCACATAACAAGATTTTCTTGCCTCTTAATTTTGAAACATTTTGCTCCTTAAAAATAATTATTAAATCAGTGCTAGCATTTTGAGATAAATCTTTATAAATAAAAAACTTATGTTTGATCAGCTTAAAATAAAAAAATGTTTTTGCTGATCCTGAAGATAAACTTGTTAAAAAGAACATTGGTGTGCAATGTTTTAAGGTCTGTCTTAAGCCGTGGCCAAATTTTGATCCTAAAATGCCTTAAACTTATTAACATGGTCATTATAAGAATAAAACATGTAGCTGTCTCTTAATAGAATTAATAAATACTATTTCACTACTAGCATTCTGTTTCAATGTATAAGAACTATACTGCTTTAAACTCATTACAGTGTCTTTGCATACAGTTCATTAAATATTGATGTGGCATGAATGTCTATCAGATATATTCAAACTTGCTTTTCAGTTGAATGTCCTCAGGGCCATCAGCATTTTTTAGGTTATGTGACTTTTTGTTGATTTCTTTGAGTCCAAGTTACAGATGAAGTCAGTCTCTCAGGCTTGTGACTTTTACCTTCTAGGTAAATAATAGAACCAAAAGGTCACAACAGAACTTAACCTGGCCTGAGAATTAGGTTTTTTTTTTTGTTTAATGTTTCCTTTTCCTCAATAGACACTGAAAAGATTCAAGCATATTTAACCACTTGCCTTTTTTTTCTTGTTATTCTTGTCTTTGGATGCCTGATTAGCATTGAAAGATGGAAATATTCTATGAACTAATTAGGACAGATTGTGTTGTGTTTCTGTACCTCATTTTGTTGATCTCTAGAGCATTAAAATCTATTTAGTGTTGTCATCAGACCGGTACCTATGAAATGTAAGCTAACAGCAATCTCAGAGGGATGCAGTGAAGCATAGCAACTGGGCTCTTGCTTCTTCATGATTGTCCCTGGGGCGCAGAGCATAAATGGAGGGTAGAGAGAAGCTGTTGGCATTATTAAAATGCTTCAATAGGGGCTATTGATAATCCGCCCCTATTGAAGCATATTCCTTATTATAAGTGCAGCACAGATATTGAATGTAAAAACAAGAAGGACTCTTAATCAATAGACTTGAGAAGACTGCCACATTGAAATGATTATTTTATTCATTCTATGTGTATATTGGCTTGTTCAGAATTTCTGTAACTCACTTATTACAGTATTTTGGTACCCAGCTATCAGTCTCTGAAGGCTTTCATTACGTAAAATACAAGAAATCCTTTCAACAAATGCTACCGTAATTACTTAAACTCATATACTCAGAACCTTAGCAACTGTTTTTATTTTTTTATGAATGACAAAAGTACAAGAGGAGGAAAAGATAAACTTAGAGGAAAATGCAAGTTATTTAATCATAAATCATACCAAGTATCACATTTTATTAATTGCATTAGACTTATACTGGAAAAGACCTTATTTACTCTAACCCTATAATTTTATAGAAAGGGAAGTAACTTCAATGAAGTTACATATCTAGTGGTCAACAAAACCGTTATTAGTATTTTGATAAAAATTGTCCCAGTAAAATGTAGTCACTGAATAGTAAAACTAGTTCAAACTTGAAATTATATGATCAGAATGAGGCACTTTAAACTTCTGTACTACTTTGAGTAAATAACACAGGATCTCAACTTCTTTTAAGTATTTTTTAAAGCAGTGAATATTTGCTTTTTCAATAATAATAATAATAATAATAATATACTAAAACACTCCTATTTTGATCTCTATTTGCTACTTCAAAACCTAAATCTCCTTGGACGGGATCTCAAACATGGGAGGAAAACGGAAGAGAAAGAACACTTGTTGATCACCTGATGTGTATCAGATGCTTTAGAAATGCAATTATATTTAATCCTCAAATACCTTATAATAGGTATTATTATCCCCCTTTTACAGATAATAAAAGTGAATCCAAGTTTAAATAACTTGACCAAGGTCCTTTAGTTAGTAATCAATGGAGTCAAGATTCAAACTCAGTTCTGTCTGAATCCAGAGCTCAAAATCTATGTGGCACACATTGCCTTCCGGGTGGTCCAGTGGAATGAACTGAAATGTATAGGATTTTTCTGTTATTCTTCCAGGCCACTGCTCAGCTAAATAACTGTATATAATCCTGTAATTACCTATTGCCTGTGTGAAAAATTTATACTGCATTTTTTTATCCTAAGTCCTTTTCAATTTAAATTTTATTCATACAGAGTTCTTATTTATATTTTAACTAAAGGCCTGGTGCATGGATTCCTACACTGGTGGGGGTCCCTTGGCCTGGCCTGTGGGGATCGGGCTGAAACTGGCTCTTTGACATCCCCTGAGGGATCCTGGATTGCGAGAGGGCTCAGGCAAGGCCAAGGGACCCCACTGGTACACAATCAGGGCTGTGGAGGGACTGCGGGAGGTCTCTAGGGTGTGTCCGGCATGTCTTGCCCAGTCCCAATCAGTCGGAACTCAGCAGCAAGCTAACCTACCGGTCAGAGCATCTGCCCCTTGGTGGTCAGTGTGCGTCATAGCAACTGGTCGAACGGTCAAATGGTTGGACACTTAGTATATTAGGCTTTTATTATATAGGACTAGAGGCCCACTGCATGAAATTTGTGCATGGGTACAGTCCCTTGGCCTGGCCAGTGATTGAAGCATGAGCGTCTGACCTCTGGGCCCTGGGCAGCACCTGTGGTGAGCGCTACCAGACGCCATGGGCCAGGGCTCAGCATGGGCCTCTAGGCTGCCCAATGGTGCCACCCACTCACCTGCTCCACCATCCCACCAGGGTCCCGCTCTCATTGGGGGCGGGGAGGGGTGGGCCATCAGGGCTGGCAGCGCCTCCACTGCCACCCACTGCCAGCACTGCATCACTGATGCCTGCCATGTTCCACGCCACCCCCTGGTAGTCAGCACACGTCACAGCGAGAAGTTGAACTCCTGATCAAGGGGACAATTTGCATATTAGGCTTTTATTATATAAGACAGTGATGGCGAACCTATGATACGTGTGTCAGAGGTGATGCGAACTCATTTTTTTGGTTGATTTTTCTTTGTTAAATGGCATTTAAATATATAAAATAAATATCAAAAATATAAATCTTTATTTTACTATGATTACAAATATCAAAAAATTTCTATATGTGACACAGCACCAGAGTTAAGTTAGGGTTTTTCAAAATGCTGACACTCTGAGCTCAAAAGGTTCGCCATCACTGATATAGGATGATAGTTGTGGCAAGGGAGAAAGGAAGTGGGGAAATACTCAGGCAATGGTCTTAAGTGTAGATGATAGTTCTTTTCCCTAGTGCCATTGCATAATTAAACATCAAGTCTCCCCATGTTAGGCAAGCACAATTCTGTGTTTTGGGCCTTTCCCCCTTCTTAACTTCTGCTTTGTGTACTGAGACATTTGGTGTGATCTGAGATGAACTGATGAGAGATATAAGGGGATCAGCTGCTTAGAAATCTTTGGGTGGATATAGAGAAAATAAGAGAATCGGGATAATGTTCTAAAAGACTAACCTACATACACTTTCAAAATGCTTGTTTGCTTGTTTCTGCTTAATTTCATTCCTTACTAATTTCTGTTCTTGCTTTCTGTCCTTTTCTAACAGCTGAAGAATGTTCTGTGGACTCTGACCTCAACTTTCTTATTCCTGTTGCAGTGGGTGTGGCCTTGGGCTTCCTTATACTTGTTGTCTTTATTTCTTATATGATTGGAAGAAGGAAAAGTCGTACTGGATATCAGTCTGTGTAGCCAATTAAATTTAGTGCAACTGATTGAGATTTGCAGACTAACCTCAGTGAATTGCTAGCTAACTTGGGCATGAGTAGCACTTAAGAAAAAAAAGTATTAAGACCCATTTCCTTTGTTTTTCTATTTTTCCTTCCTTTGTTAAAGTATAATTGAAAGAAAAAGTGTGGCTTAGAATATGTTTTTTTAGTAAGAAATAATTTTAAGCCTCTGGATCTAATTATGAAAGCATGTCTACTGAAGTATAATTGTATATGTTGCCATTACTTGTATTTTGCTACGTTGACATTATTTGCAGAATCAAAGCTGTTAAAGAATTTAACTTGCTTCAGGAAAGAAATTCAAGAAAATAATGAATTCATTTTCATGGGAGGCAAACATAAAATTTGGTTCATAATAAGACTTCCTTTCCCAACTTCCTGATCAGAATTATTTAAATCTGTGTTTTTCTGCTAGTTAAAAAAGGAAGGAAAGAAATGGCTTCACAAAACTGTGTTCAATAGCAAAAGTCTGGCTCTCTTCTTCACTGTTAGTGGCTACTATTTTTTAATGAGGATGCCTTTTTTTCCTTTTCCTTTGGAGTTTAGAATATACTGATAATACAGACTTGACATTTATGCCAAAGGATGAAGTAAGATCTTCGGGTTTTTTTTTAAGGTGTTGATATAGAGTGGGTTATGGTTTTTTTAGGGTTATGATTTAGACTTTTTTTCCTTTAGAGCCTTAACTTGTTCAGAAAGTTAATCCATCATTAAAAACAAACGTCTGTACTTTGTGTGCCTCCTGTACTCTCCCATTCCCTATGTGAATAAGTTCTAATGGATATTTTTAATGTATTTCTTTCTTTCTTCTCAAAGCAGCAAGTGCTGACTCTTGTGTAGAGGCTAGTGGGCCCTGATGTGTCATCAGTTAGATGGCTGCCTAGCCAAAGCTGGACTGGGATTATTCTGTAAATTTGTTGATCTCAATATAGATTTATATCCCTGTAGAGACCTCTAGCTTTTGGGGGTAAGATTCTAGTCTAGAGACTACTCATCCCAGTCTCTGTTTGATTGGCAAGGCTGTTGATTTCCCTTTGATTTAGAAGCACTGTGTGGTATTTCTCTAGGGCCCAAGTAGCTGCTTTGCACACCTGTTACTAGTATAAGGCAGATGTTTATTTTATCAAGCTATTTTTCTCTATATAACTAAAAACAAAAGTTTCCAAAGATCTGCCTGCACTTCAAAAATGTTCCATGGAATAATTAAGCTTAAACCGCATTAGTTTGTTATTAAATCCAAGGATCAAGTCCCCATCTACCTCTCAGTGCAATGCAGATGCTTACCACTGTATTGTTGCCATTAACTGCTGCCAGAACTCTGCCAAAAACTGGAACTATAACACTTTTTTAAAAAGAAATTCATCAACATCTTTCTTTACTATCTTACCTATATGTGCATCTCAAAAGCATATTTCCAAACTGGAGCAGAAAGTCAGATTGCTCAATCACTTCTCCCTTCGAACACTTGCAGAGTCAAGCCCTCCCCTATTTGCTAACTATATCAAGAATGTTTTCTTGCCCTAGCCGGTTTGGCTCAGTGGATAGAGCGTCAGCCTGCAGACTAGAGGGTCCTGGGTTTGATTCCAGTCAAGGGCACGTATTTGGGTTGCAGGCTCTTCCCCAGCCTGGGCCCTGGTGCAGGAGGCAACCAATCTGTGTGTTTCTCTAACATCGAGGTTTCTATGTCTTTCCCTCCCTTCCACTCTCCCTAAAAATCAATGGAAAAATATCCTCGGGTGAGGATTAACAAAAAAGAATGTTTTATTTTCAAATGTTCTCCTGTAAAAACAATTGCTTATTTATTATTTGGCCAAAATGCAGGCACCATAAAGAACAGTGGCCTCATTTCAATAAACATTTTTGAGATAATTAGCTAGAAGCCAGGTTATTTAAATCAGATTGTGACCTTAGTAAGTATAGGAATTGTAAATTCAAATACATTCAAAATTATAGGTTTGTTTAAAAGTGTTCTACTTTTTGGGTAGGGAACTAATATCACTATTTCTTCATTAAGTTTCATGGCTTTATTTTAAATAATTACCAAATGTGTGTTTAATCTTGTTTGAGAATTAAGTTTAAAATACAAAATATTAATAGAGGGTTAAAACAAACACTGCTTCAACTCCAATAAAATACAGGAAGCCCCAAATCTGTGATATGAGTGTTCAGTTAGCTTTGCTTATTGAGTTCATTTTTATATCAGTACAACAGTAGATCAGACAGTAGGACTTTGAGCTTGTGAATAAAAAGAATTGTTTTTCACCTAAGCTTCTTTGGAAGAACTGATGCTTGCGGCTAACTAAAGTTTTGGATATATAAATTTAAGGAACTAATTAATACCTGCAAAATAAAGCATACTGTTCAATCTGGTATGTGTGATTTTTATAATCAATGGATTATAAAATAATAAAGATCATACAATCCATATCACTGTGGATAACTTCATTTTTATTCATATACTTGGCCTTAAGAGCTTGGATTGATTTGTGTAATCTAAGTTTCTCAATTTCTAGTCTCTTGAATTGTCAATAGGAATCACATGGTCTCATAGGTCTGCAAATTAAGTGCCATCGTTAAGAAGGCATTAGAACCTTTAGTTCAGATACCTCAAGTATGAGGGCCTATCTGATCATGAATATTCCTAGAAAACATTCTGAATCAAATCTGGGTCTGGCAAATGTAACAGCTTCTATATAAATATACTTTTAGCGTATATCTATCTGCATTGATGAACTGTTCTCATTGTTGAAGTTCATGCCATCCTGACCAAGATACTGGTAGACCTCAGTGATATAGCCAGGCAAAGGAAGAGCTATCCATTTTCTGAAAATGTCTTCAAATTCCTTACAACAGTGGTTCTCAACCTTCCTAATGCCGTGACCCTTTAATACAGTTCCTCATGTTGTGGTGATCCCCAACCATAAAATTATTTTTGTTGCTACTTCATAACTGTAATTTTGCTACTGTTATGAATCGTAATGTAAATATCTGATATGCAGGATGTATTTAGGCGACCTCTGTGAAAGGGTTGTTTGACCCCCAAAGGGGTCGTGACCCACAGCTTGAGAACCACTGCCTTACAACATAGTCTAGTGCTCAAGGGTTATATGATTGGATTAAATGGCAACACACTCCATTTTAAATAAGGGACATTTTTGGTGGCAGAAAGATTTAAACATTGGCTCTCTCCATAGTTTCTGAGTAATAGGGTTTTGTATTCTGATTGTTAGACACTTACTGACTTTTAATAAAGAAAAAAAAATGGCCTTACCTTGCTTTGTGGGACTGGGGAGGAGAATCTCAATAGAACCTGTCTTTATTGTCTCAGCTAATTCACTGAATATACTTCACAAGTCCATGCACCTCTCAGGGCCTCTGAAAGGACCACTTTAAGATTACTGATAGCAAGAAGAGTGGTTCAGTGGGTCAAAAGTAGGGTTGCAGTTGTTTGTA
>NW_006293949.1:262541-265847 GCF_000327345.1 Myotis davidii
TGACATGCCCTGAGGGGTCCCGGATTGTAAAGGGTGCAGGCTGGGCTGACTGAACCGCCCCCCCTCCAGCCGTGCATGAATTTCATACACCGGGCCTCTTATAAATAATAATACAAGAATAAGCTCTTGTGTTTTATGTACTCACATCTATAAACTACTTTTCCCCCCACCCTGTATATCGCTATGAGGGTTACCATGTATCTAAAAAGTCAAATTGGTTGTTTGCCTTAAGTTCAATGCGCACACTCTGAATGCTAGAACTACCTTTAGAACTCTAGAGAAATGTTCTACTTTCTCTTTACTTTTACTACCTGTATTTTTTTAATCCTCACCTGCGGATATGTATTTTACTGATTTTAGTCAGAGAGGAAGGGAGAGGAGAGAAACATCAATTGGTTGTCTCCCATATTCGTCCTGACCAGGCATTGAACCTGCAACCTTTTGGTGTACCCGACAACATTTCAACCAACTGAGCCACCAGGCCAGGGTTCTTTGCTTTTACTGTTTGTATTTTGATGACAGTGTTTTATGCACTCAGTCCATTTGTTTTAAGACCTATGCATAATGAACAGAAGAAATCTTGGTAAGCAATGCATTTTTAGTAGGAAAAAACCACTCTGCATCCTGGTTTTTAAGAAACAACCAATTTTTTAAAAAAAATTTATGCCTTATATTAAATGGTTACGGAAATTGGACTTCTGTACTCTTCTGTATGATGTAGTCACCCATAAATATTCTTCAGTATTCTTAAAATAACTTGAGTTTTGTTCTGCTCACTGGAGGGGCAGACAGATGTTGTGGCAGCATGCCTTTTGAAAGAACAAACCATGGCCAGTTGGTGCTGTGCCTCATCAGTAATGCTTAAGCCCTTAATGTCACTTTTCTCAGAGTAGCCTCATCTGGTTATTCTGATCACGTACCTTATGATTCTGCCCTCAAACTGTTCTGCACCATAAGTCATTTTGATGGTGCATTAGTATGTTTAAGAGACTAAATAGAACTATTTCTCGCCTCACTTTCCCTAAATTAATGCATCCCTACCCCAAGTCTTCCTGTGGCTTTTAGTGCAGTATAGCCATGACAGCAATCCTTGCTGGGTAGTTCTGAGTCCCAATACACAGTTTCTACACTTAGATCTAGAGCAGTGGTTCTCAAGCTTCTGGCCCTCTAAATACAGTTCCTCATGTTGTGACCCAACCATAAAATTATTTTCGTTGCTACTTCATAACTGTCATGTTGCTATTGTTATGAATTGTAATGTAAATATCTGATATGCAGGATGATCTTAGGTGACCCCTGTGAAAGGGTCATTCGACCGCCAAAGGGATCTCGACCCACAGGTTGAGAACCACTGATCTAGAGCCTTTTGGAAAAGATTTCAAGGAATCCTTACCCACATACTTAAAGTTTCCAACCCTAGTCTGCAGTGCTACCCTCCCCACCTCATCTACTGCTCTTCTGTACTCACTCCACTCCAGCCATACTGGCCCTATTGCTATTCCTCACAAATCCTAAGGCTGCTCTCACTTCAAGGCCATTGTACTTGCTCTGCCTTCTACTTGGAAAGATCCTGTAGCTATCATGCTTACCCTCTCATGCCATTCAAAACTTTTTTCAAATGTTACCCAATCAGTGAGGAGTGCCCTATTTAAAATAGCACTCCTCGCCTCCAGGACTGTCCATTTCCCTTACTAGTTCATTTATTATCATCTATCACCATCTGACACACTATATATTTTACTTAATCCATGTTGCATGTATGTTTCCCACTAGAAGGTAAACTTCATGAGAGCAGGAATTTTTCTGTTTACTACTCTGTCCAAGTACCTAGAACAGTGCCTGCCACATAATTCACACTGGATAAATATTTGCTGAATGGATAACTGGTTATCTTGTGTAATAGCTAAACATTTATTAAGCACTTAATACCTTATTCCATCAAATCTAAGATGCCATCAATTGTAACATAAAAATTGCCAATTAAACTGTGGTTATGAGAGGCCTACTGGTTTCAACCCTGTTAAAATGTGAAAAAATGTACATCTTAGAGTTGTACTCTAAGGCACTGTGGAAATTGCTGTGTATGGATTATATCATCTACCATTTATTCCATTTAATGCAGTTGGGATTCAGAGCCAAGCCGTTGGAGGTGAAGTCTTTAAGCACTCTATGATTCCAGCCTCCCTTTAGTATGACATACTGGTTCTTGTGTCAGTTTCAATTCCAAAAACAGAATCCTGTATCTGTGGTCGCTATAATTTTCAACTTTAAAGCAGACAATATGTACTATTCCTTTGTTCTTCTTTGAAGTGCTAGATAGTATAGTTTGATAGGTATATCAGAATAGAAGTTGAATCCTGGCTTTTACTACACAGTAGCAGTGTGAACTTGGACAGTTATTAACCTCTCTAAGCTTAGGTTTCTCCATCTGTAAAATGGAGATGATGCTACTTCTCATCCTGTAGAGTTTTAAAGAGAATTAAATAACATAATGCTACCAAGTACATGGTAGTAAGTAATAACTGTGAGCTGTTTTTATTGATATAGATCAGGATCTTTTTCCTAAAGATAATAGATGTAAAATATTTAGACAAGATCACAAAAGGAGGAAGTGAAGAAATGAGAATAGGGTTGAGATAAAACCCCAAGGAACAGAAATCCACTCAAACTGGGTTTTACAAAGGAAAGAATTTTAAAGTTATATGGTAAGTCTCACAGTATCCAATTGAAGGAAGTAGATCCAAGGCTCTAAAAAAATAGACAGTTAAATTATAAAGCTTCAACTGAGAGAATAAACAGGTGATGACTACCAGGAAAGTTTAGAAAAAGATGAATAATGAGTGATGACAACTTGTACTGCATTTATTAAATGTTATGAAGCTGTAATTAAATGTTAGATGAATATAAGAATACACCAATAGTTTAACAGACAACACAAAGACACACACACACACACACACACACACACATACAACACAAAAACACACACACACACACACACACACACACACACACAAACACACACACATACACTGCTATGTATTTGGCATTTGATAAAGATGTTCTTTTCAAAGCTTCACAGACAAAAAAAGGCTAAGGGAGTTTATCACCACCAAGCCAGCAATGCAAGAAATGCTAAAGGGACTGGTGTAAAAAGAAGAAAAACAAAAGCAGAAAGAGAACAGCCACACAAAAAAAGAAATGGCTACAAACAAGTACCTTTCAATAATAACTTTAAACGTAAACGGACTAAATGCTCCAACCAAAAGACATCAAGTGGCTGAATGGATAAAAAAACATGACACC
>NW_006293949.1:269266-271881 GCF_000327345.1 Myotis davidii
AAAGATGTTCTTTCAGATCAATCGGGAAAGAATGGAACATTGAAAAATGATACTGAGATACAAGGTTAATTATTCTTTAGGAAAATATATTTAAACATCACCATCAAAATAAACACCAAAATAAACTCAAGGATGATTAAAGAGTTAAAAATTTTTTAAACTATAAAAGGTATAGAATCAAATGTAGATGGTTGTATATCTTATCTCAAAATAGAGGTCTTCCTAAGAATTTTTCAGATCAATCGGGAAAGAATGGAACATTGAAAAATGATACTGAGATACAAGGTTAATTATTCTTTAGGAAAATATATTTAAACATCACCATCAAAATAAACACCAAAATAAACTCAAGGATGATTAAAGAGTTAAAAATTTTTTAAACTATAAAAGGTATAGAATCAAATGTAGATGGTTGTATATCTTATCTCAAAATAGAGGTCTTCCTAAGAATAAAATAAAATGATAGTAGAAAAGAAATATCTCAATATATAAAAGTTTAGTACTTCTGACCATCAAAATGCCACCAGATACAAATTTAAACTATAAATAAGGGAAAATACTTGCAATCTTAAGTATGACAAAGGATTAGGTTAACATCCTTACTATCAGATACAATGAATATTCCATGAGTAAACTTGAATAAGGACATGAATAGCTAAATCATGACAGAAGAAATACAAATGAATAAGTTGAGCCCTGGCCAGTGTTACTAAATGGTTAGCGCGCCGGCGGGAGCACCTAAGGGTTGCAGGTTTGATTCCCAGTCAAGGGCACGTATCTGAGTTTCGGGTTTGATCCCCAGCCCTGGTTAGGGCACATTCAGGAGGCAACTGGTAGATGTTTCTCTCTCTCTCTTCTCTCTCTCTCTCTCCTCTCTCTCTCTCCCTCTCTCTCTCTTCCTTCCTCATGCCCAGGGATGATCCCTTCCATCCTCTGTAAAATAAAAATAAATAAATAAACATAAAAAAATCAATGGAAAAAATATCCTCGGATGAGGATTAACAACAACAAGGAAAGTAAGTTGAGAAATGTTCCATTTTCCTAGTAAGCAAAGAAATATAAATTAAAATGATATATCCTTAAACTAGATAAGGTCTTTTTAATGATGATATTTACTCTTGGCCACAGTAAAGAAAACTGTACACTAACATAATGTTGAGAGTGAAAATAAAAATTGGAAAACAATCTAAATGCCTAATAAAATAGAACTAATTAAGCAAATTGAAACATTGACATGACAGAATATTACATGGCCATTTAAAATCACTTTCTCAAATAATACAAATATGAGACTATATTTGTATCTTACTGTTAAGAATGTTGAAAAGAGCCCTAACCGGTGTGGCTCAGTGGCTAGAGCATCGGCCTGCAGACTGAAAGGTCCCAGGTTCAATTCTGGTCAAGGGCACATACCTTGGTTGCAGGCACATCCCCAGTAGGGGGTGTGCAGGAGGCAGCTGATCGATGTTTTGCTCTCATTGATGTTTCTAACTCTCTATCCCTCTCCCTTCCTCTCTGTAAAAAAAAAATTAATAAAATAAAATTAAAAAAAAAAGAATGTTGAAAAGAAAATGTACCATTCTGTTTTGGCATATATATACTTGTATATGTATAAACTGCTCATCTGCCACCCAAGAGGTGCTTCTCCTTATTCCTACCCTTCCCCCATGCTGGGTGCAGGCTCCAGTAAAGGGAGGGTCCACATTGGAGCCACTACTACAGCCCAAGAGGCTACAAAAAAGTATGTACCACATCCTGACTTGGTGTATATGTAGTCACCAAGTCATCTCCAGGTTCGGGGATCATAGATGATTTTGTTTTTTACATTTTTGTTTTGGTAAATCCAGTTTACTTTGATAATCAGAAAGGACCACAGGAAAATGATTTCCCAAGAGAGTGGGTTTTGAATCTCCTAGTTCTCTCCTGCATTCTACTCATAAAGGACAGCTGGCTCTGAGAGAGGACAAAGCCTCCATTCCTACAGGTATGAGGGCTTTCCCTTCATTTGAAACATCCTATCTAATAAAAGAGAAACATGGTAATTAGCATATGACCGCTACCCTTCCCATTGGCTAATCAGGGCAATATGCAAATTAACTGCCAGCCAAGATAGCAGTTAATCGCCAACAAAGATGGCGGCTAATTTGCATACATAGGCGCAATGATGGGAGGTAAAAGGGGAAAGAGGGAAGAATGGTGGCAGGCAAGAGCTGCGGGGTGGAGCCCAGTGCAGCCCCCAGCCAGTGATTGCCATCAGAAAGCCCAGCAGGCCAGGCGACAACCCCAGCAGGGGTGCCGGTGATCGCCATGGCGATCAGAGGAAGAGAGAGCCGGGGTGTAGGACCACTGGGGCCAGGGGTGCCAACTGGCCTGCATCCCCCTGATCTGCTCCTGTGCCTGCAGTCCCCTGATCTGCGATCTTGAAGGGCGAGGCGGCCCCGGATATGCGATCACGAAGGGAGGGGCTGGGCAGCAGTCACAGCAGCATCCTGGGCACCGGGTGCAGGCCCAGGGTGCAGCCTGCCTGCGGCCATCTGATCTGCAATCGCGAAGGGAGGGACTGGGCTGCAGGCATGGCGGCACCCAGGGGCCTGGGGACTGAGGGGCCTGGGGTC
>NW_006293949.1:274770-277087 GCF_000327345.1 Myotis davidii
TTAAAAATATATATATATGAATTTAGTTTTATCAATTATAGTTGACATTCAATGTTATTTTATGTAGGTTTCAGGTTACAGCATAGTCCAGCTCTTGAATAATTAATTCCTTACATTTGGAGATTTTATTGAGTGAATTCAGCACAGTAGAGAAACCTATACTCCTCTTGGCAACATACCCACAATTACCTCTAACACCAAGAGTGCTACATAGTGGTGTGATATAAGGTGTTTTGGACTCACCCATCCAATATAATAAAACCCTAATATACAAATCGACCGAACATTGGAACAACAGGTCACTATGATGCGCACTGACAACCAGAGGCAGATGCTTAACATAGGACAGTGTACTCCCACAGGGGGAGTGCTGCTCAGCCAGAAGTCAGGCTTACAGCTGGTGAGCACAGCCAGGAGCTTCTTCTGCCTCTGCAGCAGATGCATGTGGTAAACCACAGTCTGACATCCCTCAAGGGGTCCCAGATTGAAGAGGGTGCAGGCCGGGCTGAGGGACCATCCCCCCAATGCATGAATTTCATGCACCGGGCCACTAGTGTTTTTATAAAGAAAAATTACTTTACATTGCTCATTAGTCCAGTCACCTTGCCTTTACCATACATCATGCATAGCTCTCTGGCCCTCAAAGGGATACAGAGGCACACTTATCACTGGTCTGTTGTTGCCTCCTTGTGGCACCTGAGAGATGCTTCTCCCCATCCCTACACTTTTGCACATGCTCCTGCAGAGGTCCCCACAAGAAGGGTCAGGATTGGAACCACTACTTAGTATCTGAGATAAATAGGAGTGGAAGTGTTGATGGCAAGGGGCTCTGTGGAGGTGGGATGGGGAACCTACCAACCACCACATGCTACTCTGTTTCCTGCATCTCTATCTCTGCTGGCTTCACCAGGCTGACATCTTAGGAGCCATGTCCACAATCATCTTCTTCCAGGATCTTCTTTTTGAGCACCAACACTCCACAGTGACCACGCCTGCCTGACTCTTTTGCCATCTCCACCCACTTTCCTCTCCCCCACTGCCTCTATGATTCAGAATCCTTCCATTATAATCAGTTTTATTGGTCAAGGTATTGACAGACCCTGTTAACTGCTATTAATTGGTGAGGGCAAAAGGTTGAAGCACTGTGATACCATAGAAAGGTAGTGGAGTTTGGTGCCAGGCAAATTGGGGTTAGAAACCAGGCTTCATTAACTTCCAACTGAGTGACTTTGGGTAAATCACTGAGTTAACACATCTGTAAAAGGGGAGTAAAATATCCTTGAAGAACTATTAATAAAGCTATCTATTATACCTATACTTTACAAAGCTGTGATAGTGGCCAATGGGATTATGGTCATGAAGTATCACATAGTAGGCACTCAGTGGTATGACAGGCACTAAATGGGCATCCTTTATATACATTACCTAATCATCACAGAAGAACCCTGAGGTTAGGGGAAAGGAGCCAATACTTTGGGGGCGGGGGAGAATCATAGAAATTCAGTGGCTTGTTCAAGGGCACACAGCTAGTGAATGCCAGAGCAGGTATACAAAACCAGGTCACTCTGGCTGCAGACTCTTCCCTTATATAACTTACTGTCCTTACCTGTATGTGTCCATCCCAGAATGAAGGGACAATTGACAGCCAATATCAATGATTCTGGCCAAAGATTCATTCAGGTTGCTATGGAAAAAGTGAGTTCTGAAATACTGGATAATCAGATTGAACTGTGGAACAGATATGCCCAGGGATGATTCTGCTTTCAGAGATGTACAGACATTCATTTCAATGGACATCAGAATGTGTTGTGAAGCCCTAAAATTAACCAACCATGAAATTTGTTAATATTGTTCTATGGATTACAAACAAAGGTTCTCAAATTTCAGGGGGCATCAGAAATACATGTTAGGCCCCACGCCCAGGACTTCCGGAGTTAGAAGGTCTGAGGTGGAGCATAAGAAATTGTAGTTGTAACAAGTACCCAGGTGATCCTGATGCTGCTGGTCCAGAAACAACACATTGAGAACCACCAGCTTAAAATGTACTATAACATTCCCAACTCTCATCTGTGTCCCATCCTCCCCAAATGCCAGGAAGCTATCAGCACACGCAAGACTATCAGAAAGCCAGCCCCAATCCTGAAAACGGAGCTTTGGCTTGATGTTCCTGATGATTCCATTCCTCCCCAGTGCCCTCCCAAGTAACCACAGCATCCAGGTAATCAGGCCTCTGAGGGAAGAGAGGAAGTTGGTGGGGCAGGATCACTTCTGTGCTCTGCCCCATTGCTGCCCTTGTACCCAGCAGGTGGTCATTTGC
>NW_006293949.1:278173-282033 GCF_000327345.1 Myotis davidii
TCCCTGCCCCCCCCCCCGCTCCACCTTGGCTGCCCCCTTGCAGCAGCTGCCTCAGGAGTGGAGAGCCTGCCCAGAATACACCAAGTGGAAGGAGCATTCTCAAGAGTGCCTGTCCCACCCAGTCCAGTCTATTTTTAACCCCGTTAGCCTTCCCAAGGGAAGTGCAACGTCTGGCCTTGGAATTCCTTTTGCTCTTCATCCACTCTTGGCTGGAAGGGGACTTGCGATGAAAGTGGCCGAGGATCAGGGCTTGAGTGTATAGCCAACACTCCTGAAGCACTGCCCTTCTTTAAGACAGTCACCCAGTGGCCTTTCAGGCAACCAGGACAGCTGTTCCTCTCAAGGGAGGAACTCAGCAGAATACTAGAAAAGTCCCGCTTACATCCTTGTGAGGCTATTTCTGATCTTGGCCACTGCCCATTCGTCTCCATTGGGATTAAGGTGATGAGTGGTTCAGTCATTCAAGTCCTTCTATGAAAGTCTCTTTGACTTTGTCCCCAAAATCATAGAGATGGATCTTGACATTATTTCAGTTGGATTCACCCAAAAGCCACAGTAAATGCTAGGCAAAGAAGACACCCCTGGTCTACACTGTATCTCAAATTAGGCTCTCTCCTATCATCTAATCAAACTCATCCAACTGGGTAGTAATTGTACATCACATAACATATAATTGTGGTTCCTTACAAATATTAGACAATAACTATTTGTTCAATGAATTAATGAATAAAACTCAATAAAATTGCTATAACTTCTAAAATTTAACACTGCCCTCCCAATCCCCTTTGAACTGTGCTGTGGATCCATTTTCACTAACAGGATTAAGTTCTAACAAAATCTATTTGCTCTCCTTTGTTCTAAGATGTGTGCCAGAACATCTCTTCCCTGACTCCTTCACATTCTTTTTCTCTCCAGCCGGCTGAGGTGTCACTGAGGTGAAGGCTGCTTGCTGAGAGGCAGAAGGGTTACTTCGCGAGGGTTCACACAGTGGGACCCAGAGCTTCTTCGGCTTCACACAAGTTCCTGGAGCTTAGAGACACAAGGAACAGGCCCTCGCCTATGAGTGTTATAAAAACCAAATCAAGAAACAAATATGAACGCTGTAGCAGTTTACAGCGTAATAATCACATTTTCAAGGAAAAGCATTGTTCTTGGAATATAATGTATCTTATGTTCTAAAAGCATCGTTATTCTCAGCCGAATACCTGATATTAGGGGAAAGAGGAGGTTACAGAGAATACAGAAAGGAGAAAAGAGAATGTTTCATCATGTCAGCCTCCACAGGGTGTCAACCAATTGATAGCAGCCATCTAGAATCCACCACCTGTGAACTTAAAAGCAATTGGAGAAATTTTCCTTTAAAAGAGTAATAAATATTTCTCAAAAAATTACAAATGGAACTGCCTTTTGATCCAGCCATCCCACTTCTGGAAATATAAACCTAAGAATCCCAAAGACGCCAATTCAAAAAAATATATGCACCCTTATGTTCATAGCAGCATTACTTACAATAGCCAAGATCTGGAAACAGCCACAACGCCCATCAGTAGATGAGTAGATAAAAAAGCTGTGGTACATTTATATGCGATGGGATACTGTGCAGCTGTAAACAGGAAATCTTACCTTTTGCAACAGCATGGATGGGCCTGGAGATTATTATGCTAAACGAAATAAGCCAGTCAGAGAAAGACAAATACCATATGATCTCACTTATATGCGGAATGTAATGAACAAAATAAGCTGACAAACAAAATAGAAACAGGCCTGGCCAGGGTCTCAGTTGGTTGGGCACTGTCCTGTGCACAGAAGGGTTGCTGGTTCAATTCCTGGTCAGGGCATATGCCCCAGTTTCTCACTCAATCCCCGGTGGGGGACATATAGGAGGCATCCAATTAATGTTTCACTCCCCAATCGGTGTTTCTCTACCCCTCTCCCTTCCTCTCTTTCTAAAAATCAATAAAAATATTTTTTAAATACTCTAATTAAAAAAAATAGAAACAGAGGCACGGATACATGGAACAGACTGACAGCTGTCAGAAAAGAGGAAGTGCGGGAGACTGAATGAAAGAAGGTAAAGGATTAATCAAAGAACATATAGGCATAACCTATAGACACAGATAACAGTGTGGCCAGAGGAAAGGGGGGCGGGGGGCTGGGTAGAGGTGAGCAAAGGGGGAGGGGAAATGGGGACATCTATAATAGTATCAATAATAAAAGTAAAGTAAAAAAAAGATTAATGAACATATTCAGTAGAATCTCATCTTTCTTTAAAACAATACACAGTATATACACATATATACATACACGTATAACATGAAATTGGGGAAAAGTGATCAAGAAGTGGAAATAAATATATTAATGTTAAAATGGTTATTGCTTAATGGTAGGATAATGACAATTTTTGTTTGCTAGGTTTAAATTTTTCTATGATGTAAATAAAAGTTTTCTTTTTGTTTTATCAGAAGGGAGCTTCTAGAAATTGCTTTCTCCTTGGAATATGTGTTCATTCTTTTTCTACATCCCTGAACTCAGTGAGGAGCTTGTTTTGTGCCAAGGCTTACCACCTTACTTACTATCTAGATTCTATCGAATTTAACTCAAGTAAAGTGTCTGGAAAAATTATTCACACTCTACCACAGACAGTCCCAATCCCTACCCCTGAGGTCTGGGTTTCTCCTCTTGCTGGGATTCAAAGACTTTTCTTACCTTTTGGTAGACTGGGCACCTGTCCCTGAGGTTGCTGCTTCTCTGAGGTTCCATCTCGGCTCCTGCTGTGCCAGGAGGGATTTGTGAAGTGGGACTTCACAGGCCCCTCCTTTTGGCCTCGGCTCTCCTCGTCATATTGCAGGGCTTTCTTATTCTTGGACCCAATTGCAGGGTACCTGCCAGGTGGGTGGCTCACCCCAGTAGGTATCTGGGGGCCTGAGGGGCCTGACAGGTAAAGCGCACCTGTTGTCGAGACCATCACCCTCTGTGAATCAGCACCCGATGGACGCTGCCTCACTTTGGTCAGCACCTGGCTCCGCTCCCCTACATTCAGAGGCTGCGTATTAATCCCGAGCTGTTGCGATAGAGCTAGAGGCTTGGGTACGGCCTGCTGACGCCGTTTCTCAGCCAGGAGCAGCTGCCGTCGCGCGGCTTCGCGCTGGTCCAGCGTCCGTTGCAGGTCTTCCCGCGCCCGATGATAGTGCCAGACCAGCCAATCGCGCTCGTTGATCCTCTTCCGCAGCTCGGCCGCCAGAGTGCTGGCGGCTCTCTCATGCTCCTCGATTTGCTCCTGCAGTCGCCAGACGCTGCGAGCGTAGCCATCGCGCTGCCTCGCGGCTGCACGAACGCCCAAGGCCAACGCGCTCCAGGCGAAAGCCCTCTTGCTGTTGTACGGCACCTGAGGGTTCACCACAATACTTCGAAGCTGGTCCTCTATCTCATACCAGGGCCTAGCGCTGAATGCTGAGTAAAAGTCCGGGCCGCCTCCATTTTGGAGCACCTCTTCATTGATGAACCGGACTATCTCGCTGTAACGGAAACCATTCCGGTAGTCCCCTGAGGAGACTGCCATGGCGGCCCAGTCAGCAAACGGCCCCCCGCCGCTGCTGTAGAAAACCTTGGCCACCTATCAATTGGCCCCTCAGCCCCACTTTAGTCCTTCCTCAGTCCTGGCCGCCTCCTTGGCCTCTTTCCTTGTCCACCCACTTGTTCTGAGGAAGAGTGAGGCCAATCCTCTTACCACACGAACACCTACTGAGAATGACGGGGTAGCGCCACAGATTTGAGCTCCGAGCTATGTCGAAAGGCGTGTCGAACTAGCCACTGGCTGTGCCAGTGCGCCCCCTGCTGAAGGGCCAGCCACTGGCTGTGCC
>NW_006293949.1:282282-283942 GCF_000327345.1 Myotis davidii
GAGCCGGGAGCCTCTGAGCTCTGAGGGGTGAGGGGCAGGAGGGAGGCTTTGGTACAAGGTCTCCTTCAGGGCTAGCCCACTGGGACACTGCACCGGGACTTCAATGAGCACAGAGAGAACTGAATTCTTGTTTCAGAGAGTTTCTGAGTTTCTGACAGACAATACCCAGACACACTGAATTTCTAACCTGGGAGTAGGATGAGTAGGTGCAAGGGGGACTCTGGTTCAGCTCCCTCTCCCATAGCTCTCAGTTGCTGTGTCAAACTTTCTATATGGTCTCCAAGCTGTGTGCACTCTTCCCTCCTCATCTTAAACAGATGACCTTGGAGTTCCTCTCATAAAGAAAATCCAGCCCAGTGGTGTGGCTCAGTGGTTGAAGGTGAACCTATGAAACAGGAGGTCATAGTTTGATTTCCTGTCAGGGCACATGTCCAGATTGTGGGCTCGATCCCTAGTAGGGGGCATACTAGAGGCAGCCGATCAATGATTCTCTCTCATCATTGATGTTTCTATCTCTCCCTCTCCATTCCGTTCTGAAACCAATAAAAATATACTTAAAAAAAGAGAAACTCCAGAGATTGCTCAGTGGTTAGAGCAGTGGTTCTCAACCTGCGGGTCACGACCCCTTTGGGGGTCAAATGACCCTTTCACAGGGGTTGCCTAAGACCATTGGAAAACACATATATAATTACATATTGTTTTTGTGATTAATCACTATGCTTTAATTATGTTCAACTTGTAACAATGAAAATACATCCTGCATATCAGATATTTACATTGCGATTCAGAACATTAGCAAAATTACAGTTATGAAGTAGCAACGAAAATAATTTTATGGTTGGGGGTCACCACAACATGAGGAACTGTATTAAAGGGTCGCGGCATTAGGAAGGTTGAGAACCACTAGGTTAGAGCATCAGCCTCCACACAGAAGGGTTTCAAAAATATATTTGAAAAGAGAAAGTAGTCTACACTATGTCCACTTCATTGTGCTCCCTTCATCATTCAATCTGCTGCACTTTGTTTATTTCCCCCTACCAAATGTAGTAAAAATTCTCTGATAAGGTCACCAGCAGTCCCTACTCCAGTGCAAAGCTAGTGGATACTTTGAAAGTTATTTTTCACATGATGTTTCAATAGGGTTTGATTCAGTTGACCATTTCATCCTTGACATTCCATCTTGTATTGGTTTCTGTGACACCACATTCTACTGATGTTCTTATTCCTCTGCCTTATCTTTCTCAGTTTCTTTGAACTACTTGTTCTTCTGCCCAAGGCCCCAAAGTTGGTGTTTCCCCAGTTTTGTTCTCAGCCCCCTTTCATTCTATATGCTTTTCTTGGATAAATGTATTCATTCCCATAATTTTAAATACTACCTCTATCACAACTGTGCACTTACACATTAGAGTCTCTGTCTTTTTAAATTTTTATTTTTTAATTATAATTTACATTCAGTATTCTTTTGTATTAGTTTCAGGTGTACAGCATAATGATTAGACAATCATATACTTTACAAAATGTTCCCCCCGATATTTTCATTTCTCACTTGGCACCATACATAGTTATTATAATACTAGGGGCCCGGTGCATGAAATTCGTGCACTGGGTGTGTGTGGGGGAGAGTGTCCCTCAGCCCAACCTGCCCCCTCTCACGTACTGG
>NW_006293949.1:284893-297784 GCF_000327345.1 Myotis davidii
AAAGGCCCCCAGCCCTCAGCTCCCCCCTGGGTTTCCAATCACTGTCAGTGGCACGGGGCTTCTTCCTGCTTTCCCTTTCGCCTCCCTGCATTGTGTCTACATATGCAAATTAACCACCATCTTGTTGGCAGTTAACTGCCAATCTTAGTTGGCAGTTAATTTGCATATAGTCCTGATTGGCCAATGAAAAGGGTAGTGTCGTATGCCAATTACCATTTTTCTCTTTTATTAGTGTAGATTACTAGGGGCCCAGTGCATGAATTTGTGCACCTTGAAAGGAACTGTGGGCCACAAGGCTGCAGTGGGCACAGGGGTGGGTCTCAGTTCATCCTGCCCAGCTCCTCCTGCCACGGTCCCCAGTTCCCTGTCTGCCGGCAGCCCCGCTCCTGCCACTGCCACTCCCACATACTGATGGTGCTGGCCCCTTTTGCACCTGCTGACGGTGCAGACTAATTGGGGCCGGCACCAGCAGTGGGTGCAAGTGGCGGCTGCTGCCCCGATTGCCACTCAGATGCAGGGGGAGGTGGAGAAACCCTCAGGGGTGATCAGGGCCAGCAGCCACCACTCACACCCACTGATGGCGCCAAGCCATAGGGACTGGCACCAGGCACTGGCTGCAGGTGCGAGCAGTGGCTCCGGTGCCGGCTGTGGGTGCGAGTGGGGTCGTCACTGGCAGCGGGTGAAAGGAGTGGCTTCCAGCCCTGATCGTCCCTCAGGAGCAGGGGGAGGTGGACTGGGTGCCAGCAGCGGGTACAAGCAGGGCCGGTGCTGGCAACAGATGCAAGCACCGGGCGGGACCACAGCATGCGGGAGCAAAGAATTTTAAATAACCACCAGAGATTCACTTCAATGACAGTGACTGGTGCCCTACCTTGGTCTGGCACCCCCACTCACCTGCTCCACCATTCTGCCATGGCCAACACCCACCATGTTCTGCATGCACCATCAGGTGGTCAGCGCATGCCATAGTGACCGGTTGTTCGGTTGTTTGGTTGTTCTGCTGTTCGGTCTATTTGCATATTAGGTTTTATATAGATAGATTAACTACATTTCCTATGCTGTACTTTATATTTTCATTTTCTTTTTCTTCTGTTTTTGTTTGTTTGTTTGTTGTTAATTCTTTCCCAAGGATATTTTTCCATTTAGAGAGAGTGGAAAGGAGAGGGAGAGACAGAGAGAAACAATGATGTGAAAGAGACACATTGATTGGTTGCCGCCTATATACACCTCGACCAGGACCGGGGAACCAGCAACCAAGATATGTGCCCTTGACCAAATTGAACCCAGGACCCCTCAGTCCATGAGCTGACACTCTATCCACTGAGCCAAACCCGCTAGGGCTATATTTTCATTTTTGTTTTTTAAAAAATATATTTTTATTGATTTCAGAAAAGAGAGAGAGAGAAATATCAATGATGAGAGAGAATCGTTGATTGACTGCCTCCTGCATGCCCTCTACTGGAGATCGAGCCTGCAACCCGGGCATATGCTCTTGGCTGGAATCAAACCTGGGACCCCTTAGTCCACAGGCCGATGCTCTATCCACTGAGCCAAACCAGCCAGGGCATATTTTCACTTTCTTGATAGTGTCCTTTGAAAGCACAAAAGTTTTCAATTTTGATGAAGTTAAATTTATCTATTTTTCTTTTTGTCATGTGTGCTTTTGATATTATATCTAAGAAACTGTTAATCCAAGATCACAAAGATTTATGTCTGTTTTTTTTTTCTAAGAGTTTTATAGTTTTAGCTCTTACATTTATGTTTTTGATCCATTTGGGTTAATTTTTGTATATGGTATAAAGTAGGAGTCCAAATTCTTTTCTTTCTTTCTTCCTATGTATTTATTTTGCATGTGGATTGTCCTAGAACCATTTCTTTCTTTTTTTTTAAAATATATTTTATTGATTTTTTACAGAGAGGAAGGGAGAGAGGTAGATAGTCAGAAACATCGATGAGAGAGAAACATCGATCAGCTGCCTCCTGCACATCTCCTACTGGGGATATGCCCGCAACCAAGGTACATGCCCTTGACCGGAATCGAACCTGGGACCTTTCAGTCCGCAGGCCGACGCTCCATCCACTGAGCCAAACCGGTTTCGGCTAGAACCATTTCTTGAGGACAGTATTGTTTGACTATTGAATGGACAAAGCACCATTTTCAAAAATCAATTGGCCATAGTTGTGTGGGTTTATTTCTGGACTCTCAATTTAATTTCATTAATCTATATGTCTACCCTTATGACAGTATCATACTGTTTTAATTACTCTAGCTTTGTAGTAAGTTTTGAAATTGGGATGCATGAGCCTTCTAAAATTGATTTGTTCTTCCTTTTCAAGACTATTTTGGCTTTTCTGGGTCCCTTGTATTCCTATATGAATTTTAGGATCACCTTGTCAATTTCTGAAGAAAAGAGGAAGTTGGGGTTTTGAAAGGATTGTATTGACCCCATAGGCACAGAGCAGAGTATGAATGAAGATAAAATTTCCCAATCACTGGATTTGGTTCAGTAGATGTTTCCAGCACTGTACCATGTTTCAAGGAGTCTACCCACAGAACCTCCACTTAGCGACTGTGTTAGATATCTTCTGTTTGCTCCTCCAAATGTACTCTCTACCCTTCTCCACTCTCTTCCTTGGGAGGCTGATCTATATGGACATCAGTGAGCTTCCTTGCCCTCTGGCTTCTGGTTGGGTTTGGTGAATTTACCATCAGAGGTGATCAGAGGGAGGCAGAAAATTAAGTAGGGTACTTATTTTTTTTCCACACTACAAGCCCACCTTGAGCTAATTTAGCTCTTCAACAAGTCACCACTCCTCTCATGGTAGTCAATTGTACTCGACTCAGTTCTTCCAAGCTCTGGGAACCACTAGCCTTGGTTACTGTACTATTCTCTGTGGTTCTCTACATCTACACACTTATAAGTAACCTCTTTATCAATAACCCCCTTTCCAAATATTCCATTTTGTCAAGTGTACTATTTCTTGTAGGAACCCTGATTGGTATTATGCCCATACAGGAGCCTGCAAGGAAGTACATCCTGAAGATTCAGCTGCTATA
This sequence comes from Myotis davidii, assembly GCF_000327345.1. NCBI lineage: Eukaryota > Metazoa > Chordata > Mammalia > Chiroptera > Vespertilionidae > Myotis > Myotis davidii. The sequence goes on from NW_006293949.1 coordinate 287,952, forward strand.
TTGAGAGCCTATTATATCCTTCTTAAATGTTTTGGATACATTTAAGAAGGATATATCAGCTTTTCTTCCCTCCTACCCTGAAACTAAATAACTTTGTGAAGTAGGGAGGGCTATTCAGCCTTTCAGCACCTTTTCCCTTGCCCTGTACCTCCATCCATCCTATTCCTCCCCCACCTCTCAACATACACACACACACACACACACACACACACACACACACACACACCTCTATTTTATGCCTGGATAAAATCATAATGTAAATCACATTTTTTAATTATTTGATGAAATTACTTTATCATGTTTGGATATTTTTAAAGGAAGTCAGTAAGGAAAGTTACTCTAACAAAGAACCTAGATGGGAGAAATATATTGGGGTCATGGACCTCTCCCCAATGCAACTATATCAGCCATGTTGATCTTAGGCCAGGGCAGCTTCCAAGGAAAGAAGAGATTCCTACTAAATCCTAGTCTCTGAATCAAATAAGGGAGTGGAATATTTCTGTCATGAATTGCAATTACCACTAGAGATTTGCTCTGAGAGACAGTTTGTGGCCAGATGTGCACTGAAGTCACTTAGCCAATCTTTCATCAAGCAATAGAAGTTTCTTTTGGATTTTGGTTCCTTCTCCCCACTTCAACTTTCACTTAGTGTTTTTCTCCTACACAAACACATAGAACAATTTATACGTGTACTCAACTTTGATGAAGAAAGAAAGTTTACTCCGACAAAGTAGTCTGAGAAACCAGAGCATAGAGACTGCAAAACAAAAAAATGCTCAGAATGAAACAACTTAGTTTCATCCTCTCGTGGCTAAACCACAAGAGTTGAAAAAAGGTGGGGGGAGAGAAAGTATTAAATTAATGGGCTGTCAATTGTCACGTTTTCCACCTACATAGATGCCCAATATTCCAGTGGGAAAATCAGTGGTACAGTCTAGAAAAAGGAAATCATACACTTTTTTTTAAAAAAAATTATTTATTGTTGTCAACAAGTTACCAAGACAATACTAATGTTTTCTACATGAAGATTCCCAGCAAATAAATGCCTAAGAGGTTACTTTAGGATAATGATTTCAGAGAGGGAAGGGGTGAAAAATCACATGTCTAAGCATGGACAAAACCATGAAGGCATTTTGAAGTAGTATTTCTCATTGACAATCAAGTAAAACCAAGTGCATTGCAACAAATTATATACAGATCAAACACTGGTATAGCACAGTGTGGGGAACTATTTGAATTAATCCACTAGAAGTTATTGAACTGTTAGAATTCAATTTAATAGTGATTAAATTATAATATCCGATTTTGTATTAAAAAGGTATTTGTTCATGTCCCAGCTGACAACCCAAACTATCCTAGTACTTTTCAACACTTATTTGAAACTGTGGAAACAATGGATTCCATTGAATGAGAAATACTGTATGACAAAAGATTCATAATTCCTTGTTTGTTTAATAGTTAACATATTTAACAGGATAATGTATTATGTATAAACTATAGCACCAGTAATTGAATTCCTGTGAAATGTTAACTATTATAACTCAAATTTGACATATGTTTCAAAATGTTGGGAATATCATTCATTGGTTTTTAAAAAGATGGTACTTCCTGGTAAGCAGCAGCTCAGAGTAGAAAGAGCACTGGACCTGGAGTCAGATGCAATGCAGGTTGTTTTCCCTAAATGCTCTCTAATATCTTTTCCAGATTTAATGTGATCTTTTACTACTGAATCTTGAGAATTTATTTGAGGTAATTTTTAAATGGTTTAAAAGTTATTGTCTTTAAGCATCTTGTCTATTTTTTGTTAAGGTTAGTTTTTAAAATTGAGTTTGGTAAGGAAGGGTTGGAAGGAGACAGTTGTATTGTTTTTCGTATTTTCCACGGATCTGTTGTTGTATAGCTTCTATTACTTGTCAATAGTGGTCAATCCCCCTCTACTCTGTTGTTAAGAGTTGGCAGGAGTTGGAAGGTGTCTGGAAAGGAGATTCCAAAGAGTAACAGCCTTTCTGCCACAAAGCCAAGAGAAAAACACTATCTGAGAGACTGGTGTGATGTGTTTACATAACTGGCTCAAAATCCCAAGATTAAATAGCTTAGAATTTCTTAAGAGAGTTTGCTTAAGAAAATCTTGCTTTTGTTCTCAGATTTTCTTCTTCCCAACCCAACTAGAGTTTACATCTGCACACCAATATCTGACCAATAGAAATCACAAGCCTAAAATGCCCCAAATTGATCTCAACATCTCCCTCTCCAATCCTGCTTCTCTCTTGTATTCCCAGTCGTGATAAACAATATCACCATCTCACTGGCTCTAGCCAAGCTCAAAACCTCAGAGTCATTCTGGACTCTTCTTTTTCCCTCATTGCCCATTCCCCAGTCTTGTTCCTCTCCAATCCACTCTTCACATTATGGCTGCCAAAGTGCTCTTTCTAAAATGCAAATATGGTCACAGAGATTCCTTGCTTATAATGCTTTAATGACTCCTTTTCACCTACTGGATAAAATTAAAAGTCCTCTTTTGGTACCTGCATACCTCTCTAGCCCAACCCCCGGTCACCCCCTGCCATTTCCCTGAGCCCTTTATACCCCAATGACATGAACTGCTCACAAGTAACCAAACACACCATAGTCTTTCCTGATTGTGACTTTGCATGTGAAATTTCCCCTGCTACTTTCTCAGCTCAAGTTAGTAACTTTTCTTCATGTTCCAATAGCATTCCCACATACTAGTTTTATAACGCTTGTCACACTATATTGTAGTTACTCCACTTGTTTGTCTTCACTACCAAACTACCAGTTCCTTGTTTGGAACAAAAGTAAACATTATAGAGTAGTTTCAGACTCTGGATGCTTCTAGGTGGCATTTAAGCTAACTTTGGATCCTGAGACACTATGCTATTCTCTAATGTTCACTTCTTCTCCTTGTCCCATCTCTCCCCCTGGTGGAGGTGTTAAGAAGCAGTGGCCAAAGATATGACAAAGCAGCTGGGCTGATCCATAGCTTGGATAAACATCTGCTTCATATATTTTTTTAAGCAAATGAAAATCTGGCTAATGGGTCTTGAATTAGGGTTTCCTGCAAGAAGATTTCTGTCTTATAATGTATCAGTTGGCAGACCCTGATTTCAATCCCTAGAGCTGTAGCTGGGGGTCAACACACCCATCCCTTGTGGTCTCAGAGAACATCACACTACTGTCAAACAAATAGCCCAAGAAGAAATAGTGAGTAGAGATCTTCTTTGTTCTCTCCTCTGCCTGAAGATGAGACAACCCTGTTTACAGGAATGTTTGGATGATTACACCATAGATCGAGGAATCAAATACCAATCACATCCACATAATAAGTGTTCTCAAGTCAAGTGGGCCTCACCTTCCCCCCAAAAAGTCATAGGGGAAGTCTTCATCTCTACCCAGAGCAATATCCAGTTAGCATGCTTTCAGTTGAAGATACCCTAGTCTTTGAATCAGTATTTAGTTGCCCATGTGAGACAGCCAGTTTTTCAAGCAGCTTTGGATATAGAATTCCTTAAGTATGATGGCCCTAGATATATTCTGGGTTGATCTAACTGGTGATTCCCACAGAAGAACCTTGCTAAGCAGGTGGGAAAAAAGGTTATCATCCTAGTTGGGAAGAATCTCACCTCTAAAAACAACAAAGTTTTAGAAAACACAATGAATTTATAATCATCATAGAAATTCTCCTTCACAGCTACTGTGAATTTTATCATATACTATGTTTGCACTACACTGAGATGTCTAGCAGCAAGAATGGGTTTTAGTTTTAAGTGGAGGGTGAAGGAAATTAATATAATCTGTCATCAGGAGAAACCACCTTTAAAAAATCAAATAGCTCCCACAATGTCATTTTATACATATGTCAAAGGCAAGGAAAGAGGATCTGCTCTTAGGTGTCCAACTGGCTGTGTCCTGATTGAAGAAAAAGAATTCAGGTGCTACCAAAGATAACATGAAATAAAACAGAAACAGAACTGGTGTGTGTGTCCCCCGACATTCTTAAGTTTCTATGTTCAGAGTAAAGATCACCCTACCCACAAAACGATCATTGATGACATCATTTATGATGCCTTTGCCCTTCAGTCGGCACTGCACAGGCACCGCTTGGTTCTTCACTACATCTGTAAAGTGCATTGCCACCAGCGGGGAGGTGTAGTTAACCTGTAAATGGAGGAACAATGAATTCTAAGTGTGAGAAGGGGTGGCTGTGTGGGAGAGTAATAGGATGAAAGTGATCAGATACTCAGTGCAGAATGGGATAACCTCCAAAAGAGAACTGAGTAAATCCCATGATTCTAAGACACAAATGGCTAAAGCAAATGACATGCTCTTTCTGCCCTCAGACAGTGGGGAAATTACATATTTCTCTCATAAGTCACTGTCAGATGTTTGATTGTCCTCTGGGGAAAACCAGTTCTAACTCAGTACGGTATGATTTCCTGGATATCAAACCATGAATCAAACAGGAACTATCTGTCAAGTTTCTATGCTAGAGAATAAGCTTTCACTACCCCAAGGCCTCAATGGGAGAAAGGGAAGTGAGATTATTGGGCATAATTTAGTGCAATGGCAGTGATTTGTTTGCTCCTGGCTCTGTCACAATGCTATGTGACATTGGGCAAGTTACTTCCTCTCTTAGAACCCTAGTTTCTCTATCTGTAAACTGAGGGAATTAGACTACACTATATCTGAGATTCCTTTAGATATGGAAAGGAGTAGTTGTGATAGGAATTGGTAGAGTGGGCTCCTGGTATTGGCCAGCAGCTGTTCACCTTTCTGTTACTACTCTCTGCTCCCTAACTCTCATAGATCCCAGCCAGCTTTTCCTTTGCCTCTGAGCCCTTTTTGACAGCAAAGACTGAAGGGGATACAGGCTTACGTGAGTCATTTTGCCGTAGTAAGGGTAGTAGCGGAGGTCAAAAGAAGCCGACTCTGGATAGTAATTGATGGATCGGATGTCGTTTTCATCACCTCTCTGTAAGTAAAAGCAGGCATATATGGGGTGCTGGGTCACTTGGTTGGAGCCTGAGTTAAAGGGACCTAGCCCCAGGTGAAATCACTGTGAGTCCCACAACTACCTCTCCCAAGAAGACCATGGAAGCAGAATGAGACAAAGCTCAACCCAGGCCTATCCCCAGAGAACCATTTCCAGGAAGAGATTGTGCCTTGGCTTTTCAGTTCAAAAAATACTGACTAGAAGGCCTGAACTGAGGAGGCTGAAGATGCTCAGTATGGCTCTGTGCTGGCTCCTAGGAGACCCAGACAGAAGGGCTCCAAAGGGCTTGCAGTACCTGGTGCTTCTCTGGCAAGAGGACTTAACCATGCCAGCCCCTGCTCAAAGAATCATATTGGGGCTGGCTCCCAATGTTGGATTTTGGAGCTGAGGCGCCTGTAAGTTGGAACATGTTTAGTAAATCCCACCCACAACAACTTACTCACTGTGGATTTGGTTCTGTTGGAAGTCAGACCAGGTGCACAGGGATACAGCCTATAGTTGCCTTACCTAAACTCATGTCTCTGATCACATTTTCTGTTGTGCTTAATTACAGTAGGTGAAGTCAAGAGGATAAGCAAGCGGGACCCAGTACTAGATTAAGTAAACAAGTCTACCCTCATCATATCATGCCAGGTAGAGGATTGCCCATTCTGCCTATGCATTAGTCTTGCCCTAAATAGCAGAAGTCTGGGGGCTAATAAGGGACAAATAGTGTATCACTACTAGGAAATCACTCACTAGGGTCATGTGATGACTTCTTTTAATACAGTATAATTGTTCTTAGTATAAACAGTTTTCCTTAACGTATTCTAGTAATTACCTCATCCTGCTTGATTTCCACAAGTGGGTGTAGATTGACCAGTATTGATTATTATAGAATGCATAAAGACCCGTAATATTTCTTTTTTTAAATAAAAGAACATTTTCAGCGAGGTTTGATGTAAGCTGAAAAATGAATGGCTTCCATTCAATTAATATACTAGTTTCAGACAGAGTTGGTCTTTATGATTTAGTTACATATTCTTCTAAAGGGCTATGAAATTCATTTTTGTGAATGGTATGTGGAATCAATTCTACTAGTTTATGGTTATGCCTCGCATGTCTGTATATTTATTTACGCATAATCACATGCATGTGAGCAAAATGAATATTTTTCTACCTGTTCACCTGGCAAACAAGGCCTGACCTTTCAAAGCTCATCGTCAGCATCACCATCCTCCACGTCAAAGCCCCCACTGCATCTTTCATAGCACCTGTAATACTTAATTGCCCTGATTTCAGGGAGTCATATTTATCTTTGCACTCCCAACACCTAGCAAAGTACCTGATCTATAATAAGTGATCAGTAAATGCTGCTTTACTGCTTTCTGATCTGCCACCATCAAGACTAGGGTTTTGAGCTGAATTTCTACTACTGAAAATGGCATTATCTGGCTTCACACAATTGCAAGACAATTGTCCAGGGCTTGAGATACAGTTGATGCTGTCAAACAGGAGGGAGCTACTGCCAATTTAAGAAGCAAATCCCAGATCTAGGGCTTTTTCCTACAAAGGAGCTAATTGGGGCAGATGAGATAGGAGTTAATGGTCCCTCCAAGGACAGTTAATTAGCATATTAATGGAGTTCTGTTTACACTCCCTTGTAGTCATTTGTTATTGTAACACCAGTGCCCTGGCCATTGCTACAAAAAGTGAAATTCAGATTTAAAAGCAGGGACTAATGACTCTAATAAAAGCTGTTTGTTTAGTTCAAAGAAACAAGTAATTAGAGCAAAAAACAAAAGTGTAAACAGAATCTCAATTAATGACTTGGCACATTAATGTTCCCTGCTGTGGCCCTTAGCTGAGGTTCAGTCTTTGGCTTTCACAGGTATAAATCAGCACACACACACACACACACACACACACATCACGAACACACAGGAAATGAATGCTTTTTGGAAATTGGGAGGCCTGAAATTACTAAAGGGAGATGTAGTTTTGAAAAGACTAACCCTTCCCCTAACCCATAGTGAACCATTCACAGTAAAGCCTTGGAAAATATGAGCCACCTTTTTGCATGAAACAGATGTGTTAGCAATGCTTACTCAAAAAGTCACTTTACCTGAACTTTGCAGGAAACTTTCACGGGATCTCCAAGCTCAGGACGAAAACCTACAATCTGTCAAAAGAAAATCAGCGTGTTTCTTAAAAAACAAAAACAAAAAAGCAAAACAGGGTTGATAGTAAAAATGGGGCTTTTATAAATCCCCTCTGAGTCATCCCTTCCTTAGGCATAAGTTTAATGTATTCTGCCCTCTCACAAATGTTACAAAAAGCAAAAATTGTAAAATATCTTCAGAGCTGTACAGCTCAGCTTATGCCTTGTATTTGTGCTTGACATTCATACAGTGGTAATTGCAGTAAGAAAACCCTGAAGGTGTAATTAACTTTCTGGTTTCAATAGGGGAGTGCCTGGTAAGGCTTTGCCACACCTCTAAGACATGGCAGGAGAGAAGGAAAATGCATTTGTTGTGATATGAGAATTGTCCCTCACCCCACCCCATATCAATCCTTTGTTCCAAATAGCTCAGAATCTCATTCCTGACAGAGAGCATCAAAGCGGGCGGGGAGAGGTTTGGGGGTGTGGTAGAAGAATGGAAATGGGGAATGTCCAAGGAGAAAAAAATAATTATTGCTTGATAGTTTTTCTGGTTGTTTATGTTACTGATGGTAGTCAGTAAAAATGGCCAAATTGGCAGTGTGTGAAGACAGAGCCCACGAGAAATGGAGTGTCTAGAGCCCTCCTATCCAGCTTATCCACTTATCGCCAGATTGTCAAGGGCCAATATACCCGGTTCATCTTTAGAAGGATGCAGGGCTGTCCAGTAGAGTAGCCAAAAGTAGGGTCTTCCAGGCCAGAGCAATTCTTCAGGAAGGAGCGCTTAAATTGGCAGGCCTTCTTGTCCTCATCTTCATTTCCATCTTGGATGAAGTATTGCCCTGGAGGACAATCTACATTCATTTCCTCTTGAAGACTGTCATTATAACCTAAAGTGTGTGGGGTAGCAAGAAGACATGTTAGATGGGTGCTACATGGGAAGACCATGTTTTCAGTAGTCCTCCTCCCTAGTTTCCTCTCTCCAGCTTGCCTGTGCTTCTCAGAAAGCCTGTTCAATCTGTCCTAGGCCCTGTGACATGGCATCAGGTCAAGGCCCTTTATCAGCAACATGTCTCCAGGATGCTTTCTAGGTTATTCCCCTCAGCCCACTTTGATTGACTGCCCTCTTGCTTCTCATTTCCTCATAACTTTTGGCTATCCATCTCTGGGTCACTTTATAACTTCTACTTTTCATCATTTCTTTTCAGATATGGTAAATTGTAAATGTGGAACTCCACCTCTTCTACTTCTGGGAAGGGAATAGGCACATATTAGGCAGATTTTGGAAGAGGGACTGCATCGGGTCAAGGCATGGCATATAAGAGGCAGCAAAGCTCCTGTGTTAAATCTCCTTAAGCTCAGCCTAATAGACATCCCTTTGAGGTCAATGAGAGGCACCTGATGCAAGAGAGTGAGAAGTGTGTGTTGTGAGACAGCTGAAGGGGGAGGAAGAAGAGGAGGAGGATAAAAAGGAGGAGGAGGAAATAAAGTTCCTCATTCTTTACAAAGGGAAGTTAGCACTACAAAATAGAAGCTTAGGTTAAAAGACAGAAGCCAATGACAACCATAGCATCTCCATTTAGACGCAGTAGTTCTCAGCCTTCTGACCCTTTAAATACAGTTCCTCATGTTGTGACCCAACCATAAAATTATTTTCGTTGCTACTTCATAACTATAATGTTGCTACTGTTATGAATCGTAATGTAAATATCTGATATGCAGGATGGTCTTAAGCGACCCCTGTGAAAGGGTCATTCAACCGCCAAAGGGGTCGCGACCCACAGGTTGAGAACCACTGATTTAGAGGGTGAGGGGGTAAGATCTTGTCTACTGAGACCTGAAGCAATGTAATGGAATGTTACATTGAATGGAATGTAACGTGTCCAAGGTACACTTGTCAGGGAGAGACCTGAAAGGGGCTATCTGTGAGCTGACTTTTTGGGGCTACTAGATGTCATAGATCTAGGCTTTGGAAGTTACTGCATTAGTTCAAATTTGGTTCTAAATGATAATGTTAGTCCTGTTAGATCTAGCCCCTGTGCATTCATGTTCCAAGTAGCTCAGTTTTTTCAGAGGAGATTGTGTACCTATGATCTACCAGAGGTAAAACTCTAAATGTACTGCTGGATCTTCATCTAGACAGTTTGTGACTTGGGTTTTATATTATTAGGAAGCAACTGGGAATTTTAAATCTATTCCAGTTATGGCTAAGCCTTTATTATTCCTCAGACAAAGCTACATTCAATTCAAGGTTTTGCTTTAATCATATTTTTAGAGCAAGAACTATGTTCAAATAACTTTCTAAATAGAAGCTCTAATCATGTGCTCATTGTTTCTCTTGAGGTAGTTCCATAAAAAATAATGTGACATGGGCATGACCTGTATTGCAAAATCCCAGTCCTCGTGGGAATGAAATTGATACTCTGGGATTTCTATTTCAGAGATGTGTTCCTCTTAAACAGGGCACATTATCTATGCTTAGGAACAACAACAAAAAAACCCCAATGCTTTTCCTAATGTCCCCCACTTCTGTCATCAGGTCAGAAGTGGTATTTCTCCATCTATTAGCTTCTCAGGAAATTCCTCAGCCGAGATTCCAGCAGTACATTGCAGTAGCTCACAAGCATTTTGAAAGTAAAGAAGATATTGTGCTGGCTATGATGTCCAAGACATTTGGGGGGT
>NW_006293949.1:299152-304690 GCF_000327345.1 Myotis davidii
ATAGAAGCTCTCATGTGCTCATTGTTTCTCTTGAGGTAGTTCCATAAAAAATAATGTGACATGGGCATGACCTGTATTGCAAAATCCCAGTCCTCGTGGGAATGAAATTGATACTCTGGGATTTCTATTTCAGAGATGTGTTCCTCTTAAACAGGGCACATTATCTATGCTTAGGAACAACAACAAAAAAACCCCAATGCTTTTCCTAATGTCCCCCACTTCTGTCATCAGGTCAGAAGTGGTATTTCTCCATCTATTAGCTTCTCAGGAAATTCCTCAGCCGAGATTCCAGCAGTACATTGCAGTAGCTCACAAGCATTTTGAAAGTAAAGAAGATATTGTGCTGGCTATGATGTCCAAGACATTTGGGGGGTCAAAAATTGAACTACATGGACTCAGAAAGAACCCAGCCATCTGAAACTTAGAGTTACCCAAAATAACACCAGTATTACTTATACAAAGCTGAGTTTCTAATTCTTGGTCATATACAAGCAGCAAAGAATTATGAAAAGCAGCACTTCTCAAGCTTTAAAGGTCATACACAGTGACCCGTGGATCTTGTTAAAATGCAGGTCCTTATTCAAAAGGTCTGGGGTGGGCCTGAGATTCTGCCTTTCTAACAAACTCTAACAAAGGGATGCTTATGTAGCTGGTCCCTGGATTATGCTTTGAGTACCAAGGGTGTCAAAAACATGGACATGGGTTTAAACACTGGTTCTGCTAGGAGACTTTGATCATGTTACCCCCCCCCCACCTTTCTGAGCCTCAGTTTCCCCATTTGTAAAATGAGACAATACACTCTGCTATGCAGGGTTAAAACTAAATGAGAAATTTATTCATTTAATGAACACTTTCTATCACATAACAAATTGTTTTCCTCTTAATTCAGTTCACATTCTCCTGGCCACTCCCACCTCACCCCCTCCCATTTCAGCCAGGCCAGGTCAACCAAATTAGTGTAACTGGCTTTCCCCCCACAAATCATAGGTCAATAATGTAAACTCACTGGAGCTCCTCTTTCATAGCTGGATAAATACAGAGGTTGTGTGCTCTGTGTTTAACTCTAACCAAGCTGCTACCTCAGTTTTCAACCTGTGGAAGGGCTTTTCAAAAAGCCATTCATTAGTTACTGAAAATGTATATGATGACACTATAGACATAAGCATCTTGAAAACACTTCAGATTAAAATGTAGGAGTGACTGTTACCCAGAGTTTCTTCCTCTAACTCCCTCTGGAATGCTGTTAAATAAAGACCCTTGCTTTCTTACTTCAAGATGGCCCATCTCCAAGAAATGAATTATCTTACCTTGAGAAAGTGTAAGAGATAGGGACTTTCCAGTTCTGGAGAACATTCTTCTTTTCTCACCACTAACCCCCACCCCCCAATTATATTCTAATAACCGATCAGTATTGAGCCATCTGGATGTGCCCAGGACATAACTAGGTGTTGTAGGGTTTTCAAGAAGAGAAGACAGTTTCTCTGCCCCAATTGACTTTTTGGATTGCTGGGAAGTTGGCTTATATGTTTTCAAGGAAACAAACAACCATAAATTAGAGCAGTTTTGAATGTATCTACAGGTTCTAAGGGAGATGCAAGGTAAGGAGTGGGCTGGGGTTAGTAAGAGTGGGTCAGGTGAATTTTGAATTCCCACCCACAACCTTTCCAAAGAGGTTTGCACCATTCAGAGGAACTTACTTACCCTGGAGAAAGCCATTTAGGCTAATCACATAATGCTGCCAAGTGTCAGGTTCAGAAACGTTGAAGTTGAAGTTAAGGCTATGGGCGAAGGGTCTGATCATAACTCCTGGCAATGAAAACAGGTCTTGGATATATTAACCCATTCTTGGGATAATTTTTTGGTATTGATTCCCATGAAACCATTTCCCCCCAGGCAATCAAAATGAAAAGGATCATGATTTGCCAAGTACCAATTTACTTTTACTCTTAATAATTGAATCCCTAAGTCATTACTGGGAAAAGCCAAAGTTAATTGAGGCTAAACATGCTGTGCAAGCAGATTTCTGTCCAGCAAGTTCTGATAACACAGGGCATTTGGGCACTCACCAGGAGGCTTCACCCGCTCAGTGAATGTTGGCATATAAGGACCGATGGTCAGAAATAGCGTGTACATGCAGAGAGTGATCACAGCAGCCAGGGAGGCATAGAAGAAGAAGTAAATGACTAAGATCAAGCCTGCAGAACAATCAGAGATGAAAGTGGTCAGTGCTTGCTAACAGATTCTGCCTCCTCACTTGAATTTATGAACCAGAACCAATCCAAACATATGAGATGGCTTTTTTTTTTAATGCCCCAGATTCAGTATATCCTTCCTTGCTCATTCAGATTTCACCAATTTGGAATTGGTGAGAATTATGTCAGAGGTCTGATTGCAGTTTACCCTATAGCATCTTTGATGGAAGGACTTGCTGAGCAAATGATAACCATGAACAAGATTACAGAATAGAGTTTAAAGTACTGCAGTGAGTAAATTGCTTAGGAGTCCTCTGGGCAACAGTTGATGTCCTAAGTACAAATCATTCTTCACTATTCATTAAAGCAGGTGCCCTGAAGAGTCCTAGAAGCTTCGTTCCAGTGATTATATGTATTTACAATGGATGGAGACAGCATTTATTTTCACATAGCCTATAATTCAAACTTTTGATTAATTTCCATGGGACTTGCCCCAGTCAAGGTAAAGTGAGGTTTCACCCTATTTATTTTATATCTTATTCATCTTTAGCAAAAGTTTAAGTGGCTCTGCTTTTCAAAAAGAACACTAGCACAGGACAGGAAAGGAAAGAGTAAGAAACTATGCTTAATTATTGACACTTGCTACTTGTGAGTTCTACCTGTGAGCTTGGGCAAGTTACAGAACCTCTCTGCACCCAAGATTCCTCATAAGTAAAATGGGAATAAGGTTAGCACTTACCTCATATCCTTCTCCATATTTGTATCAGTACAGTAGTCCCCACTTATCCACGGTTTTGCTTTCCATGGTTTTAGTTACCCATGGCCAACACCATGGTCCAAAAATATTAAATGGAAAATTCCCAAAATAAACAATTCATAAGTTTTAAAATGTGCGCCATTCTGAGTAACATGATGAAATCTCACACCATCCAGCTCCATCCTGCCCAGGACATGAATCATCCCATTGTTAAAGCTATCCACACTGTATATGGTATGCACTCATTAGTCACTTAGTAGCTGTGTTGGTTATCAAATCTTCTGTCACAGTATCACAGTGCTTGTATTCAAGGCACCCTTATTTTGTTTAATAATGCCACATTCACATAACTTTTATTATAGTATCTATAATAATAAAAGCATAATATGCTAATTAGACCAGATGTCCTTCCGGATGAAGCCTAGGCTGCGAGGGAAGCCCAGGTCCCGGGTGTCAGAGGGAAGCCAGTGCCGGCAGCCAAGGAAAGGAAGGCCTACTCTTGCACGAATTTCACGCATCAAGCCTCTAATATTATTATAATTGTTCTATTTTAGTATTAGTTATTGTTAATCTTTTACTGTGCTTAATTTATAAATTAAACTTTATCATAGGTATGTATGTACAGGAAAAAGTTTTAGTATATATAAGGTTCACATCCACTGGGAGTCTTGGAATGTATACCCTGAAGATAAGGGGGACTACTGTATCTGAAATTCAGTCTTTCCTTATATCCTATCCTGACCTTACCACTTCCTAACTATTTAATCTTAGACATCTGAACCTCAATTTTCTCATATGTAAAATGAGGACAATAATAGCACTTGAATAATGCACATAAATAGCATAGCACAGCCTGGCAGATACCAAGTATTCTATAAATGGCAGTCTTCATCATTACTATTATTAATATTATTATTACTATAGGACCAGAAGCAGAAGTGTGTGAATTCCTCCTCTGTGGGCTATATTAGAATTAGCTTTGCCCAGGATTAGGCAGCACAGAGTGAGGTAAATAAGAGTGAAATTGTTGCTGAGAAGCTCTTTCCAAGTCCTCCTTGGGCTCTTTCAGCCAACAATATCTGGCTCTGCTCACAACAGTGACATGATGTTGGAACTACACATTTGAACTGAATCATGAACCAGAAACTGGAACAAACCACATAACTTTGCTATACCCAAACCCGATTCCAAATATTAATTTTTAAGTTGAACCATGAACCAAATAATTAACCAAAGATGATTGGAGAAGGAGAAAAAAATCCTTAGTAATCCAACTAGAAATGGAACCTCTGTGTTTTATAAGATAAACTAAAGCAGAACTGGAACATGAACACATTGATTCAGCTGGAGTCCCTGGAGAAGAAATAGCAGCACCTGTGTGCCTGTGATACTTGGCTACTGACCAGTGGCTGTTCTAATGGGATGTGCCCTGTGCCATCTCCTCCATTCCTTTACCCTCATCCCTATCCTAGGAATGGATCAACAGCTGAAGCCATGCTCAAGGACTGGAAGACTTAGTTGCATGGATGAAAGGAAAGCAATAGAATACAGGTAAACTCCCTTGGAAGCATCTTCCTTCCTGCCTACAATGTGTGAATGGCACTAGCAATGAGTCCTCTCAGCCTTACAAAGGAATCTGTGCCCTGGAATCTCAGCCACAGGCAAAAACAAGCACCATACCCATCTGAACTCATTGACCCCATCAACCCTTTCTACTCTGGATGTCCAAGTTTTAATTGGCCACTCCTATAGGCAATCCAAGGCTCTCTTCTGAATGCTCCACCCAAGTATGGGTAGACCTGGATATCTTGGATAGACTAGGTACCCATGATCACAACTCTTCACTCCTCCCACCAAAACACCCCCATAAGTTCCTGAGGCCCTACCCATCAGGGCCTTGCTCATTGCCACAGTTCATGAAGATGGTGCAGTGTTCTGGCAAGAGAATGAGCCCCAGTGTTCATCCAATCTGGGTTTTACTCTTGGTACTGTCACTTATCAACTCTGTCACTTTAAACAAATTACCCTCTCTAAGCCTGTTTCTGCATCTGTAAAATGGGGATAATAATATTACTACCTCAAATGGTTCTTGTCAGTATCCAATAAAATAACATGTAGTTCCTAAGAATAGAGGTTGCCCAGCTACCAAAAGAAAAGCATATATATATATCCCTAATATGCAATGAACAGCGAAACAACCGGTCGCTATGACATGTGCCGACCACCAGGGGGAGTGCACAGAACACGGCGAGTGTTGGCAGCAGGCAGCAGAGTGCGGACGGAGCATGGCAGGTGTCAGCCGCGGCAGGATGGTCAGGTGAGTGGGGGGCGCCAGACCAAGGCGGAGTGCCAGTCACTGTCACTGGGGTGAGCCTCTGGTGGTTACTCAAAATTCTTTGCTCCCATGTGGCACAGTCCCGCCTGGCACTCGCACCTGCTGCAGTGCCTGGTGCCAGCCCTGATTGCCTCTGAGGGCTTCTCTACCTCCCCCTGTTCCTGAGGGGGCGATTAGGGCCAGCAGCCGCCTTTCGCACCCACTGCCAGCATTGGAGCCACTGCTCATACCCACTGCCAGCGCCAGACCCACTC
>NW_006293949.1:304727-312116 GCF_000327345.1 Myotis davidii
AGGGGACCAGGGGCCACAGGAGGAGGGTCCAGGTGGGGTCTTGGAGGATGAGCCCAGACCCGCCCCTGTGCCTACCACAATCTTGCAGCCCATAGTTCCTTTCAAGGTGCACAAATTTGTGCACTGGTCCCCTAGTACTATAATAATAGGTGGGTGATTATGTTGGTCATGTTACTGTACAAGCTCAAGTGGACACCTAGTTCTCAAGCAAGAGGGCAGCAAGGCGTATGTTTGGAGGCCTAAACATTAGGATCACTATTTTCCCTTTGCTCAGGGGTACCTGAACAGAAGCCAGAATTCCTGGACTGTCCTTAGACCTGCACCCAGAGGCCTGGATAGGGCCTACTGTGCAGTGTCCCCACTGCCATATCTTCCCTGGACACTTGAACCTTCCTCCCTCATTCCTACTTACTGGCCTATCACTTGTTCTCCAGGGGAGCAATTTGAATAAGCTCATCTAATTAAGTTCCAATTGCTGGCTACTTGGGGGTTAATGTAGGGCACCCTCTCCCAGAATCACACTTGCTTTTCACAAGGCCTGATTTTTCAGTCCTCTTTAGGCAAGGGAGAAACAGCTGTGCCCCCTTTGGAGCCCCAGTGAGTGTCCAGCATTTGTTTGCAGCTTCAGAATGTTGGAATGTTCCCTGAATGGTACATTTGTTCCAGTTGAGCATTTGAGGGATATACAGGGGTGGGGTTGAGAACTGAGGAAGGGTGAAGAGAGGTGGACGTTCTTCAGAGTCCCACACTTGCTATTCCTAATTCCAGGAAGCAGGACTAGCTTACCCTGACTGCACCCTAACTGACCTGAATTAGAAACATAAATGATGAGGGAGAGAATTCTCAGCCAAAGGGCCTCTAGAAGTCATGATCATCAACTTCAGCAACTTAGACCCTTGGCACTGGGGAACTCTTATTTCATCCATGGTGTTCTCTATTTTTTTTTTCTTCTCCAAACCAGCAGCTGCTCTTTTTCTGAGCTGCACAGAGAGTGTGGCAAGTGTGAATTTGACCACAGGCAAAATCTCCTGAGGAGAAGGCTCAGCACTAATAGTTTAAGAGGTGAGTAGGACCCTGGGAGAGGAGTGCTGGGGGAGTTGTGAAGTGGAAGTGGTGGCAGCATGTGATTCAAAGAGGAAATACTAAAAATGTGATTCTGCTATTGATCAAGTGATGTGGGTGGGGGCTCAGCCTTAATCTCTAGAAATTATCCTTTCAAACCTAATTTCTCTGTGTACATCATGGGAGTGTAAACCACCAAAAAAACTGGGTTTAGGGGCAGGCCTCTTGATTCTCTGACATTTCTAGGTGAAATTATGAGGCTTTATAAATCCTTGGTCAGGTTAGCAGGGATTTGAGTCTCATATCCTAGAAGTAGTTTTCAGAGTACTTTCAACTTTACAATGATAATATCTTGTTGGAGCCTCATGCTGATCCTATGAGAGAGGCAAGAAAGGGATTGTTCTTTCATTTGGTGGGTGAGGAAACTGAGGTTCAGTGAGGGTAAATATAAACCCAAGGTCACACAGATAGAAAGTGACAGAGCTGAGACTTTTAAAAATGTCTGTGCTTTCCAATTCATTCTTACTGTCTCTCTGCATTGCAAATGTTTTTGAACCCAGAAGATTTCAGCCATACAGTCAATATTGTTCACCCACTTGGAGTTTGTTCTGATGGTATCTGCCCATAGTCCAGACATTTCCCTAAGCATTGATCCTTTTACATGATACCTAAGAAAAGTTTGCAGACAAGCCCATCCAACATATGGTAAACGAGTCCTGTACACCAAGCCAAAAGGAAAGGACACTTTAGTGGGGCACTGGGACAACTGGGACTTACTCCAACTCTGACCTGTTCGGGCCAGAGACATCCTTTTCTCCGGATCCCACAGGTACTCATTCATGATCTGCAATTTCCGCCACCAGGTGTTGCCTATTGGCTGACCCTGACCCTCTTCCTCATCCTTTTCCTCCTCTTCTTTCACCTCCTCTTCCTCCTCCTCTTCCTCCAAATTGGGTACCACCATCACCCGAGCCTCTTCTTCTGCTTCTTCCTCTTCATCTGCTAAGTAGTTCTGATTCACTTCATCCTGATCATCCTGGAACAGTGACAAAACATAATCCCCTCTTTGAAAAAAATTTCCAGTGGCACATCCCACCAGCCAAATATAAATGGAAAACGACTTAATATTTAGAGATACTTCAAATTTCCACTTCCCCATAAACATACCCCTTGTTACAAGAGATATTTTCTTCCTCTCTGTTCTTTTGAAAGAAATGTCCTTTCTATGACCATTTTGATTCAATATCTTTTCCATAGAGGTATAAGTTTTATTCTCAGCTTTAGGTATTTAGGCTCTTCCTCCAGGACTGCTTGTATCATTAATTCTGTCCTGGGGCCTTGGCCTCCTGCTTCACTTTTTCTGGCTTGTCAGGACAGAGCTGAGCTCAATGCTGGAGGATGGAGTAGTTTTAGACATTTGTGTCTGTGATGGTAAATTCTCAGTCCATACCAGCTTTATTTTAACACCCTGTACACTTTCAGCTGCTCCACCGCACCATCCCAAGTTGTGGCTAAAAATAGCCTTGGATAGAAATCAAGTGGAGAAGCCAATTGCTATACCCCTTCTCAAAATGTAGACTGCCTTCCCAACTCCCAACAGAAACAAGTGATGGGAGTGGGGGTTGCTATTTGCTGCTTCTCTGACTGTTGCCTGGTCTGGAACTTCTTTCTGTCTTAAGCTGATTTAAAAGACCACCTGAGGGCTAGTACCCCAACTGACACTTCCTTAGTCTCCATCCCTCCCAAACCCTATACGCTAGGCAAAAATCTGGGCACGTAGTAAGTGCTCAGCACGTATTTGTTGATTGACTGATTGCAGCCATTACTTGAGATCTGAAACAGTAATATTCTCTGAGTGGTTCTAAGGGGAAAAAAACCCAGACTTCACCAAATGGTATTTCAAATGCCTCCCAGCCACAGGCCAGAGAGTTGGATCTTTGTTCTTTGTGGATCTGCCAAGGCTCACTGCAGCATCAGAAAATGAGGTCGCCCTCCCTTCTCTCTAACTGTCCAAATCTGCAGAGTGGCGGGGCCTGTGCACCTGTTGGGGTTGAAAGTGTTGAATGATAGAGGCCAGGGGCTCCATGCTGCCCCCTCCCTGCTCGATTCCTCAAAGGCCATTTAGAGGACACTCAACTAAAAATTCTGCCATTAATGGGGAGAGGCCTCAGAAAATTAGATTGTTCACAATCAGTAAAAGTGATATAGAATGATAAGGCTCTAATCAGCATTCAGTCTACCCAGCCCTATGTAACTCTTGATTATAAGCACTCTGGAATTACTCCCTAATTTGTTCAAATGTACAGCTTTATATCACACACTATATCAAAACTGACAGTAACCTTGGAGATTCACTTGTCCATCTGAGGCTCAAAGAGGGAACAAGCTCTAAACAGAGCCATACAGCAAGTTCATGATAGAATTGTCAGTCCCAGAACTTTTATCTCCTGATACTCTAGACCAGCGGTTCTCAACCTGTGGTTCGCGACCCTTTGGCGGTCAAACGACCCTTTCACAGGGGTCGCCTAAGGCCATCCTGCATATCAGATATTTATATTACGATTAATAACAGTAGCAACATTACAGTTATGAAGTAGCAACGAAAATAATTTTATGGTTGGGTCACAACATGAGGAACTGTATTGAAAGGGCCAGAGGGTTGAGAACCACTGCTCTAGACAATAATGTTTCTCCTCTGTCACATTGAGCACAAGTGCCTAAAGGTGATTTAGCAGATTTGTGGAGAACAATAGTATGTTAGATTCTATGTTCCCAAAATATAGTAAGTGCTTATAATTGAGGATTTCTGACTCTGACATGGACTTGCAATGTAAGACTTAGGAAAATAAACTCCATTATTCAATGTTGAATGGATTAACATATGTTCTTATATCTCACTTGGGTGTGAACGTATGTACACATTTGACCTCCCAAAGTGTATTCTGAGCACCCAGGGGCCAGGGTCTATATTCTAACACCTTGATGGCCCACCACAGTGTAAAGTCCACAGCTAAGTAACCAGTGGGTAATTAATAAATGTCAATAGCAACTGTCTGACTCTGGGAAAATGCTCTCACAGAACTTGTCACTCTAACCTCAGCAGTCATGTAGACTGCAGTGGGTAGTCATCATGGCCCCCAGAGAATCTACTGCAACTGAAAATCTCAGAGAATTTGAAATGTAACATTTCATTATGGGGAATTTATATTCCCTTTATATTTTCTGAACAACTTTCTTCTCTCTCCTTGTTGCCTATATGCCTGCCCTCCACCTCTGCTCCAAAGAGGCAACTGGCCTTGACCTCGGCCTGATCTTATTTGTAGATAATGAACTCTCATGATGATCCTATTAAAGATGACTTGTCATTAAAGCTTTACCCTCGAGGGAAGAATTAACCTTTTCAGAGCTGATTTCCCCACAGCTCTCACGCTGCCTCAATATCAAGAACCTCAAATATCTTTTCCCACTACCTTGCTTCCAAGTACAGGGGAACCTCACTATGTGGAAGAGAGGTGCTTTTGTGCAACTAACTATTTAATGGAATCCAGTAGGGAATCCTTTGGTAATGAGAGGGTCTGTTTTTGTCAGTTTCCTAAAGTAGCACTGCCCTCATGTGATAGTGTGAGTGTGTTGGGATATAATAGTGGGTGTGTGCTGGGGCCATCATGTTGCCCTAAAAGGAAAGAATCTGAAGGACAGAGGGTGGCTCCATTTTGAGAACTCTAAATATATAAACATATAACAGATATATAACAAACAGTATGACCCAAAGGATAAATTTGTGTACTGCATTGAGTAATGCCCTGTAAACATTTGAACAATAGCTCATGGACACAGACAATAGCGTAGGGAAGGCCTGGGGTAGGGCAGGGGCTGGGTGGAGGGGGGCAAAGGGGGAAAATGGAGGACATCTGTAATACTGTCAGTAATAAAAATAAATTTAAAAAACGATTGGTTAATTTTCAAAGAGAAATTAGCCCACAATTATTCACTGTATCAAATAATTTTCAATTTAAAAATTTTTTAAATTTGATTGTATTCTTTATAAAGAGCTAGATCCCCTGATGCATTGAAAATCCAAATTGAAACAAAACAGAAACAGACTCATAGATACAGAGAACAGACTGATGCTTGACAGCGGGAAGGGGTGTTGAGGGACTGGGTACAAAAGGTGAAGGAATTGGGATTAAGAAGTATGAATTTGTAGTTACAGAATAGTCACAGAGATGTAAATTATAGCATAGGGAATGTAGTCAATAATATTGTAATAACTATGTATGAGACCAGGTAGGTACTGGAAATAACGAGGGACCATTATGTAAAGTACATGACTATCTAACCACTATGTTGTACATATGAAACTAATACAGAATAATATTGAATATAAATTGTAATTGAAAAATAAAAATAAATAAACAAGAAGAAAATACAAACCAGTTCACAAATCATTGAAATTATATACAACACTTTAGCAACATTGCACAGAAAAGAAGTCAAGTAAGGAACAGTTATATATGCCCTGCAGATTGTGACTGCTGTAAGAGCTGGAAGGAATTTTGGGATGTCAAAAGAAAGATTCTACAAATTGTGGCTGGAAAGTTAAGGGAAGTCCTTCTTAGGTGCATATAACATTAGAATAATTTATGTTTTCCTCTGCTGGCTGTCTTTTACTCAACTCCGTGATTATATAAGTGGCAATTCCCAAAGAAAAATGGATTAAGCTTTATTTCCTCCTGGGGCTCAGATAGAAATCCTCTTTGGGGGGAAATTTCAAAATATACCTCCCTTCAAAAAAAGTACTGTGTGTGGCATATTTTAATGAATTATAGCAAAGTAAATGTAAAGAAACTTTGGGTTTAAAAAATGTGTACTGCACTCTGGTGATAAATGGTGACATCAAAGGTGTGTGTGTGTGTGTGTGTGTGTGTGTGTGTGTGTGTGGCAGGATGGCAATGGGTGGTGGAGGGTCAGAGGGTTGGGGAGTTGCATACTGCAAGTATAATGGAAAGAGCACAAGATTAGAAGTGAGAAAACTTGCATTTTCACCTTGGTTCTTCCACTAATTATCAAGTCATTCCTGTGCTCTGAGCCCCAGAAGCCTCTTTTACTTAATAAGGGGTTCTGGAGAAATGATGTCTAGGATTACT
Organism: Myotis davidii; assembly: GCF_000327345.1. Classification (NCBI taxonomy): domain Eukaryota; kingdom Metazoa; phylum Chordata; class Mammalia; order Chiroptera; family Vespertilionidae; genus Myotis; species Myotis davidii. The sequence goes on from NW_006293949.1 coordinate 310,937, forward strand.
ACCAGCTTCTATCTAGGATTCTATGATTTTAGTTATAGTTTGGAATTTCTGCCTTAGTAAAAGAGAAGCTGGGTTTCTAAGAAGCTACCACCCAAAGAGACTGAGACAGCTGGGTAGGCAGTGCCTTTCATTTCCTCTTCCCCTTCCCCTCTCTCTTGGTTAAATTTCCTGCTATCAGAACGAAACCTTTACTCCCAAACTCCAAAATGTTTGTTCAAATTCTAGACTCGGAAGAAAAATTTCCTCTGATTATCTGGCATCTTCCCTTTCCCTTATTTTTCTTCTATAGGAAGAGAGGCTTCCTGTTTCAACCCAGAAATTTAGGGTGAAATGGAATGCTGGGAGTCACTGCTGGCTCTTGAAATTATGTGCTTCCTTAAACTTCACTGTTCTTGCCATCCAAAAGAGAAGAAGCCACAAGCCAAGACCTACACAACCCCCACCCCACCCCACTAAAAAGAAGCAGCAAAATATCCTGTTCCCTGGGACTCACAAGTCTGTAGCGATAACTGTGAGGAAAGACCGGAGCCCTTCTGGACCGGAGCTGCCTTCTCATAGCTGTTCAGTGGGTAAAGGCAAAGCAGAGACAGGCAAGTGGATGAGAGTTCTGGAGCTTCTGCAGGAGACACTGGTTGCTGGGGCCACTTGCTGCCTAGTAAAAGTGAACCCTCCTGGCATAAGTCCTTCCCCAAAATAATCTAACATGCCCCTCTCTCATTGGTTGGCCCCTTTCCTGAATCAAAGGAAAGCCCTATGGAAAAGCAAGCTCATCATTACAGGGAGGGGGAGATATTCTGGGTCACAAGGATGAACAGCTCACCTCACCCCAATTCATGTCTCTTCCCACCCCCTGCCCTTCTCTAGTACCTGAGATACTATGGGCCCAATGGAAATCTTAAATTGTGTTCTTCTCAATTGAGAGTTGGATATCAGTGTGTGCAGGAGGTGGGGCATGAGTGGGAGTTGGGGGTGAAGGGAGATGGCCAAGAATAACTTTCTTTTTTCATAAGGCTGATCTCATGCAAAAGGATCTAGGGTGTCAAGAAAGAATCCCTTCGCTCTCCCCATCCCACACACACACCAAGCCATCTACAATATTTATCCATGTCAACCCAGGAGCTCCTGAAAATGTGGATTATGGGTCTTGATTTTAGAGGCCAGGCTTTAGTTTTACCTTTCC
>NW_006293949.1:312229-318424 GCF_000327345.1 Myotis davidii
CATGTCAGAATGGCCCCATCAGTCGCTGCCCCTCACACACACATCCCTTGGAATCCTGGCCAAATTTCTGTAGTGGTTGAGATCTATATTTATCCCTTAGCATCGGGGCAGGGAACAAGCCAGAACTTTGCAGTGTCAGTTTCCCAGACATACATAACTCCTGAAGCCAAAGTGGGATCCAACAAAAGAAAAATTATAGAAACAGCCAAGAACAATGTATAGCATTTTTGGCCGTTTGATCCACCCCACTGGAGTCTGGGTGGCTAAAAGGTCCAGGTAGAGTTTTTAATCCTTCCTTCACAAATTACTCCTCCCTCTCTCCCCATTACACCCAGATGACTAAGAATATTGCAGATACTGATATTCTGGGAAGATTCATAACCAAGAAAACTAGCACAATACCTTGAATAGATTTCTCTATTCATAATTCCAACTCTAGGCTATCCTGATGCAGATAAGTTTGGTAGTGGTTAATTTAAAATAAAGACTCCATTTGCTAGATTGTTACTAATGGAGTACTTTTCCTTAGCAGAATCTCCTCCCATGCCCTTATGTGAAGAGAGGCCACTAAAAAAATAAATGAAAATCATTCCTCTTTTTGAATTTTAATAACAGAAAATGTATTCCAAGGTATAACCTGGTCTCAGTAGATACCAAGTTCTACCTCTTATACTTTCCCCATTTGAGACTTTTGTGCAATGCCTGATGTTAAATATGAGAACCCTGACACCCTTGGAAACCTCAAAAAACAAAACAAAACAAAAAAACAAGCCCAGCTGGTGTGGCTCAGTGGTTGAGCATCCACCCATGAACCAGCAGGTCACAGTTCAATTCCCAGTCAGCGCACATGCTCAGGTTTCAGGCTCAATCCCCAGTGTGGGGCATGCAGAAGGCAACTGATCAATGATTCTCTCTCATCATTGATGTTTCTCTCTCTCTTTCCCCTCTCTCCCTCTCTTCTTCTCTGAAATCAATTTAAAAAATAAAACACAAACAAAAGCCTGGTTAACTGGTCTCATCTTACTAAGGCAAAAAAGAAAGTACAGTCATGTTAGTAAGATTTCAAAAATCAAGCATGGGAGGCAGCACTATTTACAATATTGAAGATATGGAAACAGCCTAAGTGTCTGTCTACAGATGAATGGATAAAAAAAATGTGGCATATTATTCAGCCAAGAGAAAGAAGGAAATCTTGTCATTGGTGACAACATGGATGGACCTTGAGGACATTATGCTAAGTGAAATAAGTCATACTGAGAAAGATAAATACTGTATGATCTCACATATGGAATTCTAAAAAAAACCAAACTCATAGAAACAGAATAGAATAGTGACTATCAGGGGTCAAGAGTAGTAGAACTAGGGATATGTTGGTCAAAGGGTACAAACTTTTAGCCCTGGCCATGTATCTCAGTTGGTTGGAGCATCATCCCATACACCAAAGGTTCTTGGGTTCAATTCCTGGGCAGGACACATACCCAGGTTGAGGGTTCAATCCCTGGTCAGGTGCGTATGGGAGGAAACCAATTGATGTTTCTCTCACACATCCATGTCTCTCTCTCTCTCTCTTTCTATCTTCCCCTCTCCCTTCCTCTCTCTCTAAAATCAATAAAAACATACCCTTGGGTGAAGATTGAAAATAATAAAAATAAGTGTATCAAATCACATTGTACATCTTAAACTTACACAATGTTATATGTCCATTATATCTCAATAAATGTGGAAAAAATCCAAGGGTGGGAACACCAAAGGGGACTTGGAATAATGTGACCTCAGGTAACAAAATATTTCATTCTCCAAAATCTCTTGTTCCCTAGCATTCTGGGTAATTTGGGGCTTGCTATTTACTTAATATATTTGCAATCTATTTTGACTATAGTCCAGACTGCCTTCTGGAATGACAGTTGAGTGGGGTAAAATAAAAAAATGCCATAGGATCTCAAAGACAGAAACCTCTATGAATCCACAGTAAAAAAAAAAAAAAAAAATCTAGCTAAGGGAGAAATCAATCCCACCAATTTTGGAGAAAAAGCAATCTGATTGACAGTGCAGCAGATTGGAGCCAGAGTGACCAATGGGAACATAATGCAACAGTGACTACAGAGGCAAGAGAGTAGGGAGAAAGGAGAAGCTTTGAATGTGACAGTAGGTTCAAAGGCAAATGATTCAAGTCTCTAAAACTATATGCCCAGTCCTTGGGCACAAGTGTTAACTGCTGCTTCTATAAGCCTCTTTTCTGTTTGCCCTAGGGTAGCACATGGTTGCTGTCCTAGCCGGTTTTGCTCAGTGGATAGAGCATGACTGGCTAAGGCCATGGACTGAAGGGACCTGGGTTCGATTCTGGTCAAGGGCACATACCTTGGTTGCAGGTTCCCTAGCCTGGTTTGGGGTGTGTGCAGGAGGCAATGAATCGATGTATTTCTCGCACATCAATGTTTCTCTTTGTCTTTCCCTCTCTCTTCCACTCTCTAAAAATCAATGGGAAAATATCCTCAGGTGAGGATTAACAAAAAACCCCAGAAAACTACATGGTTGCTGACATGGAACAGAAACAACCTTATGAACTGGGTCCTCCTGTTCCTAAAGGAAGGAAGAGATGGTGGCACTCTTCAGAGAATCTTTGTCTCTACCATGAGATGGCGTCTGTTCTGGTGGATCATTTCCCCAATTGTGGGAGGTGGGAGGGGGGAATGTGTCCCAGAGCCATCGAAGAGCCGTTTTGTACTTTCTTTGCCTAGGAATTGGCTAAAACTTCATGGAGTCTCTGGGAGATCATATGCAGTGGAGCTTAAAAGTTGTTTACCATTGGAGTCACCCAGGCACTGTTGAGTGCTGTCTAGAACCCCAATCCCTTCCAGCATTCATGACCTAGTGGACTCTGCAGTCATGGCTAAGGAAACTCCAGGCTGGCCTAGGGCCTGAGGCTGCCTGTGAATGCTGCCCAGCATAGGGTGTCATCTTAGAAGTGTATGGAGGAGGGGGAACTCATTTGGGGCTGCAAAGATCAGGGAAGGCTTCCCGGAATAGGCGGGGTTTGGGCTGGACCTTGAAGGGCAGTCCTTCAAGCTGGAACAGCTACTGCCCGACTTTGATGATGTCAGTATAGTCCCCAGTGCCCAAAGTCCCCCCTTCCGCACAGCTAGCCTCTGAGTAGTGGCCAGCAAGCGGGGCCAGTAGGCTCATTGGCTAAGGCCAGAGGGTTTTCTTGACCTGGATGGTCCAGATAATGGCCCTAGATCCCTATTTCACTGGGTTCCGGGAAGAACCCTTAGCACATCACATTCCTTAACAGAGTTTCCATCTGTCAAGTACAGTTGTACAGTGAGAGATGCTTTCATTTTGAGGGATTGGGGGCCATGGGTTTGTGACTGTAAATGCCTAGATGCTTAGAGGAAAAAATGAAGGCTTGGAAAATTATGAGGCCCTTGTGGAGATTCAAACCTATTTCCAGTGGCTAAAAGGCACTAATGAGTATAATGCAGGGAAGATACGTTGGTTCAAACAAACAACTAACTGGAATTAAGAGAAGTGTGCAGCAGCCCCTAATGAATGCATATGCTAATTGGTCTTCTTTGCTAGCCCCTTGAGCTTTGTCTGTGACATAGACTAGGCTATTAGATGCCTACTCTGTAATAGCTGCTGAATGCTACAGCCCTTTATTGCCATGGTAACATTGATGTCTAGAGTCTAGCTGAGCCCTGGATCTCTTAATTTACTACTCAGGCGGCTACAATTCTTTGTGTTTTATTATTCTTCGTGCCCTGGGTGCCAGAGTGGCAGTGAATCATGCTTATTCATCCTCTGCACCACCCACGGTGTCTTTGAATAAGTCAGGGTGTCTCTTACTGTGCGTGATGAGCAGATTATTAAGTTAGAGCCTATTTCTGTCTTAGCTAGACTGGTGCCTCTCAGAAACCCAATGTACCTCTCTAACTGCTTTCTTACCTGCTGCATCAAATGACTTTTGGCAAGCAGAGTGATAGCACTGCAGCGGGCCTGCAGAGGCCCCACCACCAAGAAGCCTTGTGCTTTATTGCTAGGCAGGGAGGAGCAGAGCAATATACGTAGGGCAGCACCCACTGAGAGAATGAACCTTGGAGACACCTGCCATTGAAAGGGAGCAGTTGGGGGAGTGGGGAGAAGAGTTATTGCAGAGAGGGTCCTGACTGGGAACTGTGATGCTAGAAGTTTCAGCCTCTCTAGGGTCAGGGGGTAGGGCCTGGGTGGAAAAGAAGATCCCTTATTCTGAGTGACTCTAGGCAGCGGTTCTCAACCTGTGGGTTGCGACCCCTTTGGCGGTTGAACGACCCTTTCACGGGGGTCTCCTAAGACTATCTTGCACACCAGATATTTACATTATGATTCATAACAGTAGCAACACTACAGTTGTGAAGTAGCAATGAAAATAATTTTATGGTTGGGTCACAACATGAGGAACTGTATTTAAAGGGCCAGAAGGTTGAGAACCACTGCTCTAGAGGAAGGAAATATCCCCCAAAGGCTAGAAGGTACTTGGAGAATGGATTTCACCTTATTTTTTAAAAGGCTTTCGTTAAAAACAACAACAACAAAAAAACTGGTCACAGAAACCAGCTGCTTCTGAAACTTGGTTAAAATTTGTCACTGGATCTGCCCAAAGTTTGCTATATCTCAGTATAGAGATGTTCTAAGCATGCATGGCTGTGTGGGGGTGGGGGTAGGGGTGGGGAGAGGGTGAGGACTAGGATGGAGGGCTTTGCTAGATGACCTCTTAGAACTCTTCCAACTTTGAAATCCTCTGTGTCTATATATGATGCTGTTTCATGTATCAGGACATATGCTAAACTTGGATGATACTTTATTTGTACATATGCTTGCTACAACAGCACATATGCTAAAATTGGGATGATACTCTATATGTATTTGTCTGTGTCTATCTCAAGCCATAGATGAAACTTTGCAACAGGTGCAGAGATATTTTCCTGATACTTCTGTCGCTAAGAAGTGGACAACTTGATACTAAAGATAAATTGTGCAATAACCCCATCCCCCCGAATTACAAATGACTCTTGCAAGCAGGAGAGAGTCTTTCTTTTCTTTTTTTTTTAATTAAATCTTTATTGTTCAGATTATTACATTTGTTCCTCTTTTTTCCCCCCATAATTCCCCTCCTCCCAGTTCCCACCCCACCCCTGCCCTCACTCCCCACCCACTGTCCTCATCCATAGGTGCACGATTTTTGTCCAGTATCTTCCCGCAAGAGTCTTTCTTTTTGTAATTTGTGTTGTTTTGTTTTGTTTCACTACAGTGTTTGGCATTCTTATGGGAGAATTGGTAGACTACAGAAAACTGTAGGCTACACAAATTTGGACCACCTTTACAAGGCTTTTTTTTTTCTTTCAGTTTGTTGGGAATGGAGGATGTAGGGTGGGAACAAGAGGGGGTTTTTTTGTTTGTTTGTTTTTTGTTTGTTTGAGCTAACTAGAATCTAAGAAGTGGTATTTTCCCCTGTGGCAGGCTGGACAGAGATCTGTAAACTGAAAGACACCAATCAAGTGTGCCAATCACAGAAGGGGCTGTTAGGCAACACCAGTCTTTTCCAACAAATCCTGCAAGCCTGTCTATTATCAAGCTGCAGCATTTCTCCCACAAAGGACAGTGATATTAATCCAACCTGAACCCACTCTGGATTCAGTAAGCACAAGCCAGAAATCACAGTGGCTCTCATCTGTCTCTTAAATCAAAATCAAATTCATAAGCAAGAGCTTAAGGTCTCTCCATCAACAGCCCTGCTCAGTTACTCATTTGCTGTAAGACCACAGGAACGCCAATTGATTTCCCTGTTGCACCATCTCTCCATCTTCAAAGAGAGTAAGTCCAGCCTCCCTGCTTCCTCATTCTCAGGAATGATGTAGGCCTAAAACTTTTCAGAAGAATATGGTCAGAGAAACCAAAATGGCGGCATAGGTAAACACCAGGGATTGCTGCCTCGCACAACCACTTCAAAAATACAACTAAAAGACGGAATGGACATCATCCAGAACCACAGGAAGGCTGGCTGAGTGGAAATTCTACAACTAGAAGGAAAGAGAAAAACATACCAAGACTCAGAGGAGGCGCAGTGCTGAAGTGAAATACTAAGGTGCGGAGTGCATGCGGAGTGGGCTGGCAGCTGAGGGCGCGGTTGTTGTTTTCAATCGGGAGGGAGTTTCAGAG
>NW_006293949.1:319597-329119 GCF_000327345.1 Myotis davidii
CATCAAACCAGTATTATATGAAATGCTGAAAGGTATCCTTTAAGAAGAGGAAGAAGAAGAAAATGGTAAAGATACAAACTATGAACAACAAATACACATCTATCAACAAGTAAATCTAAAAATCAAGTGAATAAATAATCTGATGAACAGAATGAACTGGTGATTATAATAGAATCAGGGGCATAGAAAGGGAGTGGACTGACTATTCTTGGGGGGCGGTAAAGGGGTGTGGGGGATACAGAAAGAGACTGAACAAAAATCGTGCACCTCTGGATGAGGACAGTGCGGGGGGGTGAGGGTGGAAGGTGGCAGGGGAGAAATGGGTGGAGGGGAACTATGGGGGGAAAAAGAGGAACAACTGTAATAATCTGAACAATAAAGATTTAATTTAAAAAAAAGAAAATGGTCAGAGAACTCTGAAGTCAGGTGGAATTATTGCTCATTAGGGAGTATAGTATAGTGCTTAAAAGCATGGTCTCTATAATTAGACATGGATTTGAATTCAGTTCTAATTATTAATAGCTATGTAACCTTGGGGATTTTACATTACCTCTCTGAGCCTCAATTTTCCCATCTGTAAAATCACTGGATTAGAATAAGTATTAAAGAATGTAATTTATATAAAGTGTTTGGCTTAGTTCATTCAAAAATAATAACAATGATTATTGATAACAATACAAACAAATCAGACAAACAATCAAAAATACCTTGTTCTTTTCTAAGGGCTCTTCATCACAAGGCCAATGATCTGAGTGGTAAAGGGAGCGAGCAAGCGTCCTCAGGTTGAAGGCAATAAATCCATTTGGCCTACTACTGTCTCTCATGCTAAGGATTTGGGGCCAGGCAAGAGGGAGGGGGTATTTGGAGGTAGAGTGAGAGGTGAATGGTGAAAGCAGACATGCTAAGCTTGGAGTGAGTCACTATCTTAAAGGTAGATAGGACCTTTGAGGAGCCCTGTGATGTGATCAGACTTCAGTGCACTCAAGAATCACCTTGACAGCTTGTTAAATATGTGTATTCATGATTATTTCATCAATTACTTATTAATTTCAAAGAAGAAAATGTACTTTTACAACGAAAAGTTCTAGAAGACACCACCTTAAATAAGTGATCAAATTTAGCATAACCAGTAACAGGGCAATGGCATATGGACCTCCTGGTGTGATGCAATGAGAAGTAAACAAGATTCTTTTGTAGTATTCTTGCCAAATATGTTTAATATGAATCTAATTATGAGGAAACAATCAGACAAATCCAGAGTGTAAACAAAACAACTGAACTGGACTCTTCAAAAAATATCAGCATCATTAAGAAAAAAGCTAAAAGTACTGTTATAGTATCTAGGTTAAAAGAGACTAAAGAGAAAAGATACTCAAATGAAATCCATGATTCTCGATTTAATCCTGTATCAACAAAAAGTTGGGGTGTTTTAGAGATAATTTGAAAAAATTTTACATGGAATTGATATGGATGATATTATTCTATCAATGTTATATTTCTTGGATGTGATAATGCTATTAGATTGTGCAAGATAATGAGTGAATGCTCTTGTTCTTAGGAGATACAAACTGAAATATTTAGGTGCAAAGTTATGTGATACTGCAATTTAATTTCAGATGTTGTTGCCAAATACATATATATTTGTATTACATATGGGTGTATATTTGTATGGAGAAAGAGCATGTGTGCAAATCTAAAACGTTAACAATTTCTAGGTAAAGGGTATGCTGGTATTCATCATAGCTTACTTTCAAATTTTTCTAAATAAAGATTTTGGTGTTAAACACAAATCCTTTCCTACAGCTCTATTCCAGGTGTGTTTTCTCATATCCCCAAAACTCCCCTGCACCCCAGCTCTTATACACTTAATATCCCCTATGCCATAGCAACTGGAGATAGTTGGAGTTAAGGAGACATGAAATCATGGAAAGCTTCATGAAGGCAGCTACATCTGAGCATAGCCTCCAGGGATGGGGCAGGATTTTGCCAAGCAGATAACAGGGAAAGAACTTTCCAGAAAAAAACAACAAGTCAAGTGAAACTTGAAGAATATAGAGCAGAGGTTCTTGACTCTAGTGTGCACAGAGTACGATAGGAACTTGTTAACTATGAAGATTCCCTAATCCCAACTCCAAAATTCTGATTCTATAGGTCTGAATTAAAGCCAAGAAATTTGAATGTTTAAAAAGCACTAAGCCTTAGCTGGTTTGGTTCAGTTGATAGAGTGTCAGCCTGTAAACTGAAGGGTCCCAGGTTCAATTCCGGTCAAGGGCACATTCCTGGGTTGCAGGATTGATTCCCAGTTGGGGGCATGCCGAAGGCAGCCAACCAATGATTATCTCTCATCATTGATGTTTCCAACTCTCTATCCCCCTCCCTTCCTCTCTGAAATCAATAAAAATATTTTTTAAAAAGCACTAAGATAAATCTGATGCAGGGGTTCAAGGATAATGACTTGGGGAACACTGGCATAGACAGTTACCTATTCCATATACACAGAAAACTAGCCATCTTTTATCCTGTTCAGCTAAATCTCTCATAGGTGAATTGTCACCAAGGCTGACATAAACCTTCAGAGGGAAGTCCTCTGTACTAGATCATATTAGTCATGGTGATTGCCATGTCCAATACTGTACTCACTGCATCCTGCTCAGGAAAGCAAATGCAGCTAGTTGTGGCCTAGAGGTGACCTTGATTATACCAGGAATGGGCCCAACAATTTGGTGACAGATAAGGTAGGGAGGCACAGAGAGCTCTGCCTGATAGAATTAATAGTAAAAAGCTAAGGCAATCCAACCAGCACCCTATGAAACTCTTCCTATAGACTGTGGAGGGAATTTCCAGTCAGTATCAAGAGAAGAATAGAGCATACGTACAGAGGGAAGCAGGAGCGTTATACAAGAGGAAGATAAAAAGATGGTGATAATTAAAGCTGCTTTGGAGTCTCAGTTTTCAAGGCTATCTTCACCATAATCTTTCTTCTCTCAAGGCACCCTTCACCCCTGCAATCACCATACTTTTGTCCATGTTCATAAGCTCTTTCTTTTTCTTTTTTACCCAATCCCTCCCCCACAACAGAGCTGTCTGGCTGCTATCTATAAATCTGTCTCTATTTTGCTTGTTAGTTCAATTTGTTCATTAAATTCCACATATGAGTGAAATCATATGATATTTGTCTTTCTCTTACTAGATTATTTCATTTAGCATAATACTCCCTAGGTCCATCCATGCTGTCGCAAAGGGTAAAATTTTCTTCCTTTTTACAACCTAGTAGTATTCCATTGTGTAAATGTTCCATGGCTGTTTTATCCATTCATCTTAAAATTTATTTATTATTTTTTAAAATATATATTTTATTGATTTTTTACAGAGAGGAAGGGAGAGGGATAGAAAGTTAGAAACATCGATGAGCGAGAAACATCGATCAGCTGCCTCCTGCACACCTCCTACCGGGGATGAAGTCTGAAACCCAGGCGTGTGCTCTGACTGGGAATCAAACTGGCAACCTTTTGGTGCACAGGATGACACTCAACCAACTGAGCTACACCAGCCAGAGTGGGAACGTTATAAGGTCAAGCCTAATTACGCTAAGAGGACTGTGCCCTCTAAGCTGGGACTTGTTTGTGACTTTGCCAACAGGTCAGTCCGAGGCTTAACCCTATATCGGCCCCCCACAATCAAAGAGAAAGAAACATAGATCAGCTGCCTCCTGCACACCCCCTACTGGGGATGTGCCCACAAACAAGGTACATACCCTTGACTGAAATCAAACCTGGGACCCTTCAGTCTGCAGGCCAATGCTCTATCCACTGAGCCAAACTGGTTAGGGCTTAAAATTTATTTTTATAGTTCACATACAATATTATATTAATTTTAGGCATATAGCATAATGATTAGACATTTATATACCTTATGAAGTAATCACCACAATAAGTCTATCTACCCATCTGGCACTATAGTACATAGCTATTTTTAAAAAATATATTTTATTGATTTTTTTTTACAGAGAGAAAGGGAGAGGGATAGAGAGTTAGAAACATCGATGAGAGAGAAACATCGATCAGTTGCCTCCTGCACAACCCCCACTGGGGATATGCCTGCAACCAAGGTACATACCCTTGACCGGAATCGAACCCGCAGGCTGATGCTCTATCCACTGGGCCAACCGGTTAGGGCTATAGTACATAGCTATTACAATATTATTTTAAAAATTAAAAACGTTTCAGTTACAGTTGACATACATTATTATATTAGTTTCAGGTGTACAACATAGAGATTAGACATTTATATAACTTAGGAAGTAATTGCCCTGATAAATGTTGTACCCATCCAATACCATACATAGTTATTACAATATTATTGACTATATTCCCTAGGCTACATTTTACATTCCCATTACTGTTTTTATAATTTTCAATTTGTACTTCTTAATCCCCTTCACCTTTTTGCCCATCCCCGACCCTGTCCCACCTGGCAATCATCAGTTTGTTCTCTGTATCTGAGTTTGTTTCCATTTTAAAAATACATATTTTTTTTTATTGATTTCAGGGAGGAATGGAGAGGGAGAAACTGAAACATCAATGATAATAGAATCATTAGTCCGCCGCCTCCTGCATGCCCCCCACTGGGGAGGGTGTCCACAACCTGGGCCTGTGCCCTGACTGGGAATTGAACCATGACCTTCTGGTTCATAGGCCCGTGTTCAACCACTGAGCCGCACTGGCTGGGCTCTATTTTGTTTTGTTTGTTTTTTAGATTCTACATATAAGTAAAATCATACAGTATTTGTCTTTTTCTGTCTATTTTATTTAGCACAATACCCTCCACCCATGCTGTTGCAAATGACAAGATTTCATTCCTTTTATGGATGAGTAGTATTCCATTATATATGTGTACTTGCAAGCTAACAAGTTAGCCTGCCACATTTTCATGGATGCTGGCATAAGACATGAGACTCCTGGATCAGAGATAAGGAAACATTTCTTGCAGCAATAGCAATAGCCAGAGTACCAGTTTGTCATTTTCTTGTGTCAGTTCCCATTTCCCCCAAATCTCATAGGAACTACTTGAAAAGGACCAGGTGAACATGCTATGGGTTGTGTTACAGGGAAGTAACATTGAGCTTAATGAATCTGGATTGATCTGAATGAATCTTTAAGATGGGCAGTAAGTATGTCTTTCCTGGTTTCACAGGGAGACACTGTATCTTCCAAAGCTGTTCACTATACAAATATCCTTGATAAAATAGTCCAGAACAATGTTAGTCAGTGTCTCTGGTCAGAAGATGGGCAGAAACAGGAGAGGTACACAGGAAATTAACTAACAATAGTGACCTTGAGCTAATTATCTAACCTCTTTTAGTCCTGTTTCTTTAATCTCTAAAAAAAATAAATCCCACTTAATTAATTCTTCATTCACTTAACAAATATTTGTAAGACAATTACTATGTGTCAGATACTGTGCTAAGTATTGAGGATACAGCAGAGAATAAAAAAGATATAGTCACCACCCTCCCAGAGTCTGCCCTTTAGTGAGGAAAATAGACATTAAACAAATCAATCAAAATTATTGGTCATCAGGAAAGCATAACATATGGAAGAGAAGATTATCCCCATTTCCCTTATTCGATTTGCACTGCCTCACAAAGAGACACTGTCCGCAAAGGATCATATCTCTTACCACTTTTCCTTGATGGAGTCAAACTTTACTTCTGAGCCCTAACTAGGTAAAAGGTCAATCTAAACTTGTAGACCAGCTAGGATGTAGAACACTGTCCAAGGAGTGGAGTCCTATTACTTTCCAAGACAGGCAGCAGCATTGTGATAAAAAGGAGAATCAGGAAAATAAGGCTTCTAGAATATGCTGAGGACTTGAAAAAACAGATCCCAGTTGAATTTAACAGAGTCATTCTTTAAGAGAAAACACAGCTTTCAAAGGAGTCTGAAAGTAGATCTTTTGACCTTTACTCTTAAGGAACTTATGGAGTGCCCTAAATTTTTACAGTTAATTAGCTACACAAAACTTCCTCTCTTTCTTCCAAGGTGAGCCTCACCTCTGACTTACAAAGCAATGATCATGCACTCCAAACCAGTGACATATTTCAGTGGTTTGCTATCATCCTTCCTCCTCCTACATGAATTTTTTTTCTCTCCAGTAGGATTGTAAGTACCTTGAAGGCAAGACCTTACACATGTCTTGTAACACACTTTCACTCCTTTTCTTCCTAGCAAAGCCTGCGTCTGTTGGGTGACACAATCTGTTTAAAAAAAAAACTAGCTAAAAAAAGGAATGATGCTGTGGAATGGTATGGTGTTTACAAGCCGATTCATGGTTATTTTATTTATAAAAATTCCCAGACTTCTCTGGTCAGTCACTCTTATGGTATCAACAAAAACATTTTCCCCAAGTATTTTGTGAGCCTAAATAGATTGGTATCTCTACTTTCACAGATAGAAAATCAGGTGTTAATTTGAACCAATCCCATACTAGTACAGTACTGCTAGGAATAGAAGCAAGGAAACATGATCCCTGACTCTTTAATCATTAGCTCGGTCTCTTTCTTAGTCTAATCCTCTTGATCACAAGTCAGAGACCTTTCCAAGTGGTATGCCAAGGCTTCTGTCACTGTTCCTCCAGAAGCAGGAGGTAAAGGGTGATTAATTTCAGGGGAGGGCATAAGGGAGGAGGTCATTATCTCTCAGCTATTGTAACTTGGAGATCAAGGAGAGGAACGAACTCTTTGGAGAGAATGATATTGGAAGGAACTTTCAAACATGACAGCAAGGAGACCCTTACAAGTAGGAAAGAGAAAGAAGCTACGACAACTGCAAAAATTAGCCCAGGTGCTGAATATGGCTGTTCACTTGTCAGGACTGAACCTAGGAGAACTTGGGTAATTAATAATTCCAAACTTGATCCTACAGAAGAAGGATGGTGTAATGGGAAAAGCATTGAATTTGGACACTGACAGCCCAGTATACTTATTAAGTGTAAAGTTAATATATTGATGTATCGCCTAAAAAATGAGAAACTTAGAGCACTATAACTATAATCACGTCTTTCTAGACATTTCCTCTTTTAAAAATTGTGACATATACATACAGATTTTTAAATAGACCTTACTTTTGAGCAGTTTTAGGTTCACAGCAAATTGAACAGAAAGTACAGAGTTTCCATATACCCTCTGCCTTTACCCTCACACACAACTCCCTATCAAAATTCTACACCAGAGTGGTACATTTGTTTTAATAGTTAAGCCTACATTGACAAATCACATCACCCAAAGTCCATAGTTTACATTAGAGTTCTCTCATGGCATGTACTTTCTATGCATTTTGACAAGTGTATAATGACATGTATTTACCATTATAGTATCATATAGAATAGTTTCACTGTCCTAAAATATTCTGTGATACATATGTTCATCCCTCCCTCCCCCTAGAAACCACTGACATTTTCACTGTTTTCATATTTTTGCCTTTTCCAGAAATCATACAGTATATAACATTTTCAGATTGGCTACTCTCACTAAGTATATGCACTTAAGGTTACTCCATGTTTTTTCATGGCTGAATAGCTCATTTCTTTTTAATACGGATTACATACAAATTTGATGCATAAAATGTTATTGTGTGCTTTAATGAAAGTTTTAAAAAATGAATACCATAGGGAAACCACTACCCAGCTAAAAAAAAAAAAAAAAAAAAAAAAAAGAAGATTGACAGCACTCTCAGTGGTCACACATGACAAAGAATACACACTTCAGAGAATTACTACAGAAGTCATGAAACAAAGAACAGCAACAATAATAAAAACAGAGAAACAAAACAAAACATAAAGCACCCTTGGCATAAGAGAGAATCTAATTTCTAGTTACCACATTATATTATAGAAAAATAGGCCTCTTTCCGTCTCCGGCTGCCGCAGCGTGAGGAGCTGCCGCCATGTCTGCCCATCTGCAATGGATGATCGTGCGGAACTGCTCCAGCTTCCTGATCAAGAGGAACAAGCAGACCTACAGCACCGAACCCAATAACCTGAAGGCCCGCAACTCCTTCCGCTACAACGGGCTGATTCACCGCAAGACGGTGGGCGTGGAGCCGGCGCCCGACGGCAAAGGGGTGGTGGTCATCATGAAGCGGAGATCCGGCCAGCGGAAGCCCGCCACCTCCTACGTGCGCAAAAAAAAAAAAAAATATCCAGTTTTCAAAAAAAATTTGTGACATGCAAAGAAACAAGAACAACTGTCCCTGAGAAAGACCAAGCTTTGCAATTACTAGACAAAAACTTTAAATGAGATGTTTTAAATATGCTCAAATAAAGGAACCCAAGTTAACAGGTCTAAAACAAAGTATGAAAATGATATTTTACCAAGTAGTGATTAATAATAAAGAGATAGAAATTATAAAATAAATGAAATCGAATTTATGGAGTTGAAAAGTAGAATAATTGAAATGAAAAATTCACTACAGGGATTTAACAAAAAATTGAGCAAGCAGAAGAAAGAATCAATGAACTTGAAAATAGGTCAGTTGAGAGTTTTTTAACCTGAGAAGCAGAAAGAAAGAACCCCCCCACTAGATCCTCAGAGACCTGTTGGACACAACAGGCATAGGCACAATGGGAGATTCAGAAGGAAAAGAGAGAAAGAATGGAACAAAGAGTATATCTGAAGAAATAATGTCAGGCCCAGCTGGCTTGGCTTGAGCGTCAACCTATGAACCAGGAGGTCACAGTTTGATTCCCAGCCAGGGTATATGCCTGGATTATGGGCTTGATCCCCAATGTGGGGTGTGCAGGAGGCAGCCAATCAATGATTCTCTCTCCCCTTCCCTTCCTCTCTGAAATCAATAATATTTTTAAAAGAAATAATGTCAGAAAGCTTCCCAAATTTTACATATGTAAAAAAGAAAGCATGAACCTACACATCCAAGAAACTAAAAAAACAGCCAAGTACGACGTTATAAGATCCACACCTAGACAAATCATAATCAAACTGTCAAAAGACAAAGGAAAAGAGGTCACCTTGAAAGCAGCAAGACAGAAGTGACTCATTAAATATAAGGGTTGCTCAACAAGATTAACAGCTAATTTCTTTTTTTTTTAAATTTAAATCTTTATTGTTCAGATTATTACATTTGTTCCTCTTTTTTCCCCCATACTCCCCTCCTCTCAGTTCCCACCCCACCCTCTGCCCTCACTCCCCACCCACTGTCCTCATCCATAGGTGCACGATTTTTGTCCAGTCTCTTCTCGCATCCCCCACACCCCTTTCCCCCCCCAGAATAGTCAGTCCATTCCCTTTCTATGTCCCTGATTCTATTCTATTCACCAGATTATTTTGTTCATCAGATTTTTTTATTCACTTGATGTTTAGATTCACATATTGTTAGATATGTATTTGTTGTCACTTTGTTCAGAATTTTTATCTTTACCCTTTTCTTCTTCTTCCTCTTCTTAAAGAATACCCTTCAGCAATTTATATAATACTGGTTTGGCAGTAATGAACTCCTTTAGCTTTTC
>NW_006293949.1:330253-349110 GCF_000327345.1 Myotis davidii
CTAGTTGTAGGACTTCCACTCAGCCAGCGTTCCTGTGGGTCTGGGTGATGTCCCTTCCGTCTTTTAGTTTCACTTTTGAAATGGTTGTTCGAGGCGGCAAACTCCGGCGTTAACCTATGCCGCCATCTTGGTTCCAACAACAGCTAATTTCTCACCAGAAATAATGGAGGCCAGAAGATAGTAAGATGACATATTAAAAGTGATGAAACAAAAAAGACTTTCAGCTAAAAAAAAACCTCATTCCCAGATGAACAAAAAATAAAGAAAATGTATTGCTGGCAGACAAGCTGTACAAGAAATACTAAAGGAGATTTTTAAGCTTAAGTGAAAGAACACTATGTAGTAACTCAAATCCACATGAAAAACTGATTGAATAGGTAAATATAAAAGACAACATAATTTTTTTTCTTTATAACTTCTTGTTTTTGATCATCTCCTTTTCACATCATTGGTGAAGAATGGATTCCCCATCCTAGGGTTATAAGGATGGCCAAACATCCAACATCCAACAGTGGACAGATGAGATGGACAGCAGTTTATCAGTCACATATACTCACAGCGCAGGAGAGGGCCATGTAGGGCCACAGGGGGTTGTATTTGGAAACATGGTGTACAAACAGGTTCTGAAGGAGTCAAACATAGTATCAAGAGGGAGAGGTTACCCTTGTTTCCCACTGAAGTATGTGATTGTTTGAATAACTCCATGGACTGGCATGGAACTGAGTCTTGCTACTCAGGGATAAGCAAGAACTGTGCCTGGTCTCCATGATAAGGAGAGTTTTTGGCTAAAGGAACATTGTCCATGGCAGCCGAATGAGGAGGGGAACTTGCTATTTAAGGGCCTTCTGATTTTACAAGCTATCAAGGCAGCATTTAATATTAATTTTAGGTCAGGTCACAACTGATCACTTGAACATTTTGACATCAATTTAAATCTTGGTTATGACTGAGATTTTAGGGAGTAGGAGAAGTGCCTTTCTAGGAAGAGAAGTAGGCATTTGACCAGAAGGAAAAGGGCTTCATGGCAAGGTGATCATCACAAAACCTTAACTTTAGAGGTGTCTCCCTTTGGGGTCAATAAAGGCATTTGAAGGACCTGTGTGGCATTGGTATAGGGAGTTTAAGTCCCCAGGGGCAAGAAATTTAGATTAATCAATGCCTGTGGTAATTGTGACACCCAGTGGGGGATCCATCTGCCACTTTGAAATTTAAATAAGAGTTCTCTGAGGAACTCAGTGTGTCTTTCAATTAAGCCAACTTCCCCAGGCCTATCAGAGAGGTGGAAGTTCCACTGAATATTTTCTTTAAGAGCCAGCATTGTGGATTCTGAGAAGTGAAATGAGTACTGTATTGTGGCCTTGGTACATGTAGAGACATACGTGACCTTAATTTATAATTATGAGATAAGAGATTCCCAAGATTTTGCAAGTATGTGCACATGGGATTATCTTTTTACCAAGGCATCCAATGTTAAAATGACTACCTGAAGTGTAGCCAATTCAATTTGCTGACTCTTGTTTGGTATCTTTTTCAGAGACATTCTGCTTAAGGGATGAAAAACAGCAACTGTCTACTGAACTCTATCAAGTATGAGGTGCAATACCATCTATAAAGTGTATGAACTCCCAGTGTTAGTCCCAAAGGGGTCCCTAGGTAGTCAACGGTCTGGGAGAGGATTGACCTCCTCCAGCTTCATGGAATTGGGCAAGTGACTGCAGATAGAGGAGATTACCTCTCCTGTAGGTGAGATCTACTAAAGAGCCCAGGTTTGGCTCCTTCTTGTGGCAGGATGTCTCAATAGCTGTGATGTGCTTGTGCGGTACTGCCTCCATGACACAAGGCATAATGGACAGCTGGGTATGGAAAGTCACATGCTAAAGGACTGTAAGAGCCTCGATGTTCAGACTTCAGTATGTGACCAGCAATTGCTTTCCTAATGGTATATGTATAGTGCAGGACTATGAAGGATAATTTTTTGCATCAGAAGGCCATAACCTATGGTCACTATAGATGGCCTAGAGATTGCAGGAGGCATGAAAGGAGGTTACTAAAGTGACAATGAAGAAGTCTTGAGGACACTAACAGGAATGGTTGCTGATTTCAATTTGGACAGATTCTGGAGTTGATTATTGGAGAAAAACCTATTCAAGGTGGATTAACTTGCAAGTAACAGCACCAGTGAAATTAAGTAGAACTTTTAAATGACAAATATGGTACCTCCAGAACTAAAAACAAAAACAAAAATCCTGAAAGATGTTGAACTTGTATTAACATTGTGAGTTTGGAAAGGTTCAATAGCTGTTTCTTGACAGTGTCAGAGATGGAACAGCCCTCAGTTTATCAAATAATTTTAAGAATGTAACAGAGGAGGTGAGACCTTGCACTATGTATGGAGCTATGTTCTATCCCCTTTCTGAGTCCCTGTGTAAATATTTATATGTCCTTAGTATGTGTAAAATAAAACTCCTTGGAGGAAGAGGTCATCAATGTAATGTCATATCTATGTTCCTAGTGAAAGGTGGATGCAGTCATGGACTGTATGTAATGACAAGATTGCTGAGGTACCCCAGAGGTAGCCTGGTAAAGGTGCCCTTTTGGCGGTAAAGCCAAATTGTACTCAAGAAGCTTTTGAAATAGACACTAAACAGAATATATTATCCAAATAGATAATAACAAAATATTTGTGAATTGCTGAGTGGATGAAATTAGTAATCCTAGTAATATTGGATATTGGATATGGAGGCCTTAATGGATGGGACCACAGCATTAAGCTTGCAGTTATTCACTGTGAGGCACAGTTTATTCTTGCTAGGCTTAAGAACACACCAAATTTGACTGTTCAATCAAGGAGCAGGGGGATAATCACCCCTTTAATGATTAGGTATTACAAGTTTTCATCCTTGAAGGTCCTGTTTTAAGTTACATTAGGCCATATTAAAACTTTAATATAGGAATCCATGGCATCTCATTTAGCCTAGTCAGTTTGTAAGTGCTAAATACTTTGTTTAACTTTAATTTATTACTCATTGGGTCAGAGTGTTAATGCCCACTAGAAGATATTTTATAGTAATGGTTGCTATAGGCATGGGAAATTTAGAGAAAATAATAATTCTGAAGGTTAAGGTGAGGCATATCTATTTGTCTTCTATTTTATATTCACTGAGTCCCTTAAGATTATAGAGGGTACCTTGTTTAAATTTAATGTGTCCCCAGGTATAACTGTAATTTGAGCTTCAATATTGATTAAGACCACGAAGATTTGCCAACTGGTGCATTTTAACAATGTTGAAATTCATTCAGAATCTATGTTGTAGCGATGCAAAAGTGCCCTTTTGTCCTTTTGCTGCAAAATTATTTTAGTAAATTTTGTATTTCAATTGTGTCAGTGTCGACTTTTGTTTCAATTTATGGCCATCTTTTTTCCTGCAACCTTGAGGATCAAGCTTTTTGTTGCCATGGAAGCATAAGAAGCATAGTGGCATAGCATAGCATTGGGTCCACAATCCTGCTATGGCCCCAGTCTTTTCCCAACAAGGGTTTCACCCCCTCCCTTTCCTCTCTTTACAAATTCCCTCATAATAATTTAGATTTCTAGTCACAGAAAGCCATTGCTTTCAATTTTTGTCATTGCCCAATTGCCTATTATGTGGACCTTCTGATGGTTATTGGAAAAGGAAGCTTGAAGTTCACAACCAGTAAAATCATTTCATCTATGTAGGGTCCAGATAGGGATCTATCAAGCCCCATGGTCACAAGATTAGCCCTTTGGTGAGCTGGTAAGCAGCAGCTCCAGGCAAAGCCTAGATACATTGGCTAGGAGTTATGCATGAAGAGAGTAATTAAGTATGAAATACTCCTTCCCATTTCTTTTAAATCATCAGTACCTGGGCCATGGGCCACTGTGGCTGTGCACAATATCTTTGGGGGTCAGGAGAGCATACATGACAGCAGCAAGGGAAGCCGCAGCACAGGAGAGAAGCAAGGATGCTACCCTTGCCTGAACAACAATGACTACTAGGCAACTTGGGTGCTATGCTTAATTCTCCCCAGGATGGTCATCTCCTTCCTTTCCACAAACCTCACAAAGAGGTGTCCCCGGGGCTGTCCTGGAAATGTACAATCACAAACAAGGTTTGTACGGCTGCCTAAGCTAGGCACAATGACCAGAGAGCTACAGCCCCACCCTTGGTAACTGAGATTCAAGTGTCAACTGGCTAAGATGCTGTGTGTACTGCCTCCACAGGCCAGAGCCTAAGAGACCACCACCTAAAAGCAGGCAAAACCCAATGGCATATCCTGATGTGATATAGTCAATTAGCAGCAATTTTTGGTTTAAGGATTAGAGCATTTAGAGTGGAAAGAGATGACAATACCTGGCAAAGACAACACAATGCCATGCAAGCCAAAGTGCAAGACCACTAGCAATTGGCAGTTCTGTCCCAGACAGCATTTGCCACATCATGGAACCAGTTAATTAGCCAGTAGCAATTAATTAATGCTGACCAGATGTCCTTGGTCATGGTTGGTTCATCCTGTTCATGATGCCAATTGTTCCTCTTCTTCACTCCATTGGTGAGAGAGAGATCTTGCCCTAGGGTTATGGGGACCACTGAACACCAAATACTGGATAAATGAGATTGACAGAACTTTTTAAAAAATATATATTTTATTGATTTTTTACAGAGAGGAAGGGAAAGGGATAGAGAGTTAGAAACATCGATGACAGAGAAACATCAACCAGCTGCCTCCTGCACACCTCCTGCTGGGAATGTGCCTGCAACCAAAGTACATGTCCTTGACCAGAATCGAACATGGGACCTTTCAGTCCACAGGGCGACGCTCCATCCACTGAGCCAAACCTGTTAGGGCTTAACTAGGTTTTTATACGTTAATATGTTCATTGCAATCCCCAGGGAAGCCACTAAAGAAAATGACTGATGTAGTCCCATTTGTTTATTTTCTCCTTAGTTTCCTTTGCCCTAGGAGATGTATCCATAAACATTGCTACGAGAGATGTCTGAGATTTTGCTGCCTATGGCTTCTTCTAGGATTTTTATGGTTTCACGACTTACATTATCCATTTTGACTTTATTCGTGTGTATAAGAGTAAAGTAGTAGTCTAGTTTCATTTTTTTGTCTGTATCTGTCCAATTTTCCCAACACCATTTATTGAAGAGACTGTCTTGACTCCACTGTATGCTCTTGTCTCCTTTGTCAAATATTAATTGAACATAATGGCTTGAGTTGATTTCTGGGGTCTGTTTTGTTCCATTGGTCTATATGCCTGTTCTTGTGCCAGTACCAGGCTTTGTTGATTACAGTGGCTTTGTAGCACAACTTGAAATTTGGTATTGTGATATAAAAAGCTTCTGCACAGCCTGGCCATCATGGCTAAATGGTTGAGCATTGACCTATGAACCAGGAAGTCAAGGCTCAATTCCATGTCAGGGCATATGCCTGGGTTTCGAGCTTGATCCCCAGTATGAGGGGTGGAGGAGGCAGCTGATCAATGACCCTTTCTCTCCTCGTTGATATTTCTATCTCTCTGTCCCTCTCCCTTCCTCTCTCTCGAAAATCAATAAAAGCATATTTTAAAAAATAGCAAACAATTCTATGTAACAGAGTGAAGTTTAAAAACTGAAAAACAAAAAAGCCACTTCTAGGAATATGTCCTAAGAATCCCAAAACAGCAATTAGAAAGAATGTATGCACCCCTATGTTCATAGCAGTACAATTTACAATAGCTAAGATCTGGAAACATTCCAAGTGCCCATCAGTAGATGAGTGGATAAAAAACTGTGGTATATTTATACCACGGAATAATATGCAGAAGACAAAAAGAATTTCTTACCCTTTGAGATGGCATGGAGGGACCTGGAGAGCATTATACTAAGTGAAATAAGTCAGTCAGAAAAAGGTAAGTATCACATGATCTCACTCATGTGTGGAATCTAAATAACAAAATAAATTGATGAATGGAGTGGATCCAGAGACATGGAAGCATGGAAGAGAGTGTGGAATCTCAGGGGGAAGGTGGGGGAGGGGGAGTGAGTGGGAGGAAATCAACCAAAAACCTTGTATGTATATATGCATAACCCATGAACACAGACAATAGGGTGCTGAAGGCCTGGGGTGGGGGGCAGGGACAGGTTGGAGATGGTCAATGGGGAAGAAAGGGGGACAAACGTAATACTTTCAACCATAAAGACTTACTTAAAAATAAAAAATAACTGAAAATATAGTAAAAAAAGAAAGAAACAAACAACAAGGCAAATAAAATTATAAACTATAAGATAGCAGTAATGGAGGAATTGATGAACAAAAAATACGTGAAATATAAAAAATAAAAGCATTTTGTTATTGTTGTTGTTAATTCTCACCTGAAGATATTTTTCCATTGATTTTCAGGGAGCATGGAAGAGAGAGGGAAAGACAGATAGACACATCAATGTAAGAGAAACACATCAATTGGTTGCCTCCTGCACCAGGGCCTGGGCCAGGGAGGACCCTGCAAACAAGGTACATTCCTTTGACCGGAATGAACCCGGGAATTTTTGGTCTGAAAGCCGAAGCTCTATCCACTGAGCCAAGCCAGCTAGGGCAAAAACAAAAGCATTTTGATAAATTATTACATGAGCAGAAAAACTGATCACACTAACTGGATCTGTCCACAATGTGGAAATAAACTGGATTTTCAGGAGAAAAAAAACCAAAATAGCAGACATAAATCCTATATTTTTGGTAATTACATTAAAGTCAAATAGCTTAAACACTACACTCCAAAGACAGAAATTGGAAGAGTGGATTAAAAGGCATGATCCAATTATAGGTTTACACAAGAGACATGCTTTGGATTCAAAGACAATTGAGTCGAAAGTTAAAGAATGTACAGTTGACCCTTGAACAATGTGGGGGTTAGGAATGCAAATCCCTCGTGCAGTTGAAAATCCACATTTAACTTTTTACTCCCCCAAAACTTAACTACTAAGAGCCTACTATTGACCAGAAGCCTTACCAATAACAAACAGTTGATTAACACATATTTTGTATGTTACATATATTATATACTGTATTTTTACAAGAAAGTATGCTAGAGAAAAGAAAATCCTGTATAATAAAGAGCTAATATGCTACTTAGACCAAACACAGCAGAACAACTGTCCAGATGACTTTCCAGATGAAGCCGGAGCTGTGAGGGTTGAACCCCTTGCATGCATTTTGTGCATCGGGTCTCTAGTGTTATTAAGAAAATCATAAGGAAAAGAGATTACATTTACAGTATTTATTGAAAAAATCTGCATATAAGTGGGCCCATGTAGTCCAAACCTGTGTTCAAGGGTCAACTGTATCATGAAAACAGTAACCAAAAGAGAGAACGGATATACTAATATCAGACAAAATAAACTTTAAGACACAAATTGTTACTAGAGATGAGGAAGGACATTTTATAAGATAACAGGGTCAATAAGTCAGGGGAGGTGTTATAACAATTATAAATATATACACAAAAGAAAACAGAAACCCCTCCCCCATGTATACAAAGAAAATCTGACAATTGCAGAGAGAAATAGACAATTCAACAATAATAGTGGGGGTCATTACTAGCAATCTTACAAAAGAAAAATATAAAGGAATACTCTGAACAATTGTATGTCAGCAAATTAGATAATCTAGAGGAAATGGACAAATTTCTAGAAAGACACAAGTTATCAAACTGACTCAAGAAGATCTAGAAAGTCTAAACAGATCTATGCAAGTAAAGTGACTGAGTCAGTAATCAAATATTTGAAGAAGAAGAAGGAGGAGGGGGGGAGGAGGAGGAGGAAGAAGAGGAGGAGGAGGAGGAACGGAAGTCCAGGACCAAAGAGCTTCACTGGTGAATTCTACGAAGCACTTAAAGAATTAACACCAATTCTTGTATTCAAGCCAGAAACCTAGAGAAATCTTTCTTGATTCTATCACCCTTTCCCCATGTATCCCAAGTGCTGAGCACAGCGCTTGGCACATAGTGGGCATGTATTCATTTAGTCAATAAATACTGAGCTCTTACCATATTCCGTGCATTATTCTAAGGCATTAGACCTACAACAGTGAACAAAACAAGTTCCCGACTTCATAGAATTTATATCCTAGAGAATTAGTGAATGAATGAGTAAATCTTTTAATACTTAAATCAGGCACTACTTCCCTCTATTCCTCCTGCCTGGGTTAGTTAGGAATCCCTTCTTAGTCCTCTCTCAGTATTTAGTTTTCTGTGCTGAAATTATATTTTTTTATAAATCTCTCTCCCAATTAACTGTGAAATCCTTGAGAACAGGATCTGAATCTTACTTATTTCTAGGACATGGCACATTGAAAGTGTTCAATAATAGTTTTTTTTTCTAAACTATTCAAGGTGTTTTCTAACTTTCAGTACCATCTCTACCCTCTATAGTTCAATTCTACCTCCAAACCCTCCTACACACATACACAACTTATAGTGGCCAAAAACACTAGTCAGTTTTTTGGCTCCTGGATTCCAAATTTATTTCATACATAGGGCTGTGGGGTGGTGCCTCAGGCAAAACCTAGGAACCTTTCCCAGAGAGAAGAAACTGCTGAGTTGGGTTTTTTTGTTTGTTTGTTTTGAGTTTAGAGAGAGTTGTTTCAACCATATCCATTTTAATCCCTTTGGTCCTCAAAGACTACCCGTTCACTGTAAACTGGGGCCTTAATTACAAGCACAGCTGTCATCCTGAGGTAGATCCTTGTGGTGAATCTGGGGTATACTCTGGCAGGATTATGTGAAAGTTTTTCATACTAAAGGGAGAGAAATATCTGCAAGAAAGTGTGACTAGCTCATTCAACCTATCTCCACTACTGGGAAACATCTCAAACTACAGAAACTGGTGAGGAAGGCCCAGCATAGTCAGCTTAAATATAAAGGACACTATGTCATTTGAGTGATGGGACATGCAGTCACCTAGGTCTCTGCTGTATGTTCTACCTGTTAGGGAGTATAATACCAACTACAGAATTTCTGCAAGTCAGTATAATAATACCTGTGTTTCTAATGGATAAATAGGCCAAGAAGGGTTAATTAGACCAGGGGACTCCCGTCATTTTGTGAGAAGAGGCCATTTTTCATTTCACTTAAGCCTTGAGAACACCTGTGGGAGGAGGGGAGCTGTATGCTTGAATGTATGTGTCAGTGCTTTGGAAGAAGCTGTGAGCGAAGGTCTTGAAGCTGGGGGTGTCTTAAGAGGGATGGATCTGAGGAGGCTCAGGGAATAGATAATAATAATAGGAGGGGGTCAAAGGAGCTGACAGGAAAGACTCTGGGGAGTGAGGTTGACAGTAAAGGTCCTTGAAGTGAGGAGAAACTGACAACCTGATAGTGATGATCCTACATGGGGCCATATAAGGTCTGCTGGTGTTTGCTGCATTTCCTTACTAGTTGATCCAGCGGCCCAGTTGGGGCCCCCTGGGCTGGACTAATAATGTACGTGCCCTACTACAATGCCAACACATCAAACAAGCCATCATTAGAACAGGATCGTTTTCCTTCAGGCAGCTGCTTGCTGCAATCATTCTGCTGATTAAATTTCATTCTGGAAAGTACTGCACAGACATTAATCAGATGTCACAGTCACTCCATCCTATAGAGCCAAAGCCTCTCTGACCTTTAAAAATACACCAAACAGTTGCTAGAACACATCTCCTTAGGGAGGACAGGTCCTTGGGCCAGCCCACAGAGATCTACACTGTCCTCGCCCCCTGAGCTGATCTTCCTCTTCCTTAGAGAACTTTCTGACATTCTTGCTTGGGGGACTGTGGCCAGCTTTCTGTCTTGGTGGTGCCAGAACCCCCCTATATCTGTGAATCTGAAGGTCTAGAAGGGTTTCCACATTTTAGAATAGCTTCCCCACTGGCCTGCTCCACCACCTGCCATTTTTACTGTAATAAGTGCTCCTCCCAGTTTCAGTTGAAACATTGTAGTCTCCAGAAATCCCATGTTTTAAAAAAATCAAATAAAACATTTATCTGGAAGAGAGAATGCATAAATAATAATGGAACTTAACAATCACAGAGCATTTTTCCTTGCTTTTAATGTACTTTTCCATATTCTATCTCATTTCATTTTACATCAACAATGTGAAGAAGTTATTATTACTATCCCCATTTTACAGATGTCAAAATGGAGGCTCAGAGAGATTAATTGATTTGCTCAAAGGCCTCGGGCTAGAAATTGGTCTCTCAATGCCAAACCTTAAGCACTCTCTGTCACACACAAATTAATACTGGCAACAGAATTCTAAAAAGAGACGTGTTTTGATGGGAGTGTAGGCAATGGCTGAGGTCACCTCTAAGTAGGGTGTCAGAGAAAAAGTCAGCAAACAGCCAGGAGGCTTTGTGGAGACAATGAACACCTGAGTGCAGGGGAAGATGGGGAGGTAAGAGGAGTAGAAAGAAGCTTGGTCTTCAATACAGATGTTAGTATTCTTGCTCCCCTATTACTTCCTCTCAAGCTGGTAGGTGGCAAATAAAGCGCCTTATGTCTAGTTGAGTCTTCTTGCCAGAAGTAGTGGAGAGATGATGGATGTAAATGGAGGCAGAAAGATCACATATGTGTGTTCCCCTGGGTTGGGCTTCCCTTGATATGTACCAAAAGCCTCTGGCCGCCCACTCTCTTTAGGCGGTAACCATTCAAGTCCAGGTAATTAGAATAAAGAGCATAACAGTGTATCAGTAATGTAAGACAGTGTTCTGTCCTTAAAGCATAATGTCATTTAAAATGCAGTGTGTAGTAGACTGCAACTTAATTGGAAAGGATACTTTTGACCATTTGGGACGTTACAGAACATTTGGCATAGCCATTAAGATCTGTTTTCCAGAGCCCAGGAAGCTAATTGCAAATGGTTAGGTAATGCACAGCTGATGGAAAGATTTCCTCTTAAATTGATTCCATGGTATATGTACAGGGATGCTTATTGCAGTATTGTTTGTAACTATGAAAAACGAATTAAATCAAATGTCCAACCATGGGGGCTTGGTTAAACAAATCTGAAACATCTGCAAGATGAAATCCTATACAGCTGCTAAAAAAAAAATGAGGTAAATCTCTATATATGACATGGAAATATGCCCATTAAATAATATTGGGAAAAATAGTATTAGGTTTTTAAAAAGGTAAGTTACAGAATAATATTTATAGTTTTGTTCCAATTTTTAAAAAATATCTATGTGTTTAACTCTGTGTGTATGCACATATTTGTTGTATGTGCATATGAAAAGTGGAAATGTCTGGGGAAATATACACCAGACATTTTAAAATATATTTTATTGATTTTTTACAGAAAGGAAGGGAGAGGAATAGAGAGAAACATTGATGAGAGAGAAACATCGATCAGCTGCCTCCTGCACGCCCTCTACTGGGGATGTGCCCGCAACCAAGGTACATGCCCTTGACCAGAATCGAACCTGGGACCCTTCAGTCCGCAGGCCGATGCTCTATCCACTGAGCCAAACCGGTCAGAGCTGGGCGACGAGACTTTTAATAGAGGTTACCTCTGAGGAGATTAGGGAGGGAAAGACTTTCACTTTTTAATTTATATATGTCTGTAATTCTTTGAAATTTAGATGCATATTTTATTTTTGTAATTATTGGCTGCTTGTTAAAGGATGGCTGCCTTTATCGAACAGCCCCCTCCTTGTTATAGCTGGATTCTGAGCTCCTGAGCAGAGCTGAGGGGCAGACATGAAGTTAGATGCCTGTCACCTTCAATAGAACTTCTTACAGGTCCAATTGAACTGCAATGCAAGTATTTCATTTAAACAGCAAAACATTAAAATACAACCTTACCAAAAAAATCCTCTCTAATAAATTTGCTCATTTTATCCTTTTTTTCTATTCTAGCTGTCCCTCAAATTCCCATCATCCCACCCCAGGCAGGGTTCCTTTATCTTCCCAGGCAGGTTAGTTTCCCAGAAAGCTGTTCCCTTCCTGCAATCCACAGAGTAGACAGCCCCCTGTCGGTGTAATTCCAGGGGCATAGGAAGAGCTGGACCAGAAAAAGTACTTGCCCACCTGCCAGCGCCAATAAGGTTTAATCACATGATGAAAGAGTAATACAAATTCCTTTGAGAGAGGCGACATATTGCCTGAAATTTGAGAGAGGTGGGAGGTGGGTCCTGAGCAGCCCTCAGGGAGAACAGAGTGCAATTAATGAAACATTCACTTGTTTACTTATAAAATGGAATTTGGAATTTTTTCCTAATTTTAATAATAATACATGCTCACTGAATATATTTGAAGGATACAGAAAAATATAAAGAAGAATGTAGTTACCTGTAATTCCACCTCCCAGAGATAAAGTGAATATTTTCATGACTTTCCTCAATTCATTTTTCTCTGCATATATATGCAATTTTAAACAAAAATTGGGACCAAACTATACATGCAGTCGTAAGCCTGCTTTTACACTCATTATTATGGATATTTCTATGTCCTTACCACTTGAAAACACGATTGTAATAGCTGTATATAATATATGCATCTTATGGCTGTGGTGTCATCCAGTTAATCATTTCCCTAATTTGGGGCACTTCGTGGTATTTTTCCAATTTTCACCCTTATTATAAATAATGTTGCCATGGACATCCTTGCACACAAATTGTAGTCCAGATTTCTCTTTCCTCAGTACAGATTCCCAGAAGTGGAATTACTGGGTCACAGAGTGTAAACATTTTTACAGGCTTTGTGGAGCTGTTTGAACTGGGAGCAAATCTACTGATTTCCCAGAAACCACGGAACACAGAAATCCTCTCTAGTCCAAACCTGAAAGAAGCAGTTGGACATACACACACATACCTTGCCTTTAACAATGCCACATCCAATTAGGTGTGTAATGAATGTTTTTTATGGGGATAAAGGAAAAGGATGTATCGAGCTCTGTAATTAATTAGAGGAAGGAAACAAGGTAGTTACAGCTTAACTGAATCCTATCATCACCAACCGCCATCTCTGGCAGGTAAACCTCTCTCTCTCTAAACTGTGAGACCCCCTTAGTGATCTCCAAACCCATTCCTGTGGACTTAAGGCCACTCATCTTCGCCTCCTGCCCTTTTATCCTAATTAAAAAGTAATACATGTGGTGATTTTTTTCTGTTTAGATTTTTGCTTCAATACCTAGTTTACTGTATAAAATATGTTGTTTATTCATTGATTGACCTCACTCTATGCTTACCATTTGTAATTATTAAACCTCTGTTGCATTCATTCTAAAATTCCCCAAATCATTATCTAGCCTTTTTAAATATTGTTCTCTGTTGTTGTTTTATGCCTTCAAATTAGGAAAATATGAAATTCTGTGGAAAAAAAATACTTTGATCTTGAAAAGAAACTACCTCCTTTGTGTAGTAAGAAACAGATTGTTCTTCTGAACTTGCCTATCAAGAATTTACTAGATGTATGACTATATCATTTTAATGTTTTTGTTAATGTTTCCAAACAATGTATTTAAAAATCAGAATAATTTATATTCACTTTCCTAAAGTTCTCCTGATGTTCTTCATCACGCTTTAATGATCAGAAACAAGATGCAATTTTCATCCCCTGCCCATAAAAGCAAGGTAGGTATCCTACCTAATAATAGACAAACATGGTAATTAACCGTTCCTCTGACACGCTTCCCATTGGCTAATCAGGGTGATATGCAAATTAACCGCCAACCAAGATGGCGGTTAACCACCATCAAAGATGGTGGCTAATTTACATACTACAGGCAGGGCGGGACAGCGCCATCTGGGCCTGCTATCTGCGACCGGGGTGGCAGGCAGCCCATATGGGACCAGACCCAGAGCTGTCCAGTGGGACCACAGGGATCCACTACTGGACACGCCCACAAACGGCCCTCCCGCGGGGATCCCGGGTTGGCGGGTGCCAATGCACCGATCTGCCAACACGCACACCTGGGCCGCCTTTGCCCTGCACATACTATGCATCTGGGAGAGGGGAGTGGGGCTGCTGGGAGCAGGGTGGGAACTGCCCAGGGTTTGCGTCAGGCAGCCCAGAGTGGAGTGCGAACTATCCTGACAGGTAGCTGCTTGCTCATTCACTTACTCGCTCATTCACTCACTCGTTATCCACTCACTCAGCAAACCCTCTCAGATCCATGGCACCAGGCCAGGCACTGACGTTGAAGCAGGATAAGACAGAGCTATATCTTCAAGATGTTAGTAATTCAGTAGGGCAAAGCAGGCACATGAACGAGGCAGTTGTATGCACAGATGCAGTGTACTGGGTTCAGTGAGGGCTGTAACTAACGCCGACTTTGACTTTATTCTCTTGATAAAATGGGGCCTCGGGAGCCAGGCCACCCCAAGCCGGTAGGCCTGTGCCTAGGCCAGGAGTGGCCGGTGTCCAGGAACATGACAGAGGGTGCAGGTCGGGCTGAGGGGTCTGGCCCCACTCCTCACCCTCACCCCCGAGTGCACAAATTTTTGTGCACTGGGCTACTAGTCCTGATATAAATTGAAGGGAATTTTATTGCACAAGAATGAACTACTGTTCAGTTTGATTGATTTAAGATGGACTTTGATATGGTGTATTTGAAAGCTATTAATTGCAACTTACAATGCTTAACAAAAATATATTTTATGATTGAAAAAGTTTCAAAGAAGTATTTAACTTTCACAATAAATAAAAATAAAAGTACATATGGAGAAAAAAGTTTCGGGGAAAATGCATTCCAAACTGGAAAATTGTTGCTATCTCTCGGGAGAAGCATTGTGTGGGGAGGATAAACTTGCTACACTGTGCACCTCTGCAGTTTGGGGAATTTTTACAGTGTCATGCTTTATTCTAGTAAGCAGAATAAAGCAAGATTAAAAGTGTCATATATTCACCAAGTATTTTAAGTGCCTACTATGTACCAAGCATAACTAAGTGATCATTAGAGAAATTTTGATAGCTACATAAAAAGAAGACTTTGGGTGTGTGCAACAGAGAACAATAATGAATAGGACAACGAAAACAACTGAGATTTCTAAGTTGCAGATCTCTAAGGGACTTGTGAACTATGGCATAGTGTTGCCTGCCTACTGGGACTACACTCAGCCTCTGACTCTTAGATCTGTGGTTCCCACTGGCTGCCTAGTGCCCAGCTGAACTCGTGTGGCTTCTTGACTGCCCCTGCCTGTTTCTAACTGTAGCTAGGTGTGTCTTAAGTGCTCACATATCTCCTTTCGCAGGTA
This sequence comes from Myotis davidii, assembly GCF_000327345.1. Taxonomy (NCBI): domain Eukaryota; kingdom Metazoa; phylum Chordata; class Mammalia; order Chiroptera; family Vespertilionidae; genus Myotis; species Myotis davidii. The sequence continues at coordinate 345,488 of NW_006293949.1, forward strand.
AAGCCAAGAGGGTGTGAGGACCCAGGCACTTTCACTTGCTGATGGTGGGAATGTACTTTGCCACAAATATTTCGGAGGACAATTTGGCAATATGTATTAAAAGCCTTAAAAATATTTGGATTTGATGATAAAAATCAGAAGAGCGTTTATCTCTAAGAGGGTTATTGCCTGGGAAGGGGGCTCAAAGAAGCCACCTGGGATGTTGGAAAGGTTAAACATCTTGATCTGGATGGTTAAAGGGTGTGTATATGTAAAAAAAAAAAAGCATCACTATATACACTTAAGATACTTCACTATGTACATGTTGAAAAAATGTTTTCATTAGAAAAATATATTTCGATTTTCTGAACCAATAATTCCACCATAATATGGTATCCTATGGTAATAAAGATGCAAAGATTTAGCTCATTGAGTTATTCATAATGGTGAAAAATTTAAAACCTTTAAAATATTCAATAATGGGGAATGGTAAATAAATGATGCTCCATCCATTTAAAGTCATGTCATCAAAAATGTCTTACTGGTATTGGAAAACACTTACGATATAGTGTTTGGTAACCAAAGCAGGTTGCAGAATAGGAAGGAAACAATAACAAAGTAAAGACAAATACCAGTTTTGCTCCCTGATGCTATGGTGATTTTCCTGGTACCTACAGAAAATGACCAGCTGACAATGGAAACCAGTCAAGCTTCATGGCTGAAATCTCACCATCAACCATAGTTCTCTTCAGTTAAAATTCAGCTGCTTGTGGTGTGAGCACTGGGTACCAGGCATTAACCTGAAGTCGTCCAGTAGGCACAACTGCAACCTCAATTTGGCTGTTTAGAACTTTTGAGGTTCTCCATTATTCTGAAGCTTCCTTTATATCCTTGGTCAACTCAATTCTGGGAGCTGAGAGGTGGGTGGTGATAATCAGGATAATCAGGCTAGAGAGACAATGGCTAGGATGTGTGTGTGTGTGTGTGTGTGTGTGTGTGTGTGTGTGTGTGTTAGTAGCCCTCACTGGCATGAAACATCTGTTTTCCTGTTCTTGCATCTAGGTGGCTTGCGTATTGATCAGTTTTGCTATGAGTCTATTAATGTATCAAATCCACATGTGTTTTGAATAAAATCAGAATGGAGCTCATGAAAAAAATGCCTTTGCTTTTTAATTGTCCAGCTCATTCTGAGTTAAAATAAACTTTCTTTTGGGGGTCTTTGTGCCAGGCTTGGTTTAAATGTGAGCCTCCACCCCCCCACACACCGCAGTTCCCATTCTAGTCCTTCCCCTTATCTCAGCTCCTCCCCTGTCCAAACAAGCATACAATCCCTGGAGAAAAGAGTGCTACTATTTTCTGAGCTGCCACAGCTGCTGCTATTGTCACTACCACTGGACTCAAAGTCATTTTTAACTTGACTTTGCTGTGTTCCAAGTTCCATAAGGTACCTCAAGAGACAGTCTAAAGGAAATATACATAGTTCTTTTAAATAGCTAGCTCCTGTAGCAATTTCTAAAATAGCTTTTAATCTTCGCACAGGATTCAGTAATACAGATGTTGCATAAAGCAAGGCTTACCCCCATTAAGGGCATCTCATTAGTATATGGCTTTGATTACAAAGGTCAAATTACATATGCCCTCTGTGTCAATTGATGAGTAATGTGCTTCTCTCTAAAATGAAAAGACCTCATTCTCTCCCTTGAAATCAGCATGGTAACAAGTTTCTATTTGGCTTCTTTAGGGATCTCTAGCTATATGGTTGTTATAGGGAAGCCAAACATCTCTAAATAAGGTGTAAAACAGTCTTTTCCAGCCTGTATAAAACCCTCTTTTCTTCCAGGCTACTTTCACAGACAAAATCACTTAATTATGAAGTACTCCTGAGAATTCAGTGCTGATTGTCAGAGGTTTTTTTTTTTTTTTACATTAAATATATGAGGTATTTAGAATGGGGGAGGAAGAGATAAGTAAACAGACTTGAAGACCAACATGGCAAGAGTGCAAATATGGGATTTCTCTCTGCCTTTGTGCAGCTCATGGAGACAGACACATAGGCCAAGCATGCTTAAGACACACATTTCTACAACATCTCATCTCTATCTAGGACATATATCACAGATTTCTAAACCACATCTATAGTGTAGGGTTGCTAATAATACCTGACACAGCATTCAGCCTGGCCCCTGGGGTGTGCCCAAGATCTTTACAAAGTGTTTCCTTTTTAACCTTCAGGAAGCATCTTTTCTTCCTTTGGAAGATTGGAAAGGGCCAGGGCCCTTGGTTCCATTTCCTGCAAAAGGAAACAAAGTCTCAGAGTAGATTAGCAAAACAGAGCTGGGAGAAAACAACTACTCCTCTTCATCAACTCTCAGCAGTTCTATGCTCAGTTCTGAGATGGATTTTTGTGTGAGGTGGTGGTGGAGGGCTGCAAGCAATCATCAGGGGAAAGTGGTTGGAAGGAAGCCTGGCAAAAGGAACCTGGGAGCTCTCACTGGGAGAGATGGATGCCTTCAAACAGGTCAATTCCCTGGTATGCACAGAGCAGAGTTTCCTGAAGGAGCTGGCACCCACTGTTATCCCCTCCCTCACCTTCCACTTCCTGTGGCCACCAGGCAGATGTCTCTGGGCGCTTCAACGAAACCTCATCCTGTTCTGCAACTGTTTTGACAGCATCAGAACCACACTTCTGGGCTAACAACATAATGCTCCCAGTCCAATATTTTAATGGGGTCCAAAAGGACGCATTGGAGAAGGACTTGGCTGTCCTCCAAGATTAAGGACATTCCCACCTCATCCCCAGTTTTCCTTAACAATCCACAGTGGATCTCTCAGCCATGACTTGATCCTCTTTCCAAAGCTACTTATGCTTTCATCCTATTGCACCTCTTGGGGCTAATGAATTCCTTAGGTTTTTAATATGGCATATAGAGTAATAATAATGTTAAGCTGCCATGGTGGGAAGATCACTGACCTGGGAGTCCAACAGAACTGGGTTCTAATCCCACCTGCTAGCTGAGTGACTACAGGAAATTTTCATTCCTTTTCTGAGACTCAGGTTCTTCATCTGTAAAATGGGGTTCTTGATACCTCATCTTTCTGCCTTGCATGGCTGCTAAGATGAGAAAATTAGGTGTTTGACTTAAAAGCTCCTTCAACAAAAGCACAAACTGGGGAGCTGATGCAGAGTCAGATTTCTTTTAGCTGGATCTCCTTCTAGCTCTTGGATGCTGTTGGTTCTAGAATTCTCAGATGTGGCGAATAAGGAAGGCTGTGTTCCCTCTTTCTATCTCTGCATAATTTTATAAACTCTGGTCACATCCCTTCCTAGCCTTCATCTTTCTAGACTAAAGTGTCTGCGTTTGTTTAATCTATCTTCATATGGCAGTCCCCTCCACCCTCCTCCATCCCCTTGATTATAGAGTGGCCCTTCTCTGGATTATGTCCAGCTCCATTATGTCATTCTGGAAGCACTAAGACCAAACCTGCACAAATGTGTGTGTGTGTGTGTGTGTGTGTTCCTCAGCTCTGAACCTCAGACTCTACCCACTCCCCAATTATAAACCCTAGAACACGATGCTTGCCCAAGACCCTCTCTCCAAACTACAGAGAAGGCCATTTGGCCCCAGGCTGTAGCCTCCCCCTCT
>NW_006293949.1:349271-349551 GCF_000327345.1 Myotis davidii
GCTGCCTCGCGTGCCAGAGGGAGGCAGAAGAGGAGGGAGGGAGAAGAGGAGAGGGGAGGAGGAGGCGGCACTTGAGCTGCAGCTCGAAAACCCAGGCAGTCTCTCTCTGAGAGAGACGGGGAGCGGCTGCCACTGAGTAGGATGCTCTTCGGGGCGCCCTGACCCAGGGACGCCTGAAGCAGCGTCGTTGGCTAGGGCAGCAGGGCAGCTTTCACCATGCATCAGTCCCTGACTCAGCAGCGGGCCAGCGATATGTCCCTGCCCGATTCTATGGGTAAGT
>NW_006293949.1:349667-350311 GCF_000327345.1 Myotis davidii
CTGCCCCCTGGACTCTGGACAGGCTGACTGCCTGGAGAGGCGAGGAGCTGGGTTCAAGAGGGGGTCTGCACGCCCCAGCCTCTGGGTCTAGGACCAGAGCCCCAGGGGAGCGGCCCAGCGGGGGAGGGGGCAAAGCGCTGAGGTTGGAGTGCCCAGCTAGCCTGGGAATCTCCCTGCCCGGAGTGTGGGTGTGAGTGTGTTTGTGTGAGTGTGTCGACAGACTTGCAGCCGGTGGTAAATCCCAGCTGTCTGGGGATCAAAACAGTTCCCTGCAACCTGCGCCTTCGCTTTCCATTCGACGGTCTCTCTTTGCGAAGTCCGCGTCACTTCTAAGAGCTCTATAATAACAATAATTAGAAGAAGCGGGGTCCTCGCCCCCTCCCAACTCCATCTAAGCTGCCCTGAAATTCAGAGCTGTAGTGGGAGGGGGACTGACTTGCACCTCGCTGACGGGGAGGTTTGCGCAACCCTGGGGGATGGGCGGGTGGGAGAAGAAAAGAGGGGGGCTGGCCGGAGGGGAATTCCTGAAGATTCACTCAAGACAGCCCAGCCCTGCCGTCTGCAGTGGCAGGATCAACATTTCTTGAATTTGATTCCTGTTATGATCCAAATACAAGATATGCAATGTGCGTGAGTGTATGTGT
>NW_006293949.1:350351-357341 GCF_000327345.1 Myotis davidii
GATTTGGTTCCTTCCTCATCAAAACTGGGGGATGGCTACCTCCAGGCACTAAATTGGCTGTCCCTCAAAGCTGCTTTCTCCTGGTTACAAACAAAACACAAGCCCAGTTCTTCTCAGCTGTTAGGCACCTTCCCAAACCCTATGATTTCATTGGGCGGAGAAATTAATTTGGAGCCCAGGAGAGCGGGAGGGGATTGTTAAACCCTGATCCCACCTAATCTTAAAAATTGCCTCGGATACACTTTAACCAAATCGAATTCTCTCCTTCCAACATACTTTGCATTCTGCAAAATCCCTCGGTCTTGAATTCCTGCCATCCAGTCTACTCAGGTCTTCTCCGAAGAATTTGCGGGAACATCTGGAGGGGAAGGGCGGGGAGAGGATTGCACCCAGTCTGTGAGCTCCCTATTGCTGGCAAAAGACTAGGTCTCAGCAAAATTAGTTCACTGGAGGGGCCTCATAAAGTATAGTCTAGATGGGGGGAAAATCCATATTTTTATTGGTTTTGCATATTCAGTATAATAATTTGCTTTTTTTAAAGGGCGTAGTTATTTGCAACGTGGTACAAATGAGGCCAAGGACTTGGGTCTGAACCAGAACCCAGCAGTACCAGACTCCCCCCAGCTCTCTCCCTAACGTGCACACACAGGCACACACAATGCACTCCTCACCTTGGCCAGCTGTGGCGCCAAAGCTGTCCTGGCTCCCAGACGCCAGGCAGCTGCGCAGGAGGGCTGGAGGGGGGAGTGAGTGTGTGTTGGGTGGTGGTGGTGGGGGTTCTGCAGTACACTGCCTGCAGCCCCCACAACCACCTGCCAAGCAGCCCACCCCCTCCCTCGCGCCTGGCCATCCAGTTGGGGAGGAATAGGCAGGTTAGTAGCTCAGGGCTTAAAATGTTGCTAGTTGGCACACTGCTCTGTGGCTTGGGGAACAAGAAGAGATTCTTGGGCTCCCAGGGGCCTTCGGCCAATCTTGTGTTTCCTGAAAGGTCTGCGCAACAAGAAGTTAAGTGGGCTTCGTCCAGATTCTGCGGGGAAAGAATCATGGATCCCTTATGGAGTGGGAGTATGCTCTATGCATCCCTCTTTGGAAAGTCCGCAGATCCAGGGCTCCAGCAAATTCCTGAGTGGAGTGGTAACCATGGATTTTCACACTTTGGACAACTGAGTCTCCCCGGAGTTCCCTGGCGCTGGCCCTGTGCAGCCCAGGCCTGAATCAGCGTCTAGGCTACTTAGGAGCTATTCCCACTTAACTCAGCTCTGGCAACACCATCTTCCTTTGCATGGAGTGGAAGGGTAGTGGGTGGGTCAGTCTCCAAGGGCAGAATCTCTGAGGGGATTCTCCCTACAGGCAAGACACAACCACAGCCAAACAGTAAAATTTAAAATTTAAAACACACAGATACACTGAACCAAGGTGTCTGCACTATATGCTGAGTTACTTGCTTATTCGATGCCTGGGGATGAATGGTTAGTCCATAGCTTGGAGCTGAGCAAAGTGCTTGGCAATAGAAAGATGGTAATCTGACTCTAGGGTCCCTTAATCCCTTCCCAGTACCCCCTTTTTGCAACATCACTCCCCAGGGGCTAAGGCACCTCTACTACAGCAGGGCACTCCTTCAAATAACACTGCAATTCACCGATGGGTGTCTCTGGTCAAAGATTTGCCAATGAGGGTGGGGGGATTTCAGTGCTTTTAATGAGATGTTTGGGAGACTGGCAGAGCCTTGAGACTCTTATGTGGGCAGCCACCTGTTTCCATTGATGCTCAAGGCTGGGACTTCCTGGGACCCCCCTGTGTGGCAAAGCTAAGGTAAGCAAATCCTAATCAGTTCAAAAGATCAGCCTCGAAAATTAGTCAGTCATCAACAACAACAAATTAGTCAGTGCAAAGACAGGATTCTGGGGCCCCCATCCTCCCTGCACTGGGATTACATAATTTATAATCAGGATGGTAATCAAGAACATGTACAAGGTAAAACAAGTGAGCAGAGAATATCACTCTACCTACTGGCAACCCACACCTTGGTGTTCCTATCAGATACATAATCCTGAAACTGGTGGACATCAGATGTGTTGTGAACCAGACCCACAATCACAATCATAATTGTAGCAGTTATAATTAATATACTTACTGAGTAAGGTACCTAGGAACACAGGGACATGAACTAATGAGTGATTCCAATAGAGTGAGCTTGACCAAGGTGACACTTGGAGGAGGTGACTTTTGAACAGGTTTCAGAGGAAGGGAAAGACCAAGATGTGGGGATGGAGTGGGGGGACTTTGACCAGGGGGGAAATACAGAGGAAGGAGAAGCTGGCTGTATTTGAAAGGGTGTATACAGCAAATAATTGGGTGCTTCTAGAGCTGAGCATCCTGGTCCACACGAATCTGGAGTGGAGGTGGGGCACTGCGGAGAAGGAGGGCTGCAGCAGTCCTGCAGGGAGGCTGCCAGACTGAGGGGGGCAGGCAATGCCAATGACGGGATTTCAGACTCTCATTGCTGTCGTCATAGGGGAGGTTGTTGTTATTCAAACTGGAATATGCCGGGCACCAAGTAGACAGGCTAGTGAGAGACATTGGGGTTGTGACACTAGTTGGCAAGAAAGCTTTTAGTTCTGGAGAGCCATCAGGTGTGCCCTATTTTAAAAAATCAATTCCATGAAAGTTACCTATATTTATTCATACACACACTCCCCATAGCCTGTTTTATTAGAAAGGAAGCAATTCTGAGATGTTGCCTCTTGTTTATTCAACAAGTATTGACTGCTCACTAGGTATCAAACACTGATAAGCACTGTTTTCAAGTACCTGCTGCTTTATTTAAGTACTTGAGGGTTTTTTATATGTTAATTTACTAGACATATTCAGAATCAGATGATCCTCTGTTTACAAGAACATCTAAGACAGGTCCCAAATAGTACCATAATAAGAACAGGGCTCTACTTCTTTCCAAAATAAAACAACAACCAGGAAAGTGTCCTAAGCAGACACATGAGTTGCCTTTTAGGAGACCGGGCCACACCTTTAGAGAAAAGGTCTGTCTTGCTCTAAGTAGAGGTGACTTTTAAGTCAAATTAACACTAAAGATAAATGGAGGGATGATTCTTCACTTTTCAATAGAATTCACCCCCAGCGTTCCTTAAAATGGTCCATTCCCCAAGTGCAACTAGAAATGATTTCATTTACACAAGTATGGTCTTTATAGTGTAAAATAAGGGGTGACATGGGGGAGGAGGAGGGGACAGAGAATAGATATTCAACCTAGTGAGGGGAGAGTTTTCTTAGGAATTTTACCCAAAGCAAATCCTAACTAGAGGCAAGGCCCCGGTGGAGCTCTAGGATCTTTGCCTGGGTTTCTCAGCTGACTGGATTTTTAATTCAGGTTCTAAAGCAGGGGGAAAAAATAGATTTTCAAATGACACCATGTGGTTTGCTGAGTCACTTTTCTGACCTGGTTCCTGTGCTTTTAAGAGTTAGAGTGATATTTGCAAAGGAGACCCAAAGGCTGTGAATAGGATCAAAAGCCATGTGGGGAAGAAGCAGGCGAGTGATAGAAAAAAAAATCAGAAAGACCATGCACACATACACTCCCCCAATTAAGTCTCTAAGGTTACATGTGAGGTGTAGAGGTACTTTCATGTGTCACAAAGATAACCTTGGCATATCTAGATGTTTCCCTTACTCTCTTTTGCCAATTTGGGGCAGAGATGGTATGAGTGACAAAGGAGGAAGGCAGACAGGAATGAGAGGTGATATTGGTAAGTTTAGCTCAAAGTCCCTCCGTGAAACCAACTGAAAGATTCACTGAGTAGTATCTATTATTGAATAGACGTAGGGACCCTGGTTTAGATAATCATTTCGATCCCCTCAAAATCCAGAGGAAGGATTAACTAACCTTCAAGGTAAACAGGTGAAATAAGTCCTGCTCCTCTATCCGCTCCACTTGTAGTCTGGTTTCTCCCAGGATTGCTCATCCTGTTTACCATCAGTCTGCTTTCCCATTGCATCCCAAATAGCCCTTTCACACAAAGGGCCCTGATGTCACAGATCTCTCTAGTGGTCCTTTCTGTTTTCCCGTGGAGGCTGGACTTAGGCACCACTGGAGGGGAGCCTCATTTCCCAACTCTCCTTATCTCTCCTCCCCGGGTGCAATAGGGTGCAGCGTGGGTGCCTATAAATGCTCATGCCACTTCTACATTTCAATGTAAAGTAGTCTTAGACTAATATCCTATTAGAAATGACCCTAATGAGTCATGCCCTCACTTTCAAGGCTGACGTCAGGGGAGACCGCCAGCCCCTCCCACCTCCCTTGGAGCCTTGCAGGGACTACACTGGGGAAGACAAGGGGATGTCTGCTGGGGGCTGAAGGGTCAGCAACCACCCATCCCTCTCACCACCACCAGACCTCTTGAATCCCAACAGTTTCCCCCTCCCTCCCTCTTTCCTCAACCCCTCTCTCCCCTCCTTCCTAGTGGTGCAGTCTAGGGGGCTTCACTGGGCAGCAGCTTCCTGAGGCTACAGCGAGGCCTCCCCAATGACGGGATCCAGTGAACAGACCCAAGCGGCCCCTTTTAGGCCCATAAATGACAGTCAAGCCACTGGGTGGGCGACCCCATCAGAAGGCTCCCCACTGCTTCATCCTCACTAGAGAGCTAGATTCTCATAGGATAACTCATGCCTGGTATTTCCTGTTGAGAGCCCCTCCCCAGGTCAGAGAAATGGAGAATATGGAGCAGTGCTGCAGTGCTCCAGTGCTCAATTCCTTTACAAAAATTAAATTGAAAAGCTAGTCTAGATATCATTTTTCTATCTGACTTAATAAGCCTGTTTTCGAAAAAAATATTGGTTTGTGTGATCATGTCTGATAAGCACTGAGTACGAGAATGGGTTTATCATTTATATTTATGTCACCCTCACATAAGCTTATACACGTATAAGTTATAATCCTCTCCATCTATCTCCCCTGATACATATCTTTGTGGACTAATGGCCTCCAAACACTTACTTTATTACACACATTTGTTATGTGACAAATCTTGCCAACACACTGTTTTAAAGTTTATGAGGTAGCAAATGTCAGAGATAAATGAAAAAAAAATCCCAGTTCCTAGCTTGGTTCTGATATTTACACTGAAAATGAAATTTCATATCTCCAGCTTATGAAAAAAGCCCTTCTTAGTTACACATTGGCTTTAAAATATTTTCATTTAATACTTCCACATGCACACTTCCCATTTATCATATGCCTTATAATTTAGACTAAAACACACTCTACTAAGTGGGTATGACACATCTTTTATAGAGTGCTGAAAGCATAAAAGTTTGCTCTTGTTATGTAACTGGTAAGATTTCTTCTGTGTTTTTTTTTTAAATTTTCAAACTGGAAATATATATATTTTTATTGTAAATGTGGCACCTGATGATTGCCAAAAAAACTAAGCTCCATTTCTTCCCCACAATTCCACTCCCCAGAGATAACCCCAGTTACCACTTGGAATAGGAAAGGAAAACCTTACTAGTAATTTTTTCTTTGTGTCCATCTCTTCTCCAGCCAAAATGAACAATTTTAGTTTCTCTGTGTACTTTCAGGAGCCTTCAATCGGAGGAAACGAAACTCCATCTATGTCACCGTGACTTTGCTGATTGTGTCCGTGTTAATTCTCACGGTGGGCCTTGCTGCAACCACCAGGACCCAGAATGTGACTGTTGGGGGTTATTATCCAGGAGTTATTGTAAGTATAAAAGACATAGTTGGGTCTCAGTAGCTTGCTGGCTACAGACATTTGGGTTCTACTTCAATAGTTTTCAATTCGGTTTGAGTTTCTAATGTTTTGCTCAGTTTTCCTCCTTTATATATCTCTATATGAATATATACAAAGACAACTCTGAGCTCATTAAGAAGAACACTGGACTAAGCATCTCCATCCCTAAGTAGCAGTGTGATTCTGAGCATTTCTCTCTGGGCATCTACTTTTCAATATATAATAAAAGTCTCCTGATCTTACCTGAAATCTAAGGTCCCTGGCAGCTTGACATTCTGTGATCCAAAGTGATCCTGCACTCCTATCAGGAAAAATGTGTAGAATATTTATTCCTAAAATATGTATATTTGTTTTTTATAAATTATGTACATGTTTATAAAATATACAAAGTAGACATTCAAAATTTAGATACAGTGAAATAAACAGTAATTTTAACATCTTTATATTAACACTAACCAAATTACAAAGAATGATATGCACATAACATGAAGTCTGTCATTTAAGATAGTGGCTATAAATCCTTATTCAAATAATCCACTAGATAATTTTGAATATTTTTGTCTGACTTCTTACCAGATGATTAGATTGCCATTGCATCATTGACCCGGTGCATGGATTCATGCACATTGAAAGGAAATTAATTAGAAGGTGGCTGATGGGGTAGAACTTGGTGGGGCCAGACACGCCCTGGAGCCAAACTCCTGGGGTCCCTCCCCAGCGTCTGTGGAGCGAGTGGGATCCCTCTGGCAGGTGGGGTCCATTGGCCTGGCCTGCAGAGATTGGGCCAAAATCGGCTCTCCAACATCCCCCAAGCAGTCCCAGAGTACAAGAGGGCACTCTGCAAAGTTGTGGCTGATGGGGTAGAACTTGGTGGGGCCAGACACGCCCTGGAGCCAAACTCCTGGGGTCCCTCCCCAGCGTCTGTGGAGCGAGTGGGATCCCTCTGGCAGGTGGGGTCCATTGGCCTGGCCTGCAGAGATTGGGCCAAAATCGGCTCTCCAACATCCCCCAAGCAGTCCCAGAGTACAAGAGGGCACTCTGCAAAGTTTTGCTCTGGGAGGGATATGGGAAGTTGGCCAGCCGGGAGGAACCCTGGGAGGGCTCCAGGGTGTGTCTGGTCTGTCTCACTCAGTCCGGATTGGCCGGACACCAGCAGCAAGCTAACCTACCAGTCAGAGCATCTGCCCCCTGGTGGTCAGTGCATGTCATAGCGAGCAGTTGAGAA
>NW_006293949.1:366748-368690 GCF_000327345.1 Myotis davidii
AGATTGCCATTGCATCATTGACCCGGTGCATGGATTCATGCACATTGAAAGGAAATTAATTAGAAGGTGGCTGATGGGGTAGAACTTGGTGGGGCCAGACACGCCCTGGAGCCAAACTCCTGGGGTCCCTCCCCAGCGTCTGTGGAGCGAGTGGGATCCCTCTGGCAGGTGGGGTCCATTGGCCTGGCCTGCAGAGATTGGGCCAAAATCGGCTCTCCAACATACCCCAAGCAGTCCCAGAGTACAAGAGGGCACTCTGCAAAGTTGCTGTCATACAGGGCATGGGACGCAAATGCAAGTGTGCAGTAAACCAGATTCAGGGCCGACAGTGCCCCAGAAACAACATAACCCACAGCTGAAGATGGGATTGCGCAGCCTCGCAAGGAATTGGGCTCCCTCTGCTCTGGTTTTGGGGTGCATCACCCAAGAACCTCTGCTGCCAAGTCACTGGAGCTCAGCAGCTCCTGTGTTGAGTGTGTGGGCCCTGGTGGTCAGTGTGCATCATGGTGACCAGTCAGACAATCAGACACTTAGCATATTAGCCTTTTATATATATACTAAAGGACCAGTGCATGAAATTCGTTTTTTAGGGTATTGGTTATTATTGTACAGAATTGTCAAGAGAAAGAGGAATGCCTACTTATTGTTAACTACTATTTAGTTACTTTCTGATAACTTGTAAACTTTTTAATTTAGGAAGCCACCTTTTGAAAACTGTTGCAGTTTAATAAGTAACTAGAGGCCTGATTCACGAAATTTGTGCACGGGTAGGGTTGCTAGGCCTGGCCAGAGATCAGGGCTGAGGCCTTCTTGCCAGCTGCTGCCAGGGCCTTCCTTCATTCTCATCTGCCCTCTGGTGGTAAGTGCATGTCATAGCGATTGGTGGACCAGTCCACTGTCTGCCCCCTGGTGGTCAGTCACATCATAATGAGCAGTTGAACAGCCTTAGCATATCATTGGCATATTAAGCTTTGCTTGGTTGAATGGCCAACCGGCCAATTGGACACAGTATATTAGGTTTTTAATATATAGGACTAGAGGCCCACTGGACCAAATTCATGCACCTGGGGGGGGGGGGCCCTTCAGCCCAGCCTGTGAAGAGAGGATGGGATCGGAGAGGGATAGAGAGATAGAGTCATTGATCAACTGCCTCCTGCATGCCCCACACTGGAGATGGAGTGCATCACCAAACCCAGGCATGTGCCCTGACTGGGAATATAACCAGTGACCTCTTGGATCATGGGCCGAAACTCAACCAATGAGTGTCATTGTTTTTTACTGTTGCTCTCACCATGTGGCTGACAAAAAGCTCATCTTAAGAGTTACAAGTGTCAACTCTGTTGTTTTCTTATTGCTGGCTTGTGCTTATATTATTAGGATCATCTTCAATTTGTGGTTTCTCAGCAGGAGTCTTTCTGAACTACTTGTCCATTTTGTTGGGACTAATTTAGTTAAAACTAGATAAGACAATCTGGTCACACATAAAATGCTCCTCCATCAACCCTTTGCTGCTTGGAACTTGCCCTCCTCCCTCAGGTAGCTCACCTTGTTATCTGATATTCACATTGAGGGAGGGTGCCACTAACAGTTTATTTATTGAATATTTGTAACACTTAATTCCTTTCTTATCTATAATAATAAAAGCTTAATATGCCAATTAGACTGGATGTCCTTCCAAAGGACCTTCTGGACAAAGCCAGGACTGTGAGGGAAGCCCAGGTCCCGGGTGTCAGAGGGAAGCCGGTGCCAGCAGCTGGGGGAAGGAAGGCCTACTCTTGCACAACTTTTGTGCATTGGCCTCTAGTTTTAAATAAACAAATAGGAAACAAAAGTTCTAATAGTTTATTTACATACTTCAGTGGATTGTTTTACCCACTCCCAGGGTGCATGAAATCCACTTTGGAAACTGCTGCACTCTTTACATACAAAACCATATATATAT
>NW_006293949.1:368813-405811 GCF_000327345.1 Myotis davidii
CGCGGTTGGTTGCTTCCCCCACTGGCCCCTACCGGGCTAGGGAACTGGCAACCTTGGTACATTCCCTTGACAAACTCGCAACCCTTCAGTCCGAGGGCCAACACTCTAACCACTGAGCAACTGGCCAGGGCACACAAAACTTCATTTTATATAAAACCATCACACTGTACACTTTAAATATATACAATTTTATTTATCAGTTATGCCTCAATAAAGCTGGGGGGGAGGGGAAGGAAAGAAAAACAAACAAAATCTCATTTGTATCCACCCACACTGCTGTTAAACCCCAAAACCTAACTCTAGAATTTGGCTCATATTTTCAATACCAAATGAATTCCCAATTGTAATTGTGGGAAAACATGAAGGTACTTTAGGATGCTTCATCCTTTTAATATATATTTTTAGGATAGCAAAGAATTCAGATGTATTTGTTGTTGTTTTCTTTCTTTTCTTTTTTTCTCTCTCTTTTTTCTTTGAGAGGTGGGAAAGGGAGAGAGAAGCAAAGAGAGGGAAAGGGGTAAAAGATGGATGCCTTTGACAAGCCAGCAGTGAACAAGCCTGAAGCCTGCTGCTTAGGTCACTAATTCCATAGTCAGCCTCCTCAAGAGCCCAGCAAAGCTAGGGCATGACGTGGGCTGGACTCCCAGGAGCTGAAGGTGGCCTGGGGATGTGGCTTTACAGTTTTAGGACCAGCAGAGCTCCCCTAGCCAGCCAAGAGCAGGTGTCCCACAGGCACAGTTTGGTGCCCTCTGTTAAACATATGATGTGAGAACTCAGTCCACTTCCTGTGGTGAAGCAAGAAAACCAGTCGTCAGCAGAATTGGATTTTACCTTTAAACACAAGCAAGGGGGCGGGGCGGGGAGGAAAGGTAGGGAAGATTGCATTTTGGTGGCTTAGAAAAGCAATCTATAGAGTCTGTGTGACTTTGTGTGTTTCAGGTAGCTGCATTTAGTGAAATATTTCTGACTGATTAGCTAATGCTTAAGCCAAGATTCAGAATCTCCATGGGTGAAGGAAAAAACATTTTCCATGTACTTTAAGAGTAGGAACTCCTATTCACGAAGGGTAGCTATGAACTTTCTCTGTAGAAGATCTGGCTGTGGGTGGCTAGGTGGGAATACATTAACAAAGGAAGGGAGGGTGCATGATTGTTGTTATTTGAGTACCTGATGTTCAGCTAGAGCTGCCAGTTGAAGCCGTGGGGGCGTGTGTCTCTGTGTGTGCTCTTCACTAAAAGCTAATCTGGAAATGTTAATAGGAGAGCCATCTTTAACAGACAGTGTGCCCCATGGTTTAACCTTTAAAAATTTGTTCTTATAGTTCCTGATGATTTTTAAAGGGTGTTAATTATAGAAATCGAAGGGGGAAGGTTACAGTTTGAAAATCAGAAAAATCCATTTGAGTCTATAGGTCAGATCATGTTGTAACAAATAGAATTAGGATTCATACCTGTGAAACAGTAAGTGCCTGATAATCAAGATTTGTCCAGGAATGGGACACTTTCACTAATTGAATAGTTTGGCTATTAGAGAGGTACTATATAAACTCCAAGCCAGTAATTTCCCCACCTTGGCATGCATAGAAATGACCTGGTGAACATGTGGAAAATACAGAGCTCTGCTCCCTACCCCCAGAGATCCTGATTTAGTTTATCTGGGTGGGATCCTAGGACCTGAGCTTTCTATTCCTGCGCTAACCTTTGATTGAAAGAGTAAGACATGCTGAATATGCATTTTAATGAACACCTCAGACGAGTCTAATTCAAGCAACTAAAACACAATAAATAGTAGTATGCTTAGCAATAAAACCAGAATGAGCATAATGTGGCATTTTAAGATTTATACTGTCAAATTGGTCACTTTGAATATAAAATGCTATTGTATAGGACTGTGAAAAACTTTCAGGTTATTTGGAAGCCTGCTGTTTTGGACTCTGGTTAAATGTGTTAACAATATATGAGAAGTTAAATTTCAAAACAGATAAATTAGGGAGCAATTATTAGATTAAGAGAAGACTTACCATACAATTCATTTAAATATTGAGATCTTGGGCATTTTAAAATATAGCGTTTGCATAACTCTAAGTCATGTGAAACTTTTCTAGGGCATACTTATTTTGCCAAAAGAGATGCCCTTGTAAAACAAGGTGCATTATAATAGTTAGCTACTCACCTGAGCTAGAATGTGGTATCATCGCCCTAAGACACACATGTACACATGCATCTTTAAAATTATTCTCATCTATACAGGCTGAATTGTACAATTTAAAAACATTTAAATCTCCAAAGAAAAACATCAATTTTGCATTTTTACTGTCTTCACATATTTAAGACATCCTATTCCAAAAGAATTTTGGTGAACTTTCTACTCTGAAGGCCTAAAAAAACAAGAGCTTGGGTTGTATGAAACTGAAAAAGGCAGGGGAGAGAACCTGCTCCTTCCCTATAATTCTGTAACTTTAGATCCAGAAGAGGGAGGCCTTGAAATGTGTTTCCCAAGCAACCCACAAGATGGAGTTGGCCACCGGATCAGTGCGGAAAGCCTTTCATTCTTGAACCCTCTCCCCAGCTGTCCCACAGCAGCCTGGGTTTTCTTTCAGGGGAAAAAAAAAACCCACAGGAGTTTTTACCCCATTTCCTTTGGAGGATGTGGGGTCAGTTAACTGAAAATTATATCAGGAGACAGGGACAATAGGGATCATTCAGAAACAATTAATAGCCCAGAAACCTTCAATAGGCCAGTGTGACTTGAGCTTCACAGGTAAAGACTCTTGATAAATCCAACCAAGTTTTGACTAACTTGAATGCTCAGGAAATACAAGGAGCTCTGGATAGTGGGATTTGGTGGTTTATTATGAATTAGGCAGAATTTCTGTCCACCTCTTGTTGAAAATGTTTCTAAAATATAAGATCATTCTAAATTAAAGTTGTTACTATAGTAAGTACATTTAAAGATGACATGCAAAACTTGATTTGCGAGGTAAGACTTATAATGCCAGAAGGTTCTAACCTTCATTGGTTCCTTGTTGCTTCTTGAGTGTTCTCATTCAAAGCTCTCACAAGATGCCTTTGGCCTGGTTTCCCATGACCTCTCTTCTGCCAAAATTATTAATTCACAGTCCCCTGAACATGACTTGGGCTTTTCTGCCTTGATATTGTCACTTTCATGGTTACCCCTGTCCCGGAACATTCACCCTTCTTTCTCTTTCTGTATATCTAAAATTCTAAATGCTCTGTCTTATCCCAACTTAATGACACAGTAGGGACATTTCTCAGCTACTAGGGTCCATAGTGATGTCTACTGTATTTGAACTTACCATAGATTCCGACTATTAATGATTCCTAGAAAATTCTCACATCTTGCTTTGTGGGATATTGCACTATATTTTCATTTAGCTTTGTTTATACAGGTCCACAATCCCTTATCTGAACCCTTGATTCGGGCTAGATGTGTTTAGACTTTAGACTTTTTTATTTTAGAAGGCAATATAGTGCACATATCATATGTTATCTAATATCCCAGTGGGGTCGTGAGGAACACCCCATAATTGAGCACCTTCATATTTCTACCATAAACTTAATTTTTACACTAAGCCAATAAAGATGATTTTTTAAAAAAGCTCATATCAGTTTAAAGTCTGGTTTTGCTACCAAGTTAATTATGAAAAACCCTTTTGTTTTCAGAGCGTTGTGGATTTCAGGATAATGGAAAGGAATTGTGGACCAGTTCACCTAATTATAGTTCCTGAAGCTAAATCTTATTGGTGGTCTTGGTGTAATACCCCTCCCCGCCTCCTGGACTCCAAATCACAGTGCCTGACACAGAATAAGTGTCCAATTGATATCTGTGTATTGAATGACTAATCATTCTGAGCTTCAGCACTGGGTCTCTGGGGCAATAGATGGAAATAGGTATAGGTTGTAGGGCCCAGCCCAAAAAGAGCACTTGCCACTCTGACTTTGATTTCTAATGATTTATCTTTTTTCTTCTACAAGTGGAGGGTAGCCAAAATAAAGCAAAGTGGTTATTTGTTCATGTAATAGGGGATCAAGCTGGAGGTCCAAAGGTCTGAATGTTCCATGAATACATGTAGCTCTCAAGGGGTGATCACAGAGATTACCCTTCTTTTAAAAAATAGTTATTTTTTTTTGTTTTTTTTTATTGAATTTATTGGGGTTACAATGGTTAATAATGTTATATAGGTTACAAGGGCACAATTCTATAATACACCATCTGTATATTGTTTTGTGTGTTCACCACCCAAAGTCAAGTCTCCTTCCATCACCATTTATCCCTCCTTTACCCACTTCTACCACCCCCACCTCCCGTTCCCGCTGGTAATCACCATACTGTTGTCTGTCTCTGAGGTGTTTTTTGTTTCTTAATTCCTTCACTGTTTTCACCCAGCCCTCCAAACCATTCTCCTCTTTGTCAGTCTGTTCTCCGTATCTGTGAGTCTGTTTCTATTTTGTCTTAGTTTATTTTGTTCATTAGATTCCACATATAAATGAAATCATGTGGTATATGTCTTTCTGACTGGCTTATTTCACTTAGCAAAATACTCTCCTCTCCAGGTCCACCCATGCTATTGCAAAGGGTAAATTTTCCTTCTTTTTTTTTTTTTTTTTTTTTTTACAGCTGAGTAGTATTCCATTGTGTAAATGTACCACAGGTTATTTTAATCCACTCATTTACGGATGGGCTTTTGGGCTGCTTCCAAATCTTGGGTATTGTAAATAATACTGCAATAAAATTAAGAGTGCATATGTTCTTTCAAGTTAGTGTTTTGGGTTTCTTCAGATATATTCTCAAAAGTGGAATCAGTGGGTCATAAGGCAGTTCCATTTTTAATTTTTTGAGGCCCCTCCATACTGTTTTCCACAGTGGCTGCACCAGTCTGCATTCCCACCAACAGTGCACCAGAGTTCTCTTTAGAGATTGTTTTTCTGAGGCTTCGGGAGAGCAAACAGTTGATTAGAAGCAGCTGCCCTTGCCATAACCGGTTTAGCTCAGTGGATACACTCTATCTAATAGAGCGTTGGCCTGCGGACTGAAAGGTCCCAGGTTCAATTCCGGTCAAGGGCATGTACCTTGATTATGGGTACATCCCCAGTGGGAGGTGTGCAGGAGGCAGCTGATCAATGTTTCTCTCTCATCGATGTTTCTAACTATCTCTCTCTCCCTTCCTCTCTGTAAAAATCAGTAAAATATATTTTTTTAAAAAAAGAAGCAGCTGTCCATTTCCAGGAAATTCTGTTGATTTTTTTCTTCTTCTTTACTTTCAACCCCTCGGCACTTCCTCAAATAGGACTTCTCACTCTATCCCCAGAGAGAACTTCTTCCTTGTGGGGCGGGGGGTGGACAGCTATAAAGGTGACTGTACTTACAAACACTGGCCACAAATGCATCAAAGCATGGTTGAAAGTACCCCGACTCTCATAAGACCTGTGGGCTAGTCTTGGCCCTTTCAGTAACTTGCTACAAGAAGGAACATGTCCATACAATGCTATAGACCTCCATTTTCCTGTCAAATGGGAATGATATGAGCACTACCAAACTCCATAACATTACTATGACCAAAATGGAGGACAAGTGCTTCTCAAAATTAAAATACTTTTCAAAGGTACGGTAGTTTTAGCAACACTGCTGAGGTCATCAAGCTGTCATCCAGGTGAGTGAATTCTTCCAGCCAGGATTCATAAGATAATTACTTTCCTGCCTAGTGAATCTACCTATCATTTGAGCTCATGTTAAAATGCCTCCTCCTCTGTGAAATCTTAGACCTGCCATGTATTTAGCAGCCTCCTTTATGCAAGTCACACTACACACAGGCATATCTCATTTTATGGCACTTTGCTTTATTATGCTTCACAGATGTTGCGTGTTTTACAAATTGAAGACAAGAACCTCCACCAACATATAGATAACAACTCGCTTTACTGCGATAGCGGCTTTATTGTAGTTGTCTGGAACCGAACCCACAATATCTCCAAAGTATACCTGTACCTTATCACATTTAATCCTCATAGTAGCCATGCATTATAGGTAACATTGTGAGTCCCATTTTTAAAATGTAATTTATTTTACTTTTTAAATATATTTTTATTATTTCAGAGAGGACGAGAAAGGGAAAGAAAGATAGAAACATCAATTATGAGAGAGAATCATTGATAAACATGCCCCACCCTGGGGATTGAGCCCGCAATCTGGGCATGTGTCTTGACTGGGAATAGAACCATGAACTTCTGGTTCATAGGTCAATGCTCAACCACTGAGCCATGCTGACCAGGCATGAGTCCCATTTTTTAGATGAGGAAAATGAAGCACAGAGTGGTTCAAAGACTCGCCCAAGGCCACACAATTTATAAGTAACAGAGCCAGGATATAATAAAAAATGAATTATTCTCTGCTCCTATAGCACTTTGTTTATACCTGAAGTCCTTAACCCACAGTATGAATCTCCTTCACTAGATTATGAGTTCCTGGATGTCAGGGCCATATCTTCTTATTTATCTGACAAAATACTCAGCGAATGTTAGAAAATTGGATGAGTTGAAGTAGAACAGAATGGAATGGAAGGAGACGTGAGGGAATTGAATGAAGTAACTGGCTTGCCTGGGATTTCCAGTACCAGTGTGCCTTGTCTTGCCAGTCAATCCCCTGAAACTTTAGCCCATCTCTTCTGGTCACTGCCATTAGATAGCCATATGAGAGTGCAGAAATAGCTAGTGTCTTTGCTTCCCATCTTAAGGCAGGCTGCTGTTGGCGTTCAGGAGACATTCAGTGAATACCTGTGGAAACTGAACTACTCAGTAAAAGCATTTATTTTCCACGTAAGAAGATACCTCCAACTTCCTCTCAATGTCCACAAGTGGCCCAGAGTTCCATAAGCACAGACTATTCATGGAGTTCTTCCTAAAAAAAATAAAAGCTGTGAAACATATTGGAGGGGAGGATGAGATAGAACATAAGTCTACTATGGAACACAGCAAATCTATAATAATAAAAGTATAATATGCTAATTAAATCAGACAGCTGAATGACCTTCCGGACAAAACCAGGGCTGCAGTGAGGTCCAAGCCCCTTGCACGAATTTCATGCATTGGGCCTCTAGTAATGATATAATTTTCTAGCTCAAATCAGGTTAGAGCTGCTCAAAAGTTAATTGTTTTTTAAAACAGTAATAATAATCACTAGAAGAGTAATTAATATTTACTGAGTACTTACTATGTACCAGGCACTGTGCAAAGTTCTTTGTATCATCTTGGTTAATCCTTATAAAAGTCCTATAACAGGGCCACTACTACAGTCACTGTTTTCCAAATAAGGAAGCTGAGGTTTAGAGAGGTCAGTCAGTTTGTTTAAGATTGCACAAACATAAGTGGAACACAAGCTGGGGTTAGAAGCCAAGCTAGTCTGATAACCAGACTTTTTTTATATTTTTTAAATAACCAGGTTTTAATCAGTATACTTTAGGACAACTCTTTTTAATTACCTTTGAAATAAGACCAGGTGGGAGATAGGTATAGTTTAGCTGTTCAGTGAGGATGTTCTTAGTAGAGTATTGGATGGCATGGGATCTGTACAACCTTATGGACTTCAGCGTCTGTTTCCCAAGAGGGTTTGCTGGCTGAGTGGCCCTGCGGAGTGAGTCTTTGTACATTTGTATTCCTTCGTTTCATTCTTGGGTTTCTGAGACAACCACCCTGTCCCCCTACACTGCCCCACCAAACTCCTGCCCAGTCCATGGGTCCATTTGATTTCCAAGCCTACATGTAAAGTTTAGGGCCTTGGACTGAAATAGATGCCCCTGTGAGCCAAGGTAAGGCTGTAGATGGAAATCCAAACCATTAGTGAGGCTAAAAAGATATGTAACTACATCGCTGAACTTGTGTTAAGGTTTATTGGTCCATTCTCACCACTTTTTACTTCTTTCATTTTCATCCCCATCAACAGCTATCAGTTAGTGATCATTTTTAGCTGAGACTGGCAGACTCAGTCCACTAATGGCAGAACTGAGACGAAAGTGGGTTCTGCTACACCAAACCATCAGCACAGCCACTTACTAGTAGATAGGGAAATTGTTTTTCAGGGTTTTATGCTGCCATTTCTGTACATCCTTTAATGAATGCTTTCTGTCCGTAAATGAAGCAGAGATGGAAGGAGAGGTGAGTAAGTACTAACATAAATTGCAGTGGGTCAACCACAAATACAGGCTTTCAAAAAAATTGTTCTTTTTTTTTAAGTTTAGGTTAAGGTGCTTGCTGATTTCTAAAGTACTTCCTGGGTTTTATTAGTGTGCCAGATGCATCAAAAATTGTTATTTCAAACCTTTATTTTGTAATCCATACATCAAATTGGAAGGTCACTTTAAAGAGGATAAAGATCAGAATATAATTCATGCTTTTCCCATTATATGTCTCTTACTGATTCACCACTTACATGCTAGGTAATGAATATTGAAATTGAAATTAGCAGGCTCTGAAAAGCTAGGGTTGACTTTGACTTTTAGTTTTTGGGAGATACATTTCTTTTTAGGCGTGATTCCTATATACAAGGAAAAATTGGCAACTGGTGGGAGAAATACTTTTATTGCATACACTTTATTTGTGTAAGTAACGGCTGCATATGGTTTTAGCATCTATACCCTCGTCACTTTCCATTAACCTGAATCATATCTAGAAGCTGAATGTGCGGTCAGGCTGACCATTTCCTAACATGCTATGTGTGCCTTGTTGCTTTGTAGCTCGGCTTCGGATCATTCCTTGGAATCATCGGATCCAACCTCGTTGAGAACAAACGACAGATGGTAAGTTTTCATTACTATAGAATCAAGTTCTTCATCTGAAAGTAACACATTTCTTAAGGTTGCCCAAATTGGGCCACAAAAAAACTGCTACTTTGCCTTTTCGCCTAAGCCTCCAGGGAACTTGTTTTTCAGTGACTCTGTGGTTGGGACTTGTTCTCATCTTGTCTGGTGCTCCCTCAGGGGCCTAGCTAGTCTCCTCAAGTCACAGGGATACAATATTTTGGATCTTGCCCTTAGCTTTCCTCCTCACTCCCAGAGGACTGCCCCAGACTATCCAGTCAGGAGACTATCCTCACCTAAAATCCCTTTGCTTCTGTGATTTTCATTGCCACAGCCCTGGATTTTTGGTGACTGTCACATCTTCCTCTCTGATGCATAATCTTTTGAAGAAGTTTTTGCAGAGGGTTCCCACTTTTAGGAAGTTATAATCTAGGGTACTTTGATTAAGAGAACAAATATACTTGAGGCACATAAAAGACAGAATAAAATATGGAGTCTTAAAGTATTTCCATTATCTGTAGTTCAAAACTAAGTATGCCGTAAATTTGAAAGGGAGGATGAGCATATATAACAGGAGTTAAAATTTAGAAAGTTCTATGTCCTAATGGGGCCCCACAAGGGCAAGCTGTTGTATTTTTCTGGTTCCGTCTGAGAAAGCTTCCTAGAGGGCAGGAAAAGAAGGTATGGACTGAATTGCAATCATATTGTAGTTTTACAGGGCTTGTAAATCAAGATGCCTGGTGAGTGGTCAGATGGTGGACTGATTAGGCTCCCCCAGTATAAGTCTCTGTGCATCTTGACTTTGATAATGGGGTCTATTTAACAATAAGTTTAATCAGATAATGTAATAGCTCTAGGGACAGAGAACTCTTACCATATGCTCTCCCCTAGCAATGTGGGGAATCGCCCTCAGGGGAGTTCTAATAGTTCTTGTTTTCCATTTCATCTGGACTCCCCCCTGCCAGTTGTGTTTGCACTTTGGACCTAAATTATTCAAAATAATGGGGGAGTTTTAGTTATAGAGCTGATCATAGCATAGCTAATAATGCCAATTTCATGACATTGTTCATCCATTATTTACCAATTCTCTTTAGTGCTGTGAAGTGAGATTTATGGGGAGAGGTTTCTCAACAACTCCCAAAGGAGATAAGCATTTCCTCCTAGCCTGTTGAGGTGGGAGAAACTTAGGGTGGCCTTGGCTCTGATTCCTCCTTCTCCCTGGAGAGCTGCTTAATGCCATGCTATTTCCCCCTTAATCCCCCAAACACCTCAAAGAAGAAAAACACTGAATCTATCTAGTTCTGAGGGTCAACACAAGTAGATGGTGGACTCAGGCTGCACTTATCCATGCCCCTGGAAGCACCTACTCTCTACCACCTTTGTAATGGAAGATAAATTATTAAGAATATTTCTTTTGTCTAACAAGGTCAGAGAATAGGGCAATCTAGTTCAAGCAAACGTTTTTCTTACTTGAAATTCTTCATATGCACCACACAGAGGCTTCAGTGTCAGAGGCTTCAACCTTTGTAAAATGTCTTTGACATTTAAGTTTTAAGTTGAATGTTCTCTTTATTTAATGATGCAGAAGACCATGTTGGGTTACGCAAGGCCTCAGAATCATCCCTGTATTCATCAATGCCCACTATGAGGGGTTGGGAAGAACATTGGACTAGGAGTTGGTGGGCACCAGACGCTTGCATGGACTAGATGGTGATCCTGGACACACACCACTTCCACTCTCTGAGCCTCTAATTTCACAATAAATTAAATAGAGAGTTGGACTACATGATGTCAAAGATCCAACATTTTTCTGAATCTGAGAATGGAAGAGTCACACAGTCAAATTCTGCCATGGACAGCATGCTGGATACCAGCAAGCCGCCTCTTTGGTGCTCACAGAGTGAATTTCTTTATTTGCCCTGAAAATGTAAAAGGTGCTTCATCAGCCCCTTCTCTGCCTCGCCCTTCCTCAGCTCCCACTAATCCTGCATGGCTGCAAAGAGCATCCTCATGAAGTGGCAAGCCAGAGTTCTGCTTTGTCTGGCAGTCTATTGGGGATCGTCTATTCTCCAGAAGCAGCAAGAGTGGAAAGCTAACAGACACTTTTGTTTTGTTCCCTTCACAGTTGGTGGCTTCTATCGTCTTTATCAGCTTTGGTGTGATTGCAGCCTTCTGTTGTGCCATAGTCGATGGAGTCTTTGCTGCCAGACACATTGTGAGTATTTTTAGTCCTGGTTTAAAGTAAGTGTGCACTACAGCAAGGCTTCACTGAATCTGTGCTGGATGTGTGCTGAGTGCCCTGAGAGGAACAGAAGAGAGAGAAGATAGGATCCCTGTACCAAAGAGCTGACAGTCAAGATGAGGACACCCATGGACACACAGGCATCTAGAGAACTGAGTCTAGGCTGAGGGTACAGACTCTAAGTACCAGAGTGTTTTATCTTGGACTTCAGAGGTCAGGGCAGGCTTCCCAGTGGTGGTGGGGCTGGAGTTAAGCCTTTGGCATGTGGGTGAGATTTGGAAAGGCAAAGGCAGGGCAGTGGGACCAGGGGAATGCCTTAGAACTGATGTTGGTAAAGAGGAAGTAGGGAGAGAAGAGCAGGAAACCACATACTAGTAACTTCCTGAGAGACTTGAAGTTTTCAATAGATGGCCTCTCCTTCAACAGCAACAAGAGCAGACCACTTTTTCTTGGATGCCTGAACTTTGCTGTCAACTACAGCAGTGATTGGAGAGTAGAGATGTGATTGGGGTCTAGGGAAAGTCCCAGAACTAGAAGCTTCCATTCAGAGCCCAGTCCTGGTGTTAAGATGCCAAATGCTTCCTACTCTGGAGAATCTGTGCCTTGAAAAAGGCTATTTTACTCTTCAAACCCAAATTTGTGCTTATTCTCTGGGGATAAGATAGACACAGGATTCAGAGCATTCCTATGTGGCTCTCTATAGGAGAGGATGGCATCATGAGCTAAAATGGCTTTCTCCATTTCCCTTTTTCAGCACTTTCTATTTCATACTATTCTAGACATCTGGCCTAGGGCCAACTTCTCCATTAGGCACAATAGGCACAAGTGCCTGTGATTCACACTATTTTCAGGGGCCCATAAAAATATTATTTTTTTTCAAATCAGAAGAAAATGATGCATATTTAGGTCAAAAGTTTTTGTATAATATGAATATATGGCAATTAAATAATAAGATATAATTAAAATAAATAAAATATAATTGTCAATATTTTTAAAGAAGGAGGGGGCCCACAAAGGCAAAAGTGTCTAAGTCCCAGGGAAGTCATAGTGTAGTTCCGATCTGGCCCACAAACAAAAATCAAGCCACAGCAAATAACTGAGCTCCCACAACAAACTCAAATAGTCATTTGATTCCAACTGAACCAACATCAAAAATGAAAACATGTCATGAACTAGTTTGACTTTGTTTTGTTTTTCTAAAACAATTGAATTGGAGCAAAATTGTATTATTGAGATCTTCTGTGGATCAATGATATTTAAGTTCATTTCAGTCATGGGCTAATAGTGCGGGTCATCTGAGGGAGTGTCATATGTATGGTTGGATATGGAAAATTATGATTTGCAACATTATTATTTTAATTTAAACTTGTTCTTGGACTCTCCTCCCAGACATAACAGTTAGTTCCTCCTTTGCCAAGATTAGAGAAATTCATATGGTCAGTGCTGCCACCCAAGCAGTATCTGAAATGGCATCTCTGGAAATGATTTCTGGGAAGGGGTAAAAGAAAAAGGTGGGAGAGAGAGGCCCTTTGCCCAATTTTCTTTCAGGGCCAGGATATAAATGTAGGCCCTTAGATCAGACCCATCCCCTCTGATTTGCACTGAGAGCAGCCATCTTGTTCTTCATCGTTTTCTTCTTAAAAAGGCAAATGACACATCAGGAACTTATCCACAATCCTATCACCCTCATATACCAATTATTATCATTTTTGCATATTACCTTCAGAGCACATACCTATTTTTGCAGCATGACTGCACTCAATCATAATATGCATGCAATTCTGAATTCAATAGGAGCCATCTTGATAACAATAATGCCTTATTTTTGTGTATGCATGTAGTGTTTCATTGTGCCTTCACATCTATTATTTCATTTGAGACCCACAGCAATCCTGTGAGGTATGTAGGGCAGGCATTATTATCCCCACTTGACAAACATTATTCACTCTGTGGTGGTCTCCATGGCAACATAGGCCTTGTGGCTAAGAAGCCTGCAGTAGATTTTGATGGTATCATAAGCTAAAATGGCTTCTTCCATTTCCCTCCTCTCCTAATTTTTTAAAACATCTTTATTGAGATGTAGTTCACATCTCATATAATTCACCCATTTAAAGTATACAATTCAGTGACTTTTATATCTTCACAGTTAGTGCAAACTATCACCACATCAATTTTAAAAGATTTTCATCATCCCACCAAAGAAAACCCATATCTTTTAGCTGTCACCTCCCCATCCCCTACTTTCCAGTCCTATGCAACCACTAATGTAATCATACAATGGGTGGTATTTTGTGACCTGATTTCTTTAACTTAGTATAATATTTTCAAGGTTCATCCATGCTATAACATGTATCAGTGCTTCATTTCCTTTTATGGCCTAATAATATTGCATTGTGTGGATATACCAAAGTTTGTTTGTGCAGCCGATGGACATTTAGGTTGTTTCTACCTTTTGGCTATTATGAATAATGTTGCTATAAGCATTTATGTACAAGTTTCTGTATGGACATATGTTTTCATTTCCCTTGGCTATATATCTATGAATGGAATTGTTGAGTCATGTGGTAACTATGTTTAACCTTTTGAGAAACTACCAGACAGTTTTCCAAAGTGGCTGTGCCATTTTACATTCCCCTTGGAAGTGTATGAGCGTTCCAGTTTCTCCACATCCCTGTCAACTCTTGTTATTATCTGACTTTTTAATTCTAGCCATCCTAGTGGATTAGTGGGTATGAAGTGGTATCTGATTGTGGGTTTGATTTGCATTTGCTGGAAACTCTTAATGTTTTATTACTGGCTTCAGTCAAAGACAATGGGTAAAAATCCAAATTATATTTACCAGAAGTTTCCTCTAATGACCCCTATCTGCCTTTGACTCCAGGCTCTGTGTACCTCCCACAGATAGTGGCCTGAAGTAGCACATTTGACTCAGTGGGTTGGGGTAAGGCTGGATGAATCTTTAAGAAAACCTTTGTGTATCCACGGTACCTGTCCTAAGACATCTGCCAGTCCTAATTGACACCCAGAGACTTTTAAGGAATGAGGCTTTATTCATTTATAGTGATATCTGTTGGCCAGTTTAAATTAGAGGTACATCTTGACCCTGGTTTTGCTTGGATGGGTTAAAGCCAGCTTTTCCTGTTTTTTGAGGCCCTTTAATGTCATCTTGCCCTGTCTTTTGGCTTTGGGCATATGAACTTCTAAAGACCTACTTTCCTATACACCCCTGTAAATGTTTCTTGTTCCTTCTCTCTCTCGCCTCCTAATTCCTCCCTTTTTCCTCCCCCAAATATAGCCATTAACTAGATGGGAAAGTCATATTACCTTTCTGTGCCACAGTTTCTCCTTCTCCAAATGGATATAATAATAACCTACCTGTCAGGGTAAGTATGAGGACAATATGAAGTCATGGGTGTGTACATGCCCTAAGAGGGCTTGGCACAGAGCAGATACTCACCACAAAGCACTATCTGTTTCCATCCCTTCACTCCAGAGATGGTGATCCTTTAGATTAAAAAGGTTGCTGAGCCCTGGTTGAGTGACCTTTCCTTATCTCTCAATTGCATAGGCTTGTTCTTCCTCTGGGATCTCAATGTGGAATAGCAACCAGAAACACCAAATGGGCAGCCATCGCATATGTGTATTTTCATTTAGGGTATTTGATGGCTGAATGCTTTTTGCAGAACCAGGAGGTCAGGAGTGCTGTGACCAGCAAGCACATCAAGCCTCCCATTCACACAGGATAATAATAACTTCTGCTATCACCCGAACATGGAAAATAAACCCTGCTGGGTTTGAACATGAGAACTCTCATGCTTTTCCAGCCGAACTCCAGGCTAAGGCAATAGAACAATGTACTTTTAGAACACTGGGCAGCCAGGAGGTTCATGTAGAAGCAGCTGATGGAAAGTCCTAGGTCCTTGATGGTATGGAGGCTAGGAGGCAGGAAGCACTTGGGTGCCAGGAACAGGAGATGCTAAATCACATATGTGGGGAAAGGCAGCCACCAGGATCATTGGAAATGCTGAGAGAATTGGGGGCAGGGTGGGAAGGAATTGGTAAACTCCCATTGCCAGGATGCTTTGGCCAAATCCTTAAGGTCAGTTTGCATAAACTGATTGTCCTGTCCCAACCTGTTTTTGGCCCAAGCCCCCTACCACTCAGGGGATGTTTACTGTTACCCTGAAAGTGAACAACATCCCCTGCCTGCAAGCTTCCCGGCAGCATTGTATCTATCTGTTCTATGCCAACCCCCACCCCCTGTACCTCGTGCCTGAGAGCTTTCTTACGAGGAAGCTAGCCAAGCCAGTGGGTAAATCAACTGTTACTAAGGCCCATGTTAGTTTTCTGGGTTTTTGCAGTATTTTTGGAGTTCTCTGTCTTTATCTAATTTGTGAAAATGGCTCATAGTTTGGGTAAGTTAAAATCTCAGTAGCTGCCCATCCCCTGGAGCTTGCTTCTTGAGCTCTTCCTTCTGGAAAAGCTGTGGCCCTGACAGCAGGGAGTACATGTCAGCCAGCCCGGGTCCTGTCCTCAGGTGATAATGAGACCTCATTGTTAGAACTATGCTGTCCAACCCCATCCCCTCCCCATCATTTAGGAGTGTGATGTTGCAATTACATGGAGCTTTGAAGCTCAGTCCCTGGGAACTCTGTGCAAGAAGAAAAAGACTAGGAATAAAACAAGAGAGGAAATTTGAGGAAACCCAATTCTCAATCAATTTCCTAATTTCCCATTAACCAAGTGGTCCACTTGAAAGCAGTTATTAGAAGATTTTTATCTGATCTTCACATTCTCAGTCTTCTTAGTTGAATTAACTCAACCCACTGCTTACTCTCTCAGGGGTGTGAGAGAGAGAGAGTGTGTGTGTGTGTGTGTGTGTGTGTGTGTGTGTGTGTGTGTGTGTGTTTTCAAATCTTTTATTACCCATCAGACCATTTGCTGCTTTATTTTCCAAAGCCAAAACCCCTTTGGTTTGGTGTTTCCATTTATAGGATCTGAAACCACTCTACGCTAACCGGTGCCACTATGTCCCCAAGACATCCCAGAAGGAAGCTGAGGAGGTGAGCCAGAATGAGGCTATATGTCTTACCTTTTGGGAAAGTCTTCTGTTCTGTATAAAACCTTTGTCTTTTACTCCTTTTCAGGGGCCTAAGGCTGGCTGCTAGGTATCTGTTTTTGATATGCTCTGCGGATCAGAACACAGTGCTAATAAGGCTATGGTCATAGGTTGGAGCCTCATGAGGCCTAATAAGATTTACTTTGTTTTATGGACACAGGCTGTCCCTCTGCCCCTGCAGGCAGCCTCTCAGTTTGTGGCTTTGATCCCTAGAGAAACAGATAAGAGTAAAGAGGCCACAGTGCAGGGTCCTCTCCCATCTCTGTGGATAATGATTCAGTTGCCTGTGGTTCAGTTGCCCAAGCTGGAAGAAAATCAGAAGCTCCACCAGGGCACTAGGCCTAGACTAGGGGGCAGATTCTGAGTCCTCCACACATGAGGGGTCAGGAAGTCAAATGAGGGTGATTAAGCGGTCTAGTTCCCTTGGTGGCTCTGGGGAGGGCTGGACTGTTAGCCTGGTCCCTTTCATGAGACCGATCTGATAATGTTTGAATGGGTACATGAGAGTCTCTCTCCACTGATCCACACAGCTCTCTTTGTGTTCCATGTCCTTTCATGCAGAACTAGAGGTGGTGGACAGTGAGGTGAAGCACGGCTCCATGTCATTTTTGGAGAGCTTCCATTTCAGTACATAATAGCCCTTCCCCAACCCAGAGGTCACTTTCATAGGAAACTGTACTGTGTGCTTCTAGGAACCTTGACACTTTGGTTCTCTGTTAATCCCTAAATTGAAAGTCAGCCCTCCCCCGCCACCACCACCCCCGCCCCACGCCAAAAGTTAGAACAAATTTAAACTTGTGATTGGGAGAAAAAGAGAGACGAGTGGATATAAAATGACCACTGCATTACACAACTTCAGGGGAAGCCATCGTATAGAATAAAAGGCTAATATGCTAATTGTCCCCTTGACCAGGAGTTCGACCAGGAGTTTGACCAGGAGTTGGGGACGGCCCACCAACTGCCCACAGTGCCTCCCCACAGCCGGTCCAGCCTGATCGGCCCTGATCAGGGTGGGCTGGTTGGAACCCACCTGTGCACAAATTTGTGCACTGGGCCTCTAGTTCTATACAAAACATAATGTGAAGTTATATTTTATGGAGTTAGGCAGAGCGATAGCCCTGCTCCCAAGGCATCAGGGAAAATACTTTTTTTATGGCCCTGCCAACCACTTGCCTTCTTTTCCTTTCCCCAATTACAAATTTACTATTTTTCTAACTATCCTCAGGTTAGAAGAGAGGAGTAGAAATATTGTATGCTTATCAGAAAGTCCGTGAGCATTTGGATGAAAATGAATGTTCATTTACTATGAATATTCTCTGTAACACAACTGAACAAATTTACAAACACTTCATTGCATCTGTATAGCCATATGGGGGAGAGAGTCTGGAAAATTTCTTACCAACAAGAGTAAATGGAAATTAATCTTTAAAATTTTTTGCTAATCATGATGGGTAAAATGTCATTGCTCTTGTCTCAATTTCGTTGTCATTGCTTTCTTGTGTTAATTTGGTGACTGTAAAAATGTTAATAACTTCCATAAGGTTCTCTGATAATCCTTGTCCCCCTAACCCTATTTTTCCTATGTAAGGTCATAAGTTCCTCAACCAAAAATTCTCCTTCCGCGAGGGTTATGAGGAACCTTACCCAGGCAGCTAGAGAGGTACCATTGTACTTCAGGGTGCATGTGACAGCCCCTCTGTCTTCTTTCCCATCTGGTCCCCTTTCCTATACCATGATTTGCCTTCCCTGTCATATCCTCATTTCCTACCATCTATTTGTTTTTCTGTCTGTTCTTCCATCCATCCTTCCTCCTTTCCATCTCCACTTTCAGGGATGGGACACTGAGGGCATGGCTGAGGCTGGATTTGAGCCCAGCTACACAGTGAGTTGCCTCATGCACAATTCAGCCAGTTCCCTGCCCAACCCTCCCATGCATTGGTGTGTTCATCTCACAGCATGTCGCTAACTCACATTTCCAATCCCAGAGGGTCCTGCCTCCCATACAATGCCAGCTCATCTCCTCACTGTTGTGTGCCCTCAGGTGAACTGCCCTCACCTCACCCGCGGATTCTGCACGCCTCGCATCCGGGGCAACACCTGCTTCTGCTGTGAACTCTACAACTGTGGCAAGTAAGAGTGGAGCCTCCAGGAATGGGAATATTGGTTTGATCACAATGGATGATAGAAGGGCTAGGATCGGGGAAGGGCATGCCATAGGGATCAGAGAAGTAGAAGACACTAGTCAGTCAACAGATTTCAGCCCAAATGCATTACCTGCCTTCTCTGTGCCAGGAAGCATGTCAAGTACTTTTAAATATTTTATCTCATTTCATTCTTGTCTATAATGTCTGTAGAATTATTATCCCCATTTTACAGATGATGAGAGTGAGGCTCAGAGGAAACAGACAATTAGCCCAAGGTCACACAGAAGTTGAAAATTATAGAGATAGGGTCAAACACAGTTCTAAGTCCAAGTTGAACAATACTGAATAAGTTGCCCTAGCCAGTTTGGCTCAGTGGATAGAATGTCATCCTGCGGACCAAAGAGTCCTGGGTTTGATTCTGGTCAAGGGCACGTACCTTGGCTGCAGGTTCCTCCCTGGCCCGGGCCCTGGGTGAGGCTCATGCAGGAGGCAACCAATTGATGTGTTTCTCTCACATCGATGTTTCTCTCTGTCTTTCCCTTTCTCTTCCACTCTCTCTAAAAATCAATGGAAAAAATATCCTTGGGTGAGGATTAACAAGTCATTATTGAGTACCTTCTCTGTGCATGGTCCTATTCTAGACACTGGAGATTCAGCAGCAAACAAAACAAAAATCCTTGCCCTCTTGGAGCTTCTATTTTATTAGGTAAATCAGTCAATAAACGTGAATATACAGGGTTAGGCAAAAGTAGGTTTACAGTTGTTCATCTATACCAGCGGATCTCAACCTGTGGGTTGCGACCCGTTTGGGGGTCGAACGACCCTTTCACAGGGGTCGCCTAAGACCATCGGAAAACATATATAATTACATATTGTTTTTGTGATTAATCACTATGCTTTAATTATGTTCAATTTGTAACAATGAAAATACATCCTGCATATCAGATATTTAGATTACAATTCATAACAGTAGCAAAATTATAGTTATGAAGTAGCAACGAAAATAATTTTATGGTTGGGGGTCACCACAACATGAGGAACTGTATTAAAGGGTCACGGCATTAGGAAGGTCAAGAACCACTGATCTATACTAATAAAAGGATACTATGCTAATTAGACCTGATGTCTTCCAGACATCCTACCTGACAAAGCCAGGGGCTTGGCCGACCTGTGCATACTGCCCCGGACCCCTCGCCCAGGCAGCCCCGCCCCCCAGTGGAGACCCCCACCCCGATGGGGGTGTAGGTAGACAGCAAACGGCCCTCAGCCCCTCACCCAGGCTAGCCACACCCCTCAGCGGGGACCCCCACCCCGATAGGGGCGTGGCCGGCCTGCAAACCACCCTCAGCCCCTCACCCATGCTGGTACCACCCCCAGTGGGGACCCCCACCCCGATGGGAATGTGGTTGGCCTGCAAACCCCCAGGCGCCCCTCGCCCAGGGCAGCCCTGCCCCCCAGCGAAGACCCCTACCCCGATCGGGGCAGCCAGCCTGCAAACCGTCCCAGGCTCCTCTCTCAAGCCGGCTCCGCCCCCCAAGGGGACCCCCACCCCAATCCAGGACCCCCTTCAGGGCAGACCATCTGGCCCCCACCTGTGCACCAGGCTTCTATACCAATAAAAGGATAATATGCTAATTAGACCAGATATCCTTCCAGACAAAGCCATGGTGGTGGGGCTGAGGCAGAGGCAGTTAGGGGCAATCAAGCCAGGAGGGGGGATCAGTCGGCAGGCAGGCAAGCGGTTAGGAGCCAGCGGTCCCGGATTGCGAGAGGGATCCCGGATTGGAGAGGGTGCAGGCTGGGCTGAGGGACCTCCGCCCCCTTCCCCATGCACAAATTTCGTGCATCGGGCCTCTAGTATGGAAAGTAATACAATAATTTAAAAATATTAGTAGAAGAATAAACTTCATGTTTTGGGTACCCACAACTATAAACCTACTTTTGCACCACCCTGTATAACATGCCAAGTATTAATCAGAGCACTGAAAAAAAAAGAAGTATAAAAGGCAGATAGGTAGTAACAGGAGGGGAATGTGTGTGCTGTGTTAGATGGAGTATCAGGAAAGGCCTCTTTGAGGAGGTGACATTTGTTCAGAGACCTGAGTAATGAGAGAGGGCAATCCAAGTAGATACCTGGGGGGGAAGAGTTTTTCAAGCAGAGAGAACAGCAAGTGCAAAGGCCCTGAGGCAGGAACAGGATTGGTGCTATTTCTGCTACAGCCATTCTGGCTCTCTGCCCTCCAGTTGTGAAAATATCATTTACTATTTCTTTCAAAACATTTAGGAGCTAGGAATACAGAGACTACTGCTGTGGAGTTCACAAGTTTAGTAGGGAAGACAGATATATGAACAATTGATTGCAATATAGTATGATTAGTGTGGTGGGGAATCAGTGGATGGACTGGGGACACTGGAAACACAGATGATTGAAAGTCAGAGTTGCTAGGGGGTGCAGTGCCAAGGGGGAGTTGGTGTGGGAGCTGAGACTTAAAGGATAAATAGGAAGTTAGGAAACAAACTAAAAGTGGGTGGAAGTTGGGAAGTATTCCCAAGCATTATGGGGGTGGGGTTAAACAAGGGGGTAGGTGGTAAGAGCAGAGTTGTAGTCACAGGTCAAATTATGGAGGGCTCCTTGGCCAGAGAAATGCCTTTGGACTTGACTCTGTAAACAATTGGGGTCCATTGGAGGATATAGCATGGAAAATGGATTTGAGTGTTTAGAAAGGAGCTAGGGGGTCACTGCAAGAGTTTAGACCAAAGAGAATGGATCCTGGATTAAGTTGGTTTGGAGATACTAGACAGCAAGGAACACTTTCAAGAGCAATTTAGAAAGTAAAATTGACAGGAATGCATGAGCAAAAGATACAGAGTATAAGTGAATAGTCCTGACTATGGGGTGTGTCAGCCAATTCCTGCCCATGCACATATTTTCTCTAGACTCTCAGTGCAGGAGTGCTGAGGGCCAGGAGAGGGAGGAGGAAGGGGGGAGTTAGCAGAAGCCTGAATGGAGCTAGATCCAGAGGGGTCAGATGGATGCAGGCCCCCTCTTCACTCACATTCTCTACTTTGTGTATGGGAGGGGTGTAGTTTCTCTAAGTTGAGGATTAAAACCAGACATGAACAGACTGGAGGCAGGGAAGGGAAGGGGTGAACTCACACCAGTCCTTTACCTTCTTTGCTAGCACCAGTCTCATTTCGTTAAAAGGTTTGGTGGAGGAAAGGAAACTTAAAGATTCAAATGAGGTTTGGGGATTATCTGGGAGGTTTAATTATTCATGTTATAATAATAACTAACACTTGTAAAGGACTTCCCTCCTAGCAGCAGTGATTGAGAGCTGGCTATAATTGTACTTCTTGAGTCCATCCTTTCAAAAATGATCAAAGGAATGTAAAATAGGTCCCAGGGGAATTGGGGTTCTGTTGCTATCTTTCCTTTTGCCTCTCTTTATCCCTCCTTCCCCTGCTCTGCCATTTCCTCTCTTTTTTTCCTCCTCCTTCCTCTTAACAGCCTCCTCCCTACTCCTTGCTCCCCTCTCCTTTCCGGCTTCAAGGCCTCCTGGGGCAGGGGGCTGGGAGCTGGCCAGAATAGGGCCTGAGATCTGAGAATGAAACAGGAGGCCCACTGAGGAGGCTGAGAAGCGATTCCTTGCAGATACAGCTTTCTCTTTGCAATTAGGTGTATTTCTGACAAAGTTTTGAATGAACTAAATCCTACTTTAAATTTCATTTAGCTGAGCCCTTAGATTTCTTTTGAAAGTGGAGATTCAAGCCCAGTTTATCTTTCTGTCAAATCTAATCTTCATAATAACCAACTTTCTAGTTTTTTTTTTTAATTCTCACCGGAGGATATTTTTCCATTGATATTCAGAGAGTGGAAGAGGGAGGAAAAAACAGAGAAATATTGATGTGAGAGAAACATATTGATTGGTTGCCTCCTGCACACGCGGGAGGGAGAGAGAGAGAAACATAGGTGACAAAGACGCATCGATTGGTTGCCTCCTGCATACACCAAGACCATGACCAGGGATAGAACCTACAGCCTAGGTATGTCAGTGCCCGTGACTGGGAATCGAACCCACAACCCTTTGGGGTGTGGGCTGACACTCTAACCACTGAGAAACACCATCCAGGGCTGACTTTTTTAAAGCAAGTTATGCTAGTATTATCTTCAATGGTCTAAAGGAATTTTATGAGGAGCTATGCTAAACTCTGGGCTCACTAAAGGCAGTGAACATGACTTCATGTTATCTTTATCCCAGTCCCCACCCAGCACCGGCCCAGGCATGAGTAAATACCTGATGAAAAGGGAGTGACATTTGTTGAAAAGGAACAAAAAGAGGAACATCCTTTTCACCAGGAAAATAAAATATGGGACTAGGCAACTAAGAGGATCATGGGGATATTGCTCTTAAAGATCTTCAAACCTGGAAATGTTTTTCACCTACCTGGTGCCTGGTGACCAGCCTCGGGCAGCAGTCAAGGCCCTTTGCAAAGTCTGTCATGCTAAGATTCCAAGGGCAAGGCTACCAGAAAAGCACTTACTAAGCTCTTCATCAGGAAACTGTCACACTAGGTCATAAATCAAGATCATGAGACTTAAGAGGTGATGATCCTACAATAGAGGAAAAAGTTTACCTTGACCCAAGGCTTTTTCCAGCCAGTACCCAAAGAGTCCTAAACTCCAGGCCTAAATATAGCTAGCCGCAAGCATTCTGGGGCTCAGAGTCTTTAATTTTGCCGAATGCGTATTTGTTTTCCTCACATGAAGACTATTTTTAATCAATTGCCAGCTCCTTCTGTCCGTTTCCTGGAAAGGAGGCCAAGAGAAAAAAAAGTGGGAACAAACACATCAGGCAGTCATTTGTACAGTGCTACGGAAACACAGAGTTGCTACTGTCCCCTCAAAGCCACAGACCTTCTCTGACGTCAGGGGCAGTGAGGTTTTAATAGCAAACATAGATTATTTTATTTTGCCTTGTGCAGGAAGGTGGCTTTCTCTAGGACACAGATCCCCAGTAGCAGCCTTTCAGAGCACTTTACTCAGCTTTGGAGAGGCCAAGTCAATATCACTGGTTTTCACTGTATAACCTAAAGGAAGTGAAAGGAAACGGGCGTGGTTTGTGAACTACTTCAGCTGGTAATAAAATGAAAGATGATAGCTTATTTTCACTCATTTCTTCTTTTGACAAACTTTTATCGAGCTCCTACTATGTGCCAGGGACTATTCTAGAAGAATACCTATCAATAAAACATAATTTTACCCTTAAGGAACTCAATTTACCAGGGAGATTGTGGAAAGGGGTGGGAGATTAGACAGAATGCATGCAGTGAAAGAGAGATGCACAGAGGCTGCCCTTATCATTGCCTGCCAATCAAGAGTTGGCATATGGTTCCAGGCTCTTATCAAAGAGCAGAAGCATGCCCTTCTGCCTTATCCAGGATCTGATGCCTCCTACTTGGGTAAATGGGCCCGAAACACAGAGGTTATCTGTTTCTCAGGTACACCCAGCAAGGGGATGAGCCCATATTGAGTTATCAATCTCACGATCAATGCAATGATCAGTCTTTGAACTGTTACTCATTCACTAAGTACCTATTGATGACCTATAACATTTCTACAACTGTGCAAGGCAGTGAGGGAGTCACAAATGTAGGTAAAAGACCACCCTTGACCTAAAGAGGTTACAATTTAGACAGAGACATCATGTCCACCTTGGCTTGGTTGTAGCTTCAGTACCCAGCACAATACTCAGTACTGAGTAGGCTCTAAATAGACATTGGATTAAATGAATAACTGAATTATTGACATATGTAAAGTGCAAACTAAGAAAAACAGACTCGCCCTAGCCAGCCTATCAGTGGATAGAGCATCAGCATGCAGACCAAAGGTTTTTGGGTTCAATTCCGGTCAAGGGCACTTACTTCGGTTGCAGGCTCCTTCCCAGCCTGGGCCCTGGTTGGGACTCCTGCAGGAGGAGGCAACCAATCGATGTGTTTCTCTAACATCAATATTCCACTCTGTCTTTCCCTCTCTCTTCCACTCTCTCTAAAAATCAATGGAAAAATATCCTCGGGTAAGGATTTTTTTAAAAAGAAAAGAAAAATAGACTCTCTGAGGCTATGGGAGTCCAGGGAAAAGGCTAATGAGTCAGCACTGGAGTCCTTGAAGAAGGCACTAGTGAGGTGACTATTGAAGTTTTAAGCAGTGGGAGAGAAGGATAGGCAGAGAATAGAAGGCAGTGCCTTGCACACAGGGGGAGAAATCTGAGCAAGTTTTGGATTAAGTGCCCAGCAAGGCCAGTTGGGGACTCCAGCCTGGCTGGAGTGTGAACTCCATTTTGGAGTCAGATTATGGCAGGCTGAGGAATTTGGACACATTTTCCTGAAGGTAATGGGGAGCCATGGAAGGATTTTGATTAAATGCATGACTTAGTTTTTAAAATGTTTTAGGAAGCTGAATCAGGCAGTGGTGGTGTCTGGCAAGGGATCCCTGCAGCCATGGAGGCTTGAGGGTAGGAGTGCTGAGAATGCAAAAGATGAAATTCCAGAGGAAGTTCTGCAATTCCAGAGACTAAACCAAATGGAACCATAAATCTCAAACAGAAACAAACCACACTAATTTGCTAAATCCTGAACCAGATCTAAGTATTAATGGTCTTTTGCTTCATAGCTCAGTAAAAAATATTTCAATAGCTACTGAACCCACTCAAACAGAAACCAAACATATATTCTCTACAATTATTTAATATTTTTAAATGAACTGCTGATCTATCAGGTGGTGGCCTGTGCCTTTAAAGCATTAATGCCTTTAACAACAAGATTCAAAGTTAAATCTTTTTGCCAGTGGCTGGCTCTTAGAGGGGGAAAATATATAGCTGCATGTTTTGGTGGGGGCTCTTATTATGTGCTGGAGTGCTGCTTTTATACATTCTCTAATTAAGTCCCCCAGGCCCAGAAGGGTTAAGAAAGTTGCTCAGGGTCAGACCGCAAATAAGTGAGAGCCAGGGTTCAAATGCAGTCCTACTCCAGAGTTTGCTATGCCATACTGCCTATCTATATGTACTGCCAGCCTGCCCTCAGTGTCTTAGGAGGTAGGCATAGAAAATTTGGGGGCAGTCAGAGCTAACTCTCAAGCCTCTCCTGGGTCCCTACAAGCCCACACTTTCCCTTACACCCAGGCCTATCCTTTCCAAGGGGATAGTCCTTGTCCAGCCGTGCCTTTTTGAGTTTAAGTTCTGTGTGTCCTCCCTGCCCCATCCTCAGGACTGAGTACAGTGCCAACAAACAGAAGACACTCACTGTATGCTTATGGATGGTCTCTTCAATTATGTTCTGGAAAATACTTAAATCCAATTAAAATTCTGATGAATTGAAATACCTTTAAAATTCCACTACGGCAGCTGACTATGTAAAACAGTGGTTCTCTAACATCAGTGATCATGTTAACACAGATTCCTGAGCCTCACCCGCCCCTCCCCTGCCCCCAATTCTGCCAAATTCAGTAGGACTGAGGCTGGGCCTAAGAATCTGAGTGTTAACTAGCTCTTTCTCAAAGACATATAATCATACACAAAGACACCCATAGGCACACACAAATAATGCACTGACACACACAAGCAGACACACATACACACAAACGCAGATGATTCTGACCCAGGCTGGCCTGTAACCACCCTGATTTCAATTTGTTAGAGAAACACCGATTTTAAGGAATCCTAAGATAAATTCATCTGTCAGGTTTAAAAGTCTTTTCTTGTGTGACTAATCCCTGATTCATTCTGAAGGTTAACCTTTAATTTTTTCCTCCTTTTCATTTTCAGCGTTCTTATAGCAGGGGAGTCACGTGTAATAACCATCTTGATGCCAGGACGTTTGGTTCTGACTTTCATTTTATGAATCACAGTGTTTTAGTTTTATTTTTTTAAATATATTTTTATTGATTTCAGAGAGGAAGGGAGAGGGAGAGAGATATAGAAACATCAATGATGAAAGAGAATCATTGATCAGCTGTCTCCTGCACACCCACTACTGGGAGTTGAGCCTGCAACCCAGGCATGTGCCCTTGACCGGGAATTGAACCTGGAACCCTTCAGTTCATAGGCTGACGCTCTATCCACTGAGTCAAACCAGCTAGGGCTGTTGGTGCTTTGTTTTGTCTTGAGAAAGGAAACACTGATATCTTTGAAGCCTGAATTCAGATCCCAGCCCTTCCTCTTACGACTTGAGCAAGTTCCTAACCTCTCTGTGCTTCAGTTTCTTCATTGGTAAAAAGGGAATAGTGATAGTAACTACCTCACAGAATATTTTAAGGATTTACCGTGCTGTCTAATAGAACTTGATGTGATGATGGAAATGTTTGTAATCTGCTCTGTCCAGCACAGTAACCAGCCACTAGTGTGGCTATTGAGCATGTAACACATGGCTGATGAGACTGAAGAACTGAATTTTAAAAATTCTACTTTGTTAATGAATTTAAATTTGTATAGCCACATGTGACTAGTAACTGCCATATTAGCACAGTTTTAATGAATTCACATATGTAAAATTCTTAGCACTGTGTCTGGCATATTGCCAAGTGTCAATAATGTCATCTAGGATTAGTGTTAGTGATAACAAGTGTTTCTCTAGCAGGTAGTCGTTTTTTATTGTTGATTTTTAATAAACAGCAATCACACTTGGATTTATTATAGTATCTTGCTCCCCACGTGCATTCATACCTGTGATATCCCTTACAATAGTTCACCTGTTTTTCATTGAGCTGGGTGGTAGCCAAAGCCCTAGGGCCCAACCTGCTCCCCTAGGACTGATTGAAGTGTGCTTCTCCCTGTCCAGCAGGGTGGAAATTACTGGTGGGTACTACGAATACATCGATGTCAGCAGTTGCCAGGACATCATCCATCTCTACCACCTGCTCTGGTCTGCCACCATCCTCAACATCGTCGGCCTATTCCTGGGCATCATCACTGCCGCTGTCCTTGGAGGCTTTAAGGACATGGTAAGGAAGGGTCTTCCCTTTCCACAGAGGCCCCTGTTGGGGGTGAGAGCCAGGCTTGGGGTAAGGAACAATGGGCATATTTTGAAGGGAGGATTCAGAAGCAATTGCTTCAAGAATGTAACTGCCTTTAAACATCTGCAAATATTTCTTGTTAACATGAGTTGCTTGTGTTCTTATGGTACATTCTGGGGTGGAAGGAGAGGAGGGTGTTATAAATTCTCTGGTTCATTCTGGTTATGTAAATACTACAGGCCCAATGCACAAAATTCGTGCAAGGTCCTTGGCTCTCTCACCCCCTGCTTCGGCCCTAAGGTTGTCCAGAAGGACATCTGGAAGGTCGTTCAGTTATCCAGTCTAATTGGCATATTATGCTTTTATATAGATAGATAGCCTTTTCAAACTCTCCCCCACCCTAAACACACTTTTAGCAGAAACCTTTTTGGGTAGTTTTTCCCCTAACAGACTTGGGGAGAGATGGAAGGCAAGAGTTGGTTTTTCAAAATCTTTATTGTTGAGAGTATTACAGATTCCCGCCCTCTTTTTCTCCCCATTGCACCTCTACACCCAGGTCCTGTGGTTTTTTTAGCTACAGGTAAGAGTAATGGTAGTTTCCCCTTCTCAGGAATTTCATCCTGGAGTTTCTCCAGGAAAAGCATCTGGACTCTTTTTTTAACTCCCCCCCCCCTCGCCACCGCACCCCCTGCATTTGAAGAGCCAGCCCTGGGCTAAGCTGCTTGCCAGGTCTTGTCCTCAATCTCAACCTCAATCTCAACCTCCCCACATACCCTAACCTCTCTTTCAACTCACGCCAGGACTCAGCACCCAGTAGGTGCTTCATAACAGTGGGCTCCTTTCTTCTTTTCTTTTTAAAGCATTTCTAAGCTTTTATTTACTTATTTAATAAACCTTGATCTCAAATTATAGAGATAATAGCTTTAGAACTTATTATCCTCCTGGCTTCCTATGAGAATATAATCAATTGAGGTGCTTTAAAAAAAAAAACCCAGATTCCTGGGCCCCCTCCTTCAGAGATTCTTATTTAAATGGCCTAAATTGAAGCCCAGGCGATTCTGATCTGCAGCCAGGGCTGTGTACTATTGCTTTAAAGGAATGTCCCTCATGTGTTTAGGGAATTATTTTGTACCTAAAAGCGGTTTTCCTTTGACCTCAGAAATGAGACAGATAGCCTCTAGGCCCTTGGCTATTTCTGTCCCATTTTGGGGTCCCTGAGGAACAAGAACCTGAAAGGCAGTTTTAATTTGACTCTGGACTGTCAAAAGGCTGGGTAATAGAAAATGAAAGATGGGCTAAAAAAAAAAAACCCTGCAGTTTTGGGCAGCAAATCCCTGGCAGAATCAGGCTGACTGGAAGCATTGAGTGTTCCTGCTGGTGACCCTAAGTCAAGAGAAAGCCTTTCCTGTTCATGCCCAGCCTGTCTGTCTGTTTCTCTATCTCTTTCGTATGTGTACTTCTCATTTCCATGCCCCCTTTTCCATTCAGGAAAGCCCAAGCACAGAGGAGTGGGGGAAGCAACAACAAGGTGGGGCCCTCAGAGGTAGAAGGAGGAGGAAGAAGGAGGAGGGAGAAGGATTTCCTGTTTGGACCTGAGGGAACTTTGGGTGTGAGAGCGGAAAAACTGTTTCTGGGTTGGGGCTTTTTTGGAGAAAAGAATGTCCTTTGTTCTTGAAGAATTTCCCCATGGTATAGGTGAAAGCCAAATCTGAACTAGGCTGGCTGGTGGAGAAGCTCCTAGGTTGGTGAGTTGAGGAGAAGGGTCATGAGGACTAGTGTGAAGAGTACTCTGAATCATTCAGACATGGGCACAAATGGAGTGGATGGTGGCTACTTGGTAATTTCAATGGGGTTCCTGGCAAGGACCCCTGTCAAGACTCAGTGGACCATTGATGTCTAGGTTTATTTCTGATTCATAACTTCACTGTGTCCTTGGCTCTCTAGGGGGAAAGGGAGGGTTGTTGATGGTCTGTCCTCATAGGTGGCAGCAATGGCCCTGTGCTCTCTATGAAGTGCTTTTGCACAATTACTTTCTCCGCTCTGCTAGTGACTTGTGAGGTAAGTAAGTATTCCTGCCCCCATTTCACAGATGAAGGGCCAACAGAGGTCAAGTGACTTACCCAGAGTTAAACAACAGAGCTGGGACTGGATCCCAGGTTTCTCAGATGCCAGAGCCTTTGCTCTTTCTACTCCATCCCAGCTTCTCTTAACTAGTATTTGGATAGCCCTTTCTAATTCTACAAGGGTTTTAACAGAAACTACCTCTATTTCGATGCTTTAATTTCAAAAAATTAAAGCAAGTTGTTTACAACTATTGGGAGCTTCTTTAATAGTAGAGGAGGAGAGCAAGGGAAATTTTGTTCATTATCAAATGCCAACCAAGCCCAGGAACTCAGGCAAGGACCAGTGAGGAAAATGAAAGATGAAAGCAAAGAACAGGGGGGCAAGATATTTGATTCGTAAGGTGAGAGAACACTAGTAGGAGTGTAAGATGGGGCCACCATGGAAGAATTACTTAGCTCACTGTATTAAAATTATACATGGTGTAGAAAATCCTGGAACATCAACCAAATGAACCTAACTAAAATCCTCAGTCTAGGTCCAAATATGTCTAGTGACTTATAATGTACCTTCCCTCTGAGTAGAATGGCCTGAGGTCTGCACAGAGACTCCGGGGTGCTGGCTAATGAAAGCCATTCCCTAGGGAATGAGGATAGGAGCCAAGGGCTGTGAGCTAGCAGTCCTCAACAGGATCAGCTAGGAGCCACCATTGCCAGAGTTGTGGGATCTTTAAAGGAAAAAGGACAACTTCATTCCCTGACCAGAGGTGCTTGGTAGAAAGGATCCTAAAGAAATGTTTGATAAAGTATTTGCTGACCAAAGCTATAAGGATTAGAAATATATCTTGCAAAAGTGATAATATCTTGTCATTTTCTCCTAATTGTTGTCTCTGGTTTGGAGTAAAGTGGGGAGGAATAAAAGTGGCATTCTTTCCAAAGTCCACAATTATTGTCTCAGAACAGACTCCGTTTTATCCAGACTAGATTGCTTTCAATGTTTCCTGCGCTACCTAGCAGCCTTTATTTCACTGGAGTTTAGAATGCTACTGATTAGTAATGGGGGTCTTATAGCTTAAACTCCAGAAATTTTAATAGAAATACACACATTCCTGTATACACACACAAATAGAGACAGTGCCCAGCTCTTCATTATCCATACAAATGTAGAAGGTGTTGATGACATGGAAATGGAAAAAGTATTTAAATTTATTGTAAAAATATTTAAATGTATTGTAAAATCAGAATTATTGCTTTAAAACATAACCAGACCATTATTTGGGGCCATCTCTTTTGCTCCTTCCTTGCCCAACTCTTCACTCTTCCTTCCTTCAATCCCTCATCTTATCTTATTGCCCTGTCCATTTTCTCTATCTGTCCTCTACTCTTGACTTTCTTCTCTCTGTGGCTTTTCAGTGTTCATTCAATCTTCCTCTAATATTTTGTCTGTGTTTCTTTCTCTATAATAGTCAACTTCTTTTCAAAGATTATCCTGGCCCCCTGGACTTGGTGAACACACACAAAAAAATTTTTATAGATAGAGTTTACATTGCGTGATGGTTTCTCTATAGTTAGGCTTAATTTATTTGCATAG
Organism: Myotis davidii; assembly: GCF_000327345.1. Classification (NCBI taxonomy): domain Eukaryota; kingdom Metazoa; phylum Chordata; class Mammalia; order Chiroptera; family Vespertilionidae; genus Myotis; species Myotis davidii. Next base: position 399,786 of record NW_006293949.1, read on the forward strand.
AAGAACTTTGCAAGAGCTGGAGGGTATGTTTGTTTATTTGTTTGTTTGTTGGTGGATATTACTGAGATTTCATTGGTGACATTTCATTTTTAGGAAAAGAAATATATGAAAACAAAGTAATGACAATGATAAAGCACTGAATCTAGAAATACTCTAATTGGATGCCAAGTTATAGAAATACTATTTATCATCTTACCTCTTTAACTCAATACAAATAATTAATTCATTATTTGTTGAGTTACTACATAAAGAATTAAAATTGGCCATATGTTAGCTATACAGTTGGGAAAGATATTTGGAAGTATTTGGTTGTTGTTCTGAGAAAATACACAATGAACCATTGATCTATTATGATGTATTTGATAAACCATGCTATTGTACCCAGAGCATTAGCAGCCAAGTATAAGCATGTATTCTGATAAAGATGGATAATGACTATCTAATCCACCTTGGTTAGTCAAATCTCTTGATTATAGATGTGGGTTTTTTTTAATTGACAGAAGGCCTAGGGAATATGATTTATGGGACTTCCTCCAGGGATGAAATTTATTCTTAGAATTCTGGTGGAGAGGTAGGGGCATTTCTGAGCACTCTTTCTCTGTAAAGCAAATAAAGCCTTGGGATACAAGATCTCAGCTCTCTCCCACAAATAAGAGAGGCTAACAAACATTTCTCTGGTTGCCTGTGAGCTGCATCATAATGGCTGAGGTTTGTAGCTCTTCAAGCCTCCTAGAAATGTAAACAGTAACCCACACCAAAGAAGAGAGCAACAGAACTGTGTTGAAACTTGCTATAAGGGAGTTTCCCCTGCCAACACCCCAATATGGTTGCCTGTGCCACTGCCAAAGCCTGCCCACACATTTTTATAACTTTGAAAGTAAGCTGCTGCTCTCTATTAATATAGAATATACTAGAGGCCCAGTGCATGAAAATTCCTGCACTCGGGAGGTTCCCTCAGCCCAGCCTGAGCCCTCTCACAGTCTAGGACAGGGGTGGGCAAACTTTTTGACTTGAGCTTGGGAGATGTCCATCTGCTGGCTTAGGCCTGCTCCCTGGGGGATTGGGCCTAAGCTGGCAGTCAGACATCCCTCTGGCAGCCCAAGAGCCCTTGGGGGATGTCCACCTTCTCGTGGGGGGAGCGGGCCTAAGCCGTAGTCGGACATCCTTAATGCTGCCGAGGAGGTGGGAGAGGTCAGCCCAGCTTGTGGCTGAGTGGAGCTCCCCCTGTGGGAGGGCACTGACCACCAGGGGGCAGCTCCTGTGCTGAGCGTTTGCCCCCTGGTGGTCAGTGCGCATCATAGTGACCAGTCTTTCTGGGTTGTTCTGCCCTTAGGTTCAGTTTGCATATTACCCTTTTATTATATAGGATGTGTACCAGAAACAAGACACATTGATTTTGAAAACAGCTCTTGATTATCCATACAAATGGAGGTTTCAATGACATGAAAAATGGAAAAAATGTTTGCCCCACACCTTGACCCATGTGGCACTCAAAAGATACAAATCACAATCCTCTTTGGGAACTAATGAGCTGTGATGACTTCCTTTAGCAATGCTTTGGCCCTGTTGGGAGCAGGACTCCCATCCGGGACAAGATTAGCCTTAACCTTTAAAGGGCTATACACATCACCACATTAGAATGGTATTTAATTTTTTCTGCATTATTTTGTTTGCAAAAAAGAATCGGTATACTCTGCTTGGTCTTTCATGGTTTCTGTTCACTGCTAGGGTTTTGCCTCCAGCCTGAAGGGCTGATGAGAAATAAATACACTTCATGTCTACATGGGAGCTCCTTCAAAGGATTGGAATCTATCAGAATCCTCACAACTCTTAAAATCCCTTTGTGACCCATTACATTTTTTTCATAGCAAAAGCAATAGCCTGTTCAGCCTTGTCTATTTGACATTGTATATTTTGGATCTTATTTTTTTTTCTTTTTTGTTTTAAAATATCACAAATAAATAATTTTAACTTTTCTATAGGTTTGAATTTTTCAAAATAAGCTGAGGAGAAATGACACAAGTATTCATATTAGTTGTAAAAACTCTGGCTATATAACAGAAAGTGAAGAGTCCTCATTTACCTCCTACTACTACTCCCCTTCCCAGAGATAACCACAGTTAACAGTTTGTTGTGAATCTTTCCAAATTAATTTCTTTTCATTTACAAACATACATATATATAATTGTTTGGGTCTTTATTTTTTACATAAATTGGGATCATGCTATATTAATATAACATGATGGCTTCCTTTTTATTTTTTTTTATTTTAGAAAGAATTTATTCTGAGTCAGTCCATTGTGTATCTCCCAGATATTTTCATGTTTCCTGTAGTGATTTGTTAGATGTGGTGGCTTCCTTTTTAAAGACTTATTTTTTAGAGCAATTTTAGGCTTTCAACAAAATTGAGAGGAAGATACAGAGATTTCCCATATACCCCATGCCCCCACATATACATAGCCTATTATCAACATCCCCCACTAGAGTGGTACATTTGTTACCAAGGATGAATCTATATTGACTCATTTTAATCACCCAAAAGGCCATAGTTGACCATATAGTTCACTCTTGGTATTGTACATTTCAGGGGTTGGATAAATGTATAATGACATATCCATCAGTGTAACATCATATAGAGTATTTTTACTCCCCTAAAAATCCTCTATGCTCCACCTACTAATCCTGCCCCCCAACCTCAACCCTTGGCAACCACTGATCATTGTCTCTATAGTTTTTCCAGTGGCTTATTATTTTTTTTATTTAACAACATATCCTGGACAACTTTTTCTGTCACTAAATTATTTATCAATAATGGTTATTTCTGCATGGTATTCTGTAGTACAGATGTACCACTGTTTATTTAATCATTTTCCTAGTGATGAACTTTAATGCTGTTTCTAATGTGTGGTTTTCTACAGAATCCAACTCTCCCGGCACTGAACTGTTCTGTTGAAAATGCCCATCCAACTGTTTCTTATTATGCTCGTCCTCAAGTGGCATCCTACAATACCTACTACCATAGCCCTCCTCACCTGCCACCATATTCTGCTTATGACTTTCAGGTATGTTTTGAGGGGGAAAAAAAAGAACTCTCTAATACCCTTGCTCTCATTCATGTTCTCTTGTTCTCTCCTTAGTCATGGAACCTCCCTAATATGTATGAGGTAGCCAGGCTCTCTGTCCCTGATGGCTTTTAGCAACCTTTGGATACCAGTGACTAGTATAAGGACTATGTAGGCATGCAAAGATAGGATAGATGGGAAGGGCAAGAAAGACATAACTGGAGAAGAAACAGAGAGATGGAAGAATAGAGGAAAGATCAAGTTATCTCAAATTGACTTGACCTACACCAAGGAGAAGATGGTACTCATTAGTACCTCACCATGGACCCCTGTCCAATAGTGGCATTTTCTATTTCTCTGTCACAGGAAGAGACCTCATCCTGATCCTTAGCACAAAGACATTCTGAGCCACACAAGGGTTTGAATCAAATCTGTAAGAATCCCTTCTTTTTCTCCAGACTTCCTAACTAGGACTACACAGAGAAAATATTTTTATAACTCCCCCTCTCCTTTGTTGTCCTATTATCAAATAGGTCAGGAATAATGTTACCAAATTTGCACTTTCCCTATTTTCCTTTGAGCTGAGACTAAGCACAGAAAAATGGAACCAAAAAAGGCTCTTAATTAAAAGGAATTCATTGTGTGCAGAGCACTTTGAGAAAACAAATGAAATGATCCTTTAGGCATTTTTAGTGGTGGTAAACTTGGCCACAGAAAACTAGAATTACACTAAAATCTGGTTAATTCAAAATTTGGGAACCAAAGGCAATATCTTTGAAGGATGGGAGGCTCATAATGAATTTACTTCTATTGATTAAGAGCCCATAAATGCTCCAAGGGGACATAAAAGCAAGAGTGTTTGGGGTGCTTCCAGTTAAACAGCTAGTTTAGAAATGCAAAACCCTTGGGAAACCTAATTTTAGGTTCAGATTAACAAAATAATTGAAACTAGAAAACCCCATATAGTTGAATAAGTCATATTTTTGTTTGGTTTAGATACAGTTTGGGGAGGTCTAGGACTCTATATTGCAATAGTAATACTGTTGACCCTTGAACAACACAGGTTTGAACTGCACAGGTCCACTTATACGTGGATTTTATCAATAAAGAAACAGCCCTTTGTATCTCAGGCTTTTGCATGTGTAGATTCAAGCAACCACAGATGGAGAACAGTATTTTCCATCTGCGATTGGGAATCTGTGGATATGGAGGGCCAACTGTCTGCATTGTCTTATGCCATTTTATATAAGGGTTTGAGCATCCAGGGACTTTGGTATTCGGGGGGCGGGGGTGTCTTGGAACCATTCCCCCTGGATATCAAGGGACAACTGTACATATAGTATGAACATGGACTTGTTCACTGTTATAAAGTACAATACTAGAACCAGGAGGTGTCCATTAAAACTTGGAAAACATAATGTTAGAAATTGTTTTAAAACCTACATATTCACAGGTAAACAATTCAGGGAACTTATTACCCAAATAGATGATATAAACCGGAAAATGCAGGTATGTTCAAAAAGTGCATAGATAATTTCAGTTGTAATGGAGGCAAAAAAAGAAGAAATCCTTTAAGAGAATGAAAGGATGTTAAAGCCGATACGAGGAGGGTCATCATTCTCTTCAGTCCCTGTAATAAAAAGTCATCCTGAGATAGAGGGGCAATACATGGATGCAATGAAGAGGCCGCCTCCATTTTTTTATATCAAAGTAAACCATACTGATTACAGGAATATTCACTTTATAATGAGCCCCTTAAGTAGGAACAATGATCTCCTTGGTGATGATGGTTGCTGCAAACTCTAAGATAGGAAGCGCTGAGAGGAATCAAGATGGCGGCATAGGTAAACACCTGTACTTGCTGCCTCGCACAACTACATCAAAACTACAACTAAAAGAAAAAACGGATATCATCCAGAACCATGGGAAGGCTGGCTGAGTGGAAAGAGAAAAGCGCATTGAGAGTGATAGGAGGTGCGGAAGTGCGGAGGTAGGGAGGCGCGTTCAAAACGGGCTGGCAACTGGGTGCACTGTTGTCTTTTTCAATTGGGAGGGAGATACAAGCTCCCAAGTGCTCTGAACTCCAGTTCTGGGAGAGACTCTGGGGACCCAGACTCATACCGGGAGAAACTGGACTGTCTGGCATTGGGACAGGACACGAGGGCGGCTTTCTTGCAGAGGTGCTTGCAGCGATCATTGTTCCTGCACGGGGCCGGGGGACACAGAGACCCCAGGACCTTTCCAAGGCCGAGCAGACTGGTAGCCATTGCAGTTTGCTCCACCCTGGTGATTCCCTGAGACCCCCACCCCACTCAATTTACAACCCCACCCAAGCTGTGAGTAGAGACTTTTGCATACAAATGACCTGGCCTTTCTCCACCTACAAATCATCTGGGCACTTCCAAACCTCATACAAAGAGGAGGAATCTGCCGATCTCTCTGCAGCCCCGGCTGTGTGGCCCTAGGCACTGGCTGACTTTGTACCTCCTTCGAGATCCAAGTGCCAGTGTATGCAGTGGTCAGTGTGAGACCATACCAGATTACAACTCTTCACATCCATAAGAGACACACACTCAAGAGGCAGACTCAGTGAGCACCAAAGCCCCACTGAAGCAAGTCCTGCCCCATAAGGGTATCTCCAGCATAGCAATTCTCCCATTGTAGACACAGCTGCTCCTCACAGCCAATTGGCCTGGAAGTCAATTCCTCCCAGTGATACCAACAGCAGTCAAGGCTTAACTACAACAAGACTGTGCACACAGCTAACAAAGGGGTGCACACAGCCTCCCTAATTACCACCTTAGGTAATTAGGGAGGCTGAGCCACTGGAGCCTATAGGACACCTAGCACACAAAGCCATTCTATCAACACAGAGAAGCAGCCAAAATGCAGAGACAAAAACAGGTCACAAATGACAGAAATGGAGGAAAGCAAACTACTGGATATAGAGTTCAAAACCACAGT
>NW_006293949.1:406399-413002 GCF_000327345.1 Myotis davidii
TAAAGAATCTGATTAACAGTATGAACTGGTGATGCACCTAGAATCAGGGACATAGAAAGGGAATGGATGACAATTCTCGGGGAACGGGGTGTGGGGGGTGCGGGAAGAGACTGGACAAAAATCATACACCTATGGACGAGGACAGTGGGGGGGGTAAGGGCATGGGGTGGGATGGGAACCGGGTGGAGGGGAGCTATGGAAGGAAAAAAGAGGAACAACTAATAATCTGAACAATAAAGATTTATTAAAAAAATAAGATAGGAAGCGCTATCTTAGAATATGGAGACATCTCTTTCTCTATCATTCCTCATTCAAACACTGCTCCAGGGATGAAGGCAAGATTGACAATGCCAGTGGTGACTCAAGCTATTGGTTTCAGTTCAGCTAATATTTACATTGTGTTCCCATGTTCTAGGCACTGTGCTAAGAGCTGAGGATAGAGAAACTGAGGCATAGGCCCTGCATTATGAATGAGACAGTCTCTAGACTTGAGGGAGTGATAGGGGACAGCAGTGAGGACAAAAAAGTAAATAGACTATTACCAAGAGTGCTATGGAAACCCAAAAACAGGATACCTAACCCAGCAAAGGGACCCAAATTTATTAAATGTTTTTATTGATTTTTAGATAGAGAGGGAGGAGAGAGAGATAGAAACATTGATGAGAGAGGAATATTGATAGGCTGCCTCCTGCGTGCCCCCTACTGGGGATTGTGCCCACAACCTAGGCATGTGACCTGACACGGAATCCAACCGGAGACCTCTTGGACCATGGGATGATGCTTAATCCACTGAGCAACACTGGCTGGGCAGGGATCCAAATCTAGCCACCTCACCCAGACCTACACTATGGGCTCATAGCAGGGCCTCCAGGGATTTGAGGAGGCCTCTACTTTTAAATAACAGCTGCTATACATTGAGCACTTACTATGTATCAAGCACTATGCTAAGAAGTGTTTTTATATATATCATCTTACTTAGTCCTTTGATGAAAATATCCTTGTCATTGTCATTTTTAAGATGAGATGACTAAGTCATGGAGAAAGTAAGTGACTACCCCACAGAGATGTTAAGTGGAAAAGCAAGGGTTTGTATCCAGGTCTGACTTGAGAGTTTGGCTTGAGGTTCTTTGGAAAAGCTGTACATTTGAACACAGCACAGATGTTTCCCCCAGTTAATTTTAAGATATTTATATTTCTACTGGTTTAAATTATGGGCTTCCTAATCAGACTCAGAAAGGGTCTCTTATTACATTATTAAATTGCTCAACACTGCAGGGGCTACTGGGACACATACCTCTCCTAGTTCTTTCCCTGGGTTCAAATTGTCTTTTGTATTTTCCTTTTGGAGACTTTATAGTTGTTTGATGGGGATATGAGGGGTATGTTACATGATTTGCTTCCCTTTAGAACTTAAATGGTATTTTGTTCTAATCTAGTATTTGAGTTGAGCTTTTTTGTGTTCACTAAATTCCATTCCCCTATAGTTTCATAGGAGGAAATACCAGTCTTTACCCAAGAAAGCCAAAAGGACGGGGGAACATCTGCTTATGTTCTCAGATAAATAGAAATCAGTCAGGCCCTGACCAGGTAGTTCAGTTGGTTAGAGCATCGTCCCAATATGCCAAAGCTGTGGGTTCAATCCCAGGTCAGAGCACATACGAGAATCAACCAATGAATGCATAAATAAGTGGAACACAAGTCTCTCTCTCTCTCTCTCTCTCTCTCTCTCACTTAATAAATTTTAAAAATTTTTAAAAAGGCAGTCAACAAAATGTACACTAGCTCTTATAATAAAACCACCAGAAGCGCAGACCTCATCTACCCGCCCCAAAAAAGCCAGAGCTCCCTATGCTCTTCTCAGATTGTAAAAGGGCCCAAATCATATCAGGAAAACTGACCTTTCTAGACTTTCTTCTGGATGACTTCTCCTTTCTGCTCATTTCCAAATAGGACTATTCTGGTGACTTCTGCTTCCCTTTTACCCTGAAGCTGATAGAAGGAAGAAGAAAGAGATTTATAGGGTTTTGTTTGAACCCCTAAAAGTCATGCCCTTACTGGGTAGCTGTCAAATTAGGAAGCTTGGGAAACATTTCTTGTGGACAGACATGAGCAGGCACTTGGTTCTGGTCAGCTGGCCCCGAGGATTCTGTGAGAGCTGAGCTTGGAGAAACAGGATTCTTTCAAACATGGGGCTCCAAGGTGTTCTCGCTTCTAATGCATCGGTTCTCAACCTGTGGGTCGCGACCCCTTTGGCGGTCGAACGACCCTTTCACGGGGGTCACCTAAGACCATCCTGCATATCAGATATTTACATTACAATTCATAACAGTAGCAACATTACAGTTATGAAGTAGCAACAAAAATAATTTTATAGTGGGGTCACAACATGAGGAACTGTATTTAAAGGGCCAGAAGGTTGAGAACCACTGTTCTAATGAAATCCCCATCCCCCAAGACAGGAAGGAGATAAACAGACTACCTTTGCCTCCCTGCTCATCACCCCAATACTCACTTCTCTTGCCCCTTGCACTCATTTCCCCATTACCTGTCCTTCAGCTCCAGCCAAGTAGTCTAAAGTCTATCAGGTCAAAAGCATCAGTTTCTACCTCTCCTGGGAAAGTCAACCCAGCGTAACTTTATGTAAACCACTTAAGGATTCCAGCCATACTTCCCGGTCTAGCTGCTGGGCAAGTCCCCCAGCTTTATTCTAACCATGGACTGATCTGTTTCCTGTCCATTTGGTGAATTGCCAAGTTTAGCTTAAAACAAAAGTCTAAGCCTATGAAAACTGTAAGCACCTCTGTTTATGCTCTTTATTTAACTACATGAGGGTACACACTAGATTTCATCTTAGCCGTGAAAAAATGACCCTTTATAAATTGGACCCATTTAATGAAAGGTCTGCTTTCCTGGGGGAGGTGGTGTATAGCACAGGTTGCTAAGAGCCTTAGAAAGTGTTGCTGCTGCTGCCACTCAACTTTTTCTCTTTATTTCCCTCCTCCTGCCAAGGTTTTCCTTTATTCTCCTCCTTTCTCAGGTTTCTGACCTCTCCCTTCCTTTTCTTCCTCTTCCTTTTAGCCACTCTCCTCTCAATCTTCCCTGGCTTTTCTTTCTGGGGAAGAAACGGGGGGTGGGGGGATGCAAAGACCAGGAGACTCTGGCTTTTCCCCTGGGAACACAGCATCTCTTGCTGGTAACCTTTATCACCTGATCAGTGCCAGGGCTATTTTCTGAGTTACTGCCTTCCAGTACTTCTGAAGAGAGAAGCCCACTGTAACAGAAATGTAGGTTGGTCTTATAGAGTATGGGTTAGCCATCCTGCAGAGAGGGGGCAGGCAAAGATGCAAGAGAGCTCTGTGTGTCCTGAAAGGGTGGTGGTCCTCTTCTAGTGCCATCAGCCTGTAGGCACCCCAGCCTCTAAGAAGCAGCTTGGGTAGTTTGAGCCGAGTAGGCCTAGCAGTAGGCTTTTTAGATGGTTTTCATGCTTTGTGGTGTGCAAGGATTCAAAGCTCTGTTCTTCTGAGTTGCCTGTCCCATTAGTAAAGTCGACTCTTAGGCAGGAACCAAAATGCACCAGGCCAGCTCCTCGGCTGCAACAAAGCCAGATCTTTCCCAAGGTGCCTGCCTGTTGCTAGGAAACTATGCACTGGTACTGTGGGCCTTTCCTCCCCACCCCCAACAACTCAAACCCCAAGGGTGTGTGGACTGCAGCCAATGAGCCCTGTAGCTCTGCCAAGAGCCCTTCAATTTTATCCTTAAGACTCCCAGCAGCCTCAAAGGAAGTGAGAATCATTCCACCTCTCCCCCTGCTAATACTTCCCAAACATGAAACTCAGAAGTGAAAACCAAAGGCCGTTGTACCACCCCCTTTTATTATCAAAGTGTACAACTGCCACCCACAGCAGCTGCTGCCCACAGAAGCCTTTTAATGCCTTTCAGGACAGAACTGCCTTTGGCTCCACTGTAGGAAATGTGCCCCTCCCTTTTGTGGCTGGGAACACATGAAAATGGCCTCCTGACTCTACCCATCCTAGAGCTCGATTCAAAGGACAGAGTTCCATACCCCCAGCAGAGATCTGGTTCCTGGTGGGGTTTTGCTCTCCTCTTCGGTTAAGACAGTGTTATCAGTTCAAGAAAGCAGCAGAAGAGGAAGGAGGGAGAGAAGGAGAAAGAGTTCTGGGGCACAGAGTAAAAAACTAGGGAATCACCAGACTGATACATATTCCCTTGGAGGGAAGAAAAAATTGAGATTTTAGAAAGGAATCTGGCTTGAATCCATTGCCTCAAGTTGTTTTGCCTTGAACAGCTTTGCAGGTTGTATGAACCTGTCAATCCTTCATTCAAGATGAAATAATGGGTGGGGTGGGAGAGGAAGGGGGAAGATTGCAGCTACAATTCCTTCTCAGCCCTAACATTAGGTGGTAAGGGACAGATATTTCAGTGTCTCAAGTAAAGCCTAGAAACCTGGGCAGTGGTCAGGACTGGGAATGAGGAGAATCAGCCAGCTGGTCTCAGGCTGACTCTAGATTGTTCTAGGCCTGGAAAAAAATACATAATCTACTCAGACTCTGGCAAGCTGAACAAAGTAAGGGTGCAACCTCTCCAAACAGTACTTGAACTCTTAAGAAATTTTGGTGTAAGTGGGTTTTTAAAAAAAGTATACCAACTCCTCCTAGAGTTGAGACCATTCTCCAGCCCTGTTTGTTAGATTATGTTTGCTCTTCTGGAGAGCCTAAAACTGACCTCTTGCCTCTTGCCATCTCCCCAGCCTCCTCCAGCCTTCAGATCTCAGCCATGCTCTACCATTGGAGCAAGGCAACGATCCCCATGAGATGTGACCATTCTTTGAAAATAGGTATCATTTAAAAAAATAAACATGCCAAGTTCATCTTACATACTCCTGAAGTTATAGTCACTCATTCAATATTTATTGAGTACCTACTACTTGCCAAGCTCTGTTCTGAACCCTGGAGGATACAGCAATGAACAAAACAGGCCAACTCTTTTAGAGCAGAAAAATCATTAGGGTCCAGGGAAGGAGACGGGGCAAATGACTCCGAACATGCCAATTCATTTGGTATTTCTTAAATCCAAATCTGCTCCCTTTTCAAAGACCACCAGTTAGACAACACAAAGTAAAATGGAATCCTCAGTCTCTCTGCAACTTTACATATTGCTCCACCCTCTTTTTTAAAAATTCTTTATTGGTTAAGGTATTACAAATGTGTCCTTCTCCCCCCCCCATTAACCCACACTCCGCCCTCTTATTCATGCCTTTGTTCTTTTCTCTCCCACCTACCCTGTTCCTGAGGGGTGGGCCACAGTTAAGATGAAATTGAAGTTGGACTTAAAGACTCCAGGTCCAGCCCTGGCCGGGTGGTTCAGTTGGTTGAAGCATCATCCCATACACCAAATGGTTGCGGGTTCAATTCCCAGTCAGGGCACATACCTGAGTTGTGGGTTTGATCCCTGGTCAGGGTGCATACAGGAGGCAACTGATCAATGTTTCTCTCATATCAATGTTTCTCTCCCTTTCTCTCTAAGAATCAATAAAACATATCCATGGTTGAGGATAAAAAAAACACAAAGACTACAGATCCAAGAAAGCCATTTAACCTCTCTGACCTGTTTTTGTTTTGTTTATGAGATGGGATCTGTGATATATTCTTGTAGCAAAGACTTCCCCATGTATTAGTGACTTAACATCAAATATTCTTAAGGCCCAAACTACCTTTTTGAAGACTAGTTGGGATGCTATTGCCATAGCTCAGAGAGAGGTATTGAAGGCTTGAGTTATAAACATGGAAAAGAGGTTCAATGAGAGAGGTAGAAGGAGTCCAAGATATCTCTGCATGAGCTTCACAGCTTGAGTGACCAAGAGAAAGTGAGACCAGCCCAGTTTCATGCCCCTCATTAACTTTGTGGTTTTAGCTCTTTGTTGTTCCAAACAGAAACAAACTTGGTCTACATTTCATTTTTAAATAACAACTGACTTTGGGGAATTACAACCTCACTGCCCAAACTGATGTTGTTTTATTTTCATTACACAGCATTCTGGTATCTTTCCACCCTCGCCTCCCTCTGGACTTTCTGATGAGCCCCAGTCTGCCTCTCCTTCACCCAGCTACATGTGGTCCTCCAGTGCACCACCCCGTTACTCTCCACCCTACTATCCGCCTTTTGAAAAGCCACCACCTTACAGCCCCTAAAGAGGAATGTCCGCTGGCTATTGGGATTATTGTGGCTTTTGTATTTCTGTTTTAGTGGAAGTGTATAGGGGACACAATTTCAAGTGTGATTCTTATGCATAGTTTCAAGTTTTACAACAGCTGCCAGGCTCGGGAAAGATAGGAATAAAGTTTATTTGTTATCAGTGCTGAGCAGGGGTGGCTAGGCTGAACCCAGGACTTCCATGAAGAACAGTACACATGCTCTAAGCAAGGCTGGGGAGCCAGCCCAGCAAGAAGCTTGTCATGTTTGGACCTGTATTACCCTATGGCTCTGCCTCTGTATTCAGCTAAAGTGTGGTTGTCATCTGTTTCATTTTGTGTAAATGGAGTGTTGTCCTCAAGCCCTTGGCAGATTGCCACCCTAGTACCTCGG
>NW_006293949.1:413484-418555 GCF_000327345.1 Myotis davidii
CAGTAGTTCCAATGCAGAGAGTTCTGACTAGGACTTAGTTTACTTGTGTCTGGATGTTGTAAAAAGCTGCCCATAACTTTTCCTTCTCTATGAGTATTATAAAAATGGCTGTCGTGAGCATTCAGCTCAGCTTTTGTTGTTGGTACCTCCCAAAGGGAAAAGTGCAATATCCATTCAAGTAGCGGGAAACAGGGTTGATTGTTCTGGAAGCACTGAAATACAGAGAGCAACATGTGAGTTGTTTTAAGGAGATCTGTTATACATCTGATAACTTAGGAGACGGTGGTTCTACTACATGTTGCAGTATCACAAAAAACTTTTGCTACAGATATAAATCTTATGGTTAAATTCAAAATTAAAATGCTAGATTAGAATCTTGGTTCATGACATGAATTGTTACTAATCTTTGTGACTATTTAATCTTCAAATATTGTGCTTCAACCCTAGCAAACCGCACGTATCCTGCACTCTACCCCAAAAGATCATCTGTGTTTTAATGCCACCGCTCTTATTGGTCCCGTTTCTGTTGAGACCAATTATGACAGTGTTCAAGATTATGAAAGTGTTACAATGCTGCTTTAAATCTGCAAAACCTCAAATGTAGCCAACTTGACAAATTATTGTGTTATTGTTGATTAAAAATCCATCTGGCACATTGTGGTAGGTATTTATGCAGTTCTTTTAATTAGGCATAGCTTTAAACCATCAACCTGATGGATTTAACACTTTGGCACTCATGCCTTCACTTCAAAATGAACACTTCTATTGCAATCTTATGTTAACCTGAGGATTGATTTAAAAAAAAAAAGATCGATAACCCTAGACTTGTATCATGTAAAAATACAGAGGCTATAGGAGGGTACCTAATTAGACAGTTCTGCAAACAGAACATACTGGAAAATTTTCCAGCCAATTTAGCTACCTCCTGACTTGATGGATTAGAGTTAGCAGGCAAATGCTGGTGCTCCCATCTACCTTGCAGACACCCAGCCATCAAGAATTATCAAGGCACAACAAGTGCACTCACTGTTCACAGTAAATGTTTGCAAGACACACAGTTTAATTTTCAGCACCATGAATGATGTCTCATCCAGATTTCAAATCTGAAAAACTATAATCTTTTTGTGTTATATAAAATTACTATTATTTTCTATAGTTCTGAGCACATTAAAATTCTATTGGATTTCAAAAGGGACTAATAACCAATTGACTTACAAGTATCAACTTGTAATATTCAATTAAATATTTTGCTGTTTACACTTTACCTTTTGCTTTAGTGAATCTGTATCTAATTTTTTAAAGGCACCATTACACAATATATCCTACATTTATCACATTTCTTAAAGTGTTAAAATTCTGACTCATTTCTATGTATTTTTCTTACTTTACGAAATAACTTGAAACAGTACAGATTTTGTAACACTTAATTTGAGCAGCTTCTTTTTTATTACATCAAATTACATGAAGTGTATGTTACCTTAGAAAAATTAATATTTGCTGCTTTACTATTTTGCAAAACATTTGCTGTAATGAAGGAATTTGTATTTCCAATATGTACCTTGACTGCATTTTGTAATCTTTACTGCTTTATTCCTAATTCTGCTTTGAAGTATTGAACTGGGCATGAAATATTAAAACATTAATCCAGAACCTATAAACTGGATGTTGCTTAAAATCTTTATCACTGCCATGTTGGAAATCCAGACTGCTTTTGTGATGTTTCAAAATAATAAAATTTTCCTCCTCCTTATCCACTTACATACGTCTTCATGGAAACTACAAAGGTTGTCACATATGTTCTAAAGCAGTGATTTTTCAACCCGTGTGCCACAAGAATTTTTAAAACACGCAGTACCTATTTAGTCAGGGACACTGACCTCTTTTCCCTTAGATTGTCAAATAAAAAAAACCTGACAAGAGCTAACACACTACCTGTCCAGTGTGAATGAACCAAAATTATGCCTATTTTTTTTGTTATATTGGCAAAAAAATAGATGTTTTTTGGTGTGGCACAGAATTTTAGTAATTAGTTTATGTGTGGCATGAGATGAAAAAGGTTGAAAATTGTTGCTCAAAAGTGATAGACAGCAGCCGACTCACTTTTGACTATCAGGGTTCAAGATACATTGGGCATGCAAATAACCAGCGTATAAAACCTAATGAAGAATTCTATCTTGCTGTCATCAGATAAGTAGCTCCAATCTCCTGCTACAAAAAATTGAAAAAACAACAGAATATAAAGGTCTATATAACTTCTGACAGATAGTCTTGTAAAAAAAATGCACTCAAAAATCACAAAACATTTTATTTTTGCCATATGAATCTCTACGAACTAATATCAGGTAACAGTTGAAATGTAGAACTTAAAAGTCATGATAGGGAAGATTGTACAAGTATGAATATTACAGCATTAGGTGAAAATGAACAAGGTTTCATATGATTGACAGAGGTGAGGAAGCCAGTGCTATTGAATAGCAATTAATTTTTTAGAATATGCATGCCTTGACCATACAAAATACCTTGGGTCATTTTTACCATTTGTTTTATCTTTTTTGGTACAATAGGAAACACTGCAGCATTAATTCCTCATAGTAGTTGCATGTGGGGAATAATTACCACCAAAATGATAATGATCATTTAAACATCTTCACTTAGTTTGAGCAGTTCACTTTCTGTCATCTTAACAAACTGCTATTTCAAATAGTTCCTATCTAGAATATTTATGGATAATTTATCACAGAACCAAATTTGATGCAAACTTGAAAGAAAAAGTGAAGTTCAATAGCCAGAAAACTAAGGATAAAATAAGAAAACCCACGATAAGTTTTATACAATGTCTTGCTGCAGATTTCCAACCTAATAAATACTGGGAGTAAAGGGTGTTAACCCTTTACTAGAATATTCCACATGGAATTCCAAACTTCAAATAAACGTCTAGAAAAACTGAAGACCCTGATATACATGCAAGTAAGAGTCTTCTGGCAAAAATACCATTTAATTTTCTGGTTTTCCTCCCCCCAAACTCCAGAAGATATCTTGGTAGGCACAGTTTAAATCTCAAGACTCAGAATTTACATAAAGCACAGCAGAAGCAAAAAATAATATCCATATTACTCAGAATGGATAGTGTTCCATTATAGAATTCCTGGTTTGACATAATAGCCCGTAGGAAATACGAAGTTTTATGATGACAAACTAATTTACCTAGCACTTAAGTCTAAAAAGTCTGGAAGCCCTGATGGCATCAGTATCACACACTTGTAGAGTAATTATGTCTAACTGGTGAAATAGCATTAATGAAACTCAAATTTCTACTGAAAATATTTCAGAATGCACCTATAGCCAAAGAGTAATGGTATCAACATCTACACAGAAAGGAAACAGATATTGTGAATCCAGAGATTGCCGAGTCTTGAGTTATAAGGTAATTTAAAATTTTCCAAGGATTAGTTTACAAAATGGTTTTTGACAATATAGACTCACAGAACAGAAAACAGATGTACATCATTCTAAGCCTCAGTAAGCAACAGATTACTTTTTCTTTCTCCTTGTATTATTGCAAATACTGATGCCTGATACCCTCAGCTACCAACTTTAGAAACACTGAAACCATTATCTTCAAATCTAGTTTACCATCGGAAGAATGATGTATACATGAGAAATTACGATTAAAGCTTTAAGTTTGAAGTCAAGAAATAGACTATTTTTAAAAATACATTGTTAAGGAGAAAGAAAATATCTATGTTGAATTAAGAAATACTTAAGCAAAGTTACACATGACTAATAACTATGCACAACAATCTTTTTCAGTGTCTATTAAAATTTTTTCTTTGCAAAGTCACTTACAGAAGAAGTTCAACAAGTTAATCTTGTTATAAATGCTAGGCTATATTTTCCAACCTGCTTCCTTTTAGTTCTAGCACTTCAATAAGTTTTGACTTTATTTTCTAAATGTTTAAATATGTGTCATTTAAAAAGGAAGAAAGGTGGTATTTACTGGTCTCAAGATAAATGGGGATCAACAGGCCTATATTACATTCCATATATAGTGTCTGATTGCTATAACATTGCAACAATTTGCAGATGGAATGGAGCTTATTTTCGAAAGGGTAAAAACCTAAAAGGTCCTGCTGATAAGAAAGTACTAGATCACTGATTCAGCTATTTCAAATGAAAACTTCCTATTAGAGATTCTAAGTAATATGAACATTGAAAAATATATGCCAGTAGCCTCCTACCCAAAATATGTAGGAGTCTCATTTCTGGAACGTATCATGTATAAAGATTTATACAGAATTAAATATTTATTTTGGTGGCTTACAGATTCAAAATTTGAAAATTTTCATGGGACTATTTTTAATCATATTGAACAAAAAGACAATATCCAATCACTTTCACTCTGCCTCTCACATGTAAGAGCAAAAATTCAAAAAATAATGCAACAGAACTTTTCATCTCCTCTGGTCTGCATTACCGAGATTAGTATTTTTTACCACAGAGACCACATAGCAAAGATATATATACACTAGTCCCAGCCACCAAAGTCTTTTAAAAAGTTCTTGTTTACTTTTTATGCCATATACAAACACAACACACATTTATAGTCTCAATATTAAGAAAATTGAGAATTGAGCAGTAAAGTGCTAACATAGAAGGGGAAAGTTTAAGATATACTAGGGTATGCTAATAACTCCAGTTATTTTCAAAAAACATTCAGACTCTTCAAATTCTATTCTGGAAACTATCTCTCCAAGCTTTATTTGCCCCTTTTAAATGAGCTGACAGCTATCTATATAAACAGATACTTGGGGGTGGGACTTCTCAATCTCTACAAACTTTCAGAATAATTTGCTTCTAAAAATGATCAGCAAATAATCCAGCTAAACTACCTTCAGATGACGTGTCACATAAAATTTCTTAATTTGTTTTATAGGTCTTCTGAAAGCCCTGCCCCTTAATCCAAACCAAAACTTTGATATTTCAAAGGAGTTCAATAAGATTCTGGTATTATAAATTCAAACTCAGTACTGCCATCTGTTACATTCTGTTTAAAAATGGAATCATTTTCCTG
>NW_006293949.1:418595-423068 GCF_000327345.1 Myotis davidii
ATCTTCCCAGGTCATTGGCTTGTTCTGAGGAGTAGATGTGGTCCCTACTGGAGGTTCTTTCCCAGCATCAACCTTATACCCAATACCATCATCCTTCATTACAGGCACAGTGCCTGACCTATCAGAAAGGTATGCGTATTGTCTGATCTGTAAAGACCTGCATGGATGTAAACGATAAAGCTTTGAGTCTCCAGAAGGATCTTGACTATGAACTGACTTTATGTGTGAAGACATAAATTGATAGTTGATGAAAGATTTGCCACAAGCCAAACATTGATATCTTCGCTCTCCTGTGTGATGAATTTCATGCTTTGTGCGATATTCTGCAAGAGGAAATATCTTCTCACAGTAACGGCAAGGATACTTCTTTTCCCAAGAATGAATGTTAAAATGTCTCCGGAAGCTTGTCAGACAGGCATATGACCTTTTGCATACAATACAGATATAATAGACTCTTCCATCTACTATTAACTCATAGTGATCATCATATTTTACTTTCATACGTTTGTTTGCCGGCTCACTGCTAATTGTTTTTGGTATCTCATTCTCAAGTCTGGCCTCCCCTTCATCAGGGTCATCTTTGACAGGGATCACTGTGTCATAAATATCTTCACCAATATTTGCATAAACATTGCCAGCAGCTGACAAGCCTTCAATTTCAGTAGCTGTATCTAAAGTAATGATCTTCTGACCCTCCATTAGATGTTTTGATTCTAAACCTGGATCATTAGTGTTTCTAGTAATTATATCTGAAACTTTTAAAGAATTGGAAAGTGGCTCTTGCAGAAGTGTAGGGATCTGCATCTTCTGTACCAGTGATCCATCAAAAGTGGTATTTTTGGGAGTATCAGCCTGTGGGACCAAAGATGTATTACTGACAGCCGAATCTGGACTGGAGCTAATAGTGTCGTCATCATCATCTATAATTTCCTCCTCCTCGTCGTCATTGGCCTTGTTTCCTTTCAAAACAGTACTGTTTGGTGTCCGCTGATTCTGCACAAGTAAATTGATTGAAGGAGGCATATGATTTGGAAGTGAAGGACTGACATTTGGTGGCGTAGTATGTGGTGCCTGATTTAACAAAATGATGTTAGGAGTCAGATGTGTCTGGGCAGAAGATACCATCACTTTTTCACTTCCTTGTGTTTGGCTCAGAGTTGCCTGGTTCACAGGAGTAGGAAGTTTCTGAGGAGGTGTGTTATTTGTTAAAGGGGGGGAGTTAGTGCTAGCACAAGGTGCAGCATCTGAAATAGCAACAGAGCCTGAGTTAGGCTGGGCCTGTGCCACTGCACTGGTACTTGGCAAAGTCTCCTTTGCAGGCAGAATCTCAGAGCAGAAAATAACGTCATCATCATCATCATCTGAATCAGTAACAATAATCTTTTTTGTCTCATAATCTTCAGCAGATAAGGAAAAAGACTCTGTTATAATAGGCATTATAGTTGCCCCATTATCTTGGGTTTCGTCTTTTGATTTTTGTACTTCAAGGTTCTTGTCACTAGAACCAGGAGGTAAGGTTTCTGAATTACCATCCTGAGCTGTACGTGAGATGCTTTTAACCTGTGACAATGGGACACCAAGCTCTGCTATAAACTTAACTCCTAACAACTGCCCTGATTTAATTAACTCGTCAAGTAAATCTGATCTAACACGAACAATTTTAGAACTATAGATATAATTGAGAATTTCTGCAAAGATCTCTGCTCTTATAAAGCTTAGTTCAACAACTTGCCCAGCAACTGAGAAGAGCTGATGGAAGTAAGTACTAGAAGCAGAAAGAATATTCCTGTGGGCCCGGAATTTTCGATCTTCCACAATAACGGTAACATCACAGAAGAGTCCATGGCCACGTTGCTCATTCAAGGAGTTCAGCAGACTGCCAGAGTATTGAATGTCTGTAGCAGAAATCAGTTTTCTACTCTCCATGCCTATTAGAGAAAGGGAGAAGGTAGGGTTGAAAGAATATTAGGAAAGAAAAGCAAAAGTATTTTACCATTCAGAATTTTAGCTACAGCATCATTAAATAATTTGTTCAAGTTTTAACTGAAGTTTGGCATAACTTTTTGGCTTTTATATAAATTGTTCATATGGTTTGGGTTTTGGACCATGTGTCAAATCTCATGACTTCCCCCTGAGAAGAGACAAGCAAGTTTTAAACTGATCTACAGATGTGAACAGTAATCTCTTCCTTTGCATCTCAAATACATGCATCACCACTAAGCAATTTTTAAAGATTAGAATTAATTTTCTTAGTTCCAATTTTGTTTTCTCCTCAAGAAGAGTTAAGAATTAAGTTTTAGCTGTCTTAAAACTTTTTAAAGAAAAATCTTCATCATGAACACAAAAGTTATTTCACCTGTAAATGAATTATTTAAATGTCAGAAAAGTTTGTGGCCCACTGGCCACAATTTTGCTATGCGTGGTGTATACAAAACTGAGTATGAAATATATACTCTTCCTAAATTTTAACTTATCTTCAAGAACATATTAAAAAATACTCCCTGCAGCCAATCACTAAATCAGCATTTACAAGCACTGACAATTATTTCCTCTAAATGTCCCATTATTCTTCTATTCTAATTTAAATTGTGATGCCTCATTAGGATAAACCAGTAAATGCCTTTCTTATCCTTTCCTTTCTTCATTCCCTTCCTCCTTCCCCTCACCTCTCTTACAATCTCCAGAGGTGGAATATTAAAGAGTGCCAAATGAAGTCAACAGATGCTACCATAAAAAGTAAGATAAAGGAAAAGAAAAGTTTACCATTTCTTAATGCCTATTGGCACGAAAACATTTTGCTAGTAAAGAACTATGTGGATTGGTATGAGAACATTCTCGCATCAAATGAGTTAGTGAAAATGAAAATAAGCTTATTGGAACAGTGCAGATATTGCTCTAGAAAAAATGGGGGGATGTCAGTAAATAACATTTTTGTACTTCTTAATAGATATTCCCAGTCACAATGATCCCGAGTTGTTAAAATACATAGGGTGTCCCCCCAAAAGGTATATACACACTTTGAATAATTATAAAGGCAATATTTATTAAAATACATTTCATTTCCAAAATTGAGCTATCAGCTATTAAATTATATATACATATTTCAGGGACACCCTATCCTATCCTATATAATAAAACTATATATATAAAAGCCAAGTGACCAGAACGACTGGAATGACCAGTCACTATGTTGTGCACTGTGACCGGCCAACCAGCCCGATTGGGGGCAGGGCAGGCCAGCCAACCTCCCACGGCCCCTTCCTCACAGCCAACACAGGGCGGGCCAGCTGGAACCCACCTATGCACGAATTCGTGCACTAAGCCTCTAGTCCTCCTATATAATAAAAGGCTAATATGCAAATCGACCAAATAGTGGAACAACCGGTTGCTATGATGCGCACTGACCACCAGGGGGCAGATGCTCAATGCTCTTCCACAGGGGGAGCACTGCTCAGCCAGAAGCCGGCTCAAGGCTGGCAAGCAAAGCGGCGGTGGCAGGAGCCTCTCCCACCTCCGTGCCAGTCGGACATCCCCCAAGGGCTCCTGGACTGCGAGAAGATGCAGGCAGGGCTGAGGGCCCCCCATACAGTGCATGAATCTCGTGCATCAGGCCTCTAGTATCTATAATTACAAAAGTGTAATATGCTAATTAGATCGGACATCCTTCCTGACAACCTTTTGGATGAAGCCGGGGCTACGAGGAAAGCCTGGGTCCTGGGTGCCAGAGGGCAGCCAGAGGATGGAAGGCCTATTCTTGCATGAATTTTGTGCATCAGGCCTCTAGTATAAATTACCTGATAAGTACGTTTGGTAAAGAAATACTTTTATTGCTAATATTTCCCTTTAGAATTACCAAAATAGTACCATTGTTGCAGTGCTTAAGTTATATATAGGATGTTCCAAAAAATGTATACACACACTTTGAATAATTATAAAGGCAGTGTTTATTAAAATGCATTTCATTTTCAAAATTGAGCTAGCAGCTGTTAAAATGTGTATACATTTTTGGGGACACCCTGGACACATGGAAGGCAGAGGCATTTCAAATACCTTCTCAATATTTCAAAATTATAGCTTCTAAAAAGTGAAGAGTCTAGAGATCAATGACTTAAATCATCATCAGTAACAAGGCATTGCTTGTTAACAGTACCAAGGAATTCCAGGTTAGGCATTCATCAGAAAGGGTGACCTTTGGACAGCGAGCCAGCAACCAGGGCTTCAGAAATATGGGGATTTCGAAAGAAGTCACTTTTCAGTGGATAGATGGGTTTTCTGAATAGGATCTCACAATTTTTGTCATTTGCAAATGTTCTTTTTTTCCAATGGAGGAATGCGTGAAGTGGACATGTTCCGATGACACTGGGACTTCGTTTCATTTTGTTTGGGTTTCCCCTCCTCCCCGTTAGGGTGGGCCCAGGAACAGCACAAACTGGTCTGATTTGTGACCTGACTGTGGAAAAGCCATTCTGCACC
>NW_006293949.1:423672-423919 GCF_000327345.1 Myotis davidii
GCGCCGAACGGTGGGAGTCCTCCAACAACAAGAGGCCGGACTCCACGGCGATTCGGCTCCTTCTTTAAACGTCGCTCCAGTCTAGGGCGACGTCGACGCGGCTGCCGCCTCCTGCCGCCACCGCTGCAACCGCTGCCCCACGTCCGCCGACAGAGGGCACAGCGCGTGGGCGAAGCGCTCGAGTCGAAGGCGCCTTCCAACTCCGAGCGCACTCGGGTCTTTCCGGAACGGCCCCGGCTGCAGGCGG
>NW_006293949.1:424183-424694 GCF_000327345.1 Myotis davidii
GAGGGGCAAGGGTGGAAAAGCGAAAAACGACATCCGCTGCAAGGGAGTGAAACAAACCGACACGCGGCTCCCAACAGCAGCTGAACCCCATCTTCCTTCCTCCACACCCCCCCTTCTCCATTTGCACCCGGCCGGCTGCAACCAAGGTTTTTAACCCCTTTTCACGCAAAAGGGCAGCGTCTCGCAAACACAGGCAGAGGTAGGAGCAGCACAGTGAAAGCGGGGGTAATAAGGCTAGCTGGGGAAAGTAGAAGGTGGCGAAGAGGAAGGTGGGGGTGCTGGGAGGGGATAAGGCCGAGCAGGCGGCATTGTTATGCCCCGGGAGGAGCACAGAAGGGGAGGATGGGCCCGGCAGAAAGGCTCTAAAACAAAGTAGGGACAAGGAGCAGAAAAAGAGGCACAAAAAGGCAGGTTATAGTGCAAGGAAAACGCCAAGTGGGCCTCCGTGGAAGGCTTCCCACGCTCCGGGCCTACCCAGGGCACCCGCAGCCCCCGGGCCCCTGACGGCGAA
>NW_006293949.1:425205-427560 GCF_000327345.1 Myotis davidii
AGGGGCAGAGGAAGCCTGGGAAGCCCTTGGAATGTTCAGCCCTTTCCGGAGGGCGAAAGGGTGGGAAAAAGGAAAGGGAAAGATAGGGTAATGTAGTCATGAGGAGCCTTAGGGATGCAAGGGAAGCTAGACGCTCTCATCTAAATTCAGTTTAAGCATAGGGCGTAAAAACTTTGAGAAGCTATCCGGGTTTCATTTCTTCAGCAAGTTTGGAACTGCTCTGTTAGCCTGTTTCTTAGATGATAAACCACCTTGAAATATAATCTGAATAAATAAAATCAAATAGATTTCATCAACTTATGATAATTCAAGTTGTAGGATAATAACTACATTACAGTAACATTCCAACTGTCGTTTACTGACCACCTTGTTTGATCTGTACCAAATTTTATGCTAGGTTCTGTAGAATACAAACATGAATAAGCCAAGTCTCTACCTTTTCAAAGAGCTCAGTAGATAGATACCTGAACATGGACCAAAGTGTTTGTACAAGGTATAGAACACAGAGAAGGGAATAGTATATTGAATGCTAACATTCGAACTATACCTTGAATGATGAATAATATTAACACTTGCATTATTTATTATTTTTATTTACATAGCATTTCCTACTCAGGGGGCTTTAGTGTCAGTTACATAGTAGGTGTTCAGTAATTGTTTAATGAATGAATGAGTTGTGGTAATTTTTTTTAAATCCTCACCTGAGGATATTTTTCCATTGGTTTTTAAAGAGAGTGGGAGGGGGAGAGACAGAGAGAGAAACATTGATGTGAGAGCGATACATCAATTGGTTGGTTGCCTCCTGCACACACCTTGACCAGGGCCCTGGGCCAGGGAGGAGCCTGCAACCGAGATACATGCCCTTGACTGGAGTCGAACCCAGGGGGGACCCTTCAGTCAGCAGGTGATGCTCTATCCACTGAGCCAAACTGGCTGTGGATAGTTGTAATTTTTTTAAAAATCCTCTCATAATACACTTCCAACTGAGTACCATGATGAATGAAGCAACAGGACTGGTGTTTGGAGAGCAAAATATTTCCCTTTAGGTTGGTTAATGGTCATATTCAACTAAGGAACCAAAATAGTAGTGTTTTTTTTTCTTTGACAATGAAAGGACTCATGGGTATAATTTTCTTTAAAAAAAAAATATGTATAGGATAGTATTGCATTTGTTTCCAAAAACTTGAATTTGCACCTATTTACCTTTCAGTCGGAATCTCTGTGCTTCTTTCCTACAAACCTTAGTGAAAATATTCATCAGGATAAAACAGATCTAACTATATCTAATTTTCTTCAACATGAAATCAGACAAGGATATCCCCATCTATCCATCCCCAATCTATTCTATATTCTCTTCAATAAAGTAAAGCCACATAGTAAAGCATCAAAATAGTGTGATACAGTTGTATTTTCACATGGAAATAAAGTCACATGAAATTACTTGATTACTTCTCCAAGATGTTAGTTATATTGTGGGAAAACAAACTATGTGAAACTTATTACATCACTAGAGGCCTGGTGCATGGATTCATGCACTGGTAGGGTCTCAGCCTGGCCTGCGGGGATCGGGCTGAAACCAGCAGTCCGACATCCCCCGAGGGATCCTGGATTGTGAGAGGGCACAGGCCAGGCTGAGGGACCCCACTGGTGCACAAATCTGTGCCCCAGGCCTCTACTATGCATGTAAGATCTTTGGTTAATTTCTTCCTGCCCTCCCCTCTCCCCCCTTCCCTCTGAGATTCATCAGTCTGTTCCATGTTTCCATGCCTGTGCATTGAGTGTCTTCCCCTGGTGGTCAGTGTGCATTATAGCTAGCGGTCAAATAGTCAAACGGTCAGACACTTAGCATATTAGCCTTTTATATATATAGACTGGTTTTGTTAAACTAGGATTTAAAATTATGAAAGTTTCATTGTTTAATATAAATACATTTCATGGGAAGTAGGAGTGTGTTGTTATAAAAGAAACTAAAACAGATGGTAGTATTTGCCTGGCAACTGAGTACTTAACAAAATTAGTTAGCAGATTAATGACCATTTTTGAGTCATTCTCCCTCAAAATTTAGTAGCAAAAAATATTAGAAAATAGGACAAAGTACATCTTTTTTTAAAGTACATCTTTTTTAAGAACTTTAAATTTTATTTTTTCAATTACAGTTTACACTCAATATTATTTTGTATTGGTTTCAGGTGTACAGCATAGTGATTAGACAATCATATACTTTACGAAGTGTTTCCCCCAATATTTTTAGTACCAACTTGGCATACATAGTTATGGCATTATTATTGACTATATTCCCTATGCTATAACTAACTGCTTTCTCTTGCTGCTTTTAAGACTCTATCTTTGTTTTGT
>NW_006293949.1:427685-432286 GCF_000327345.1 Myotis davidii
TTATCCTCCCTTTCTTCCCATCTCCCTCCCCGCAACCCCCTTTCCCTCTGGTAATCACCACATTGTTGTACATGTCTATGTCAGGACCAATTTGTACTTCTTAATCCCTTCACCTCTTTCACCCAATCCTCCACTCTGGCAACCATCAGTCTGTCCTTTGTCAATAAGTCTGTTTCTATTTTGTTTGTTCATTTATTTAGTACCAACTTGGCATACATAGTTATGGCAATATTATTGACTATATTCCCTATGCTATAAGTTATATTTTCATGACTAATTTGTAACTACCAATTTGTACTTATTTTTAAAAATATATATTTTTATTTTTTTTTTACAGAGAGGAAGGGAGAAGGAGAGGGATAGAGAGTTAGAAACGTCAATGAGAGAGAAACATCGATTCAGCTGCTTTCTGCACACTCCCTACTGGGGATGTGCCCACAACCAAGGTACATGCCCTTGACGGGAATCGAACCTGGGACCCTTCAGTCCACAGGCCGACGCTCTATCCACTGAGCCAATGGTCAGGACCAATTTGTACTTCTTAATCCCTTCACCTCTTTCACCCAATCCTCCACTCTGGCAACCATCAGTCTGTCCTTTGTCAATAAGTCTGTTTCTATTTTGTTTGTTCATTTATTTTGTTCTTTACATATCACATATAAATCAAATCATATGGTATTAGAACAAAGTACATCTTGAAAGTTTAGGATCTATTTATCTTTAAGTAGCTAAGTTGACTAAAACTAAAAGGACTTAACTTTGAAATACAGATCACAATGGCAGTAACTGCCACACTTGATATCAAATGGGTTTTGGTTACCACTCAGTCAATTGGAAGACACACTCAATACAACTTCTTTTGCACCAGTATGATCAGCACTGCAGCTGCCCCCAGGATTGCCTTGCCTTTTGGTTTCTTTCACAAAAAGACCTTAAAAGTGTGGAACCTTAAATGAAGTATGATGAAAATCTGTTAATTCAAAGCACAGGAAGCTTCTCTTCCCTTCTGTCCATGTCACTCACCCCTATCTCAGCAAAAACTAAACTAAAATTAAAAATTATTTGTAATGAAAGGGGATCCAATGGTTAGGAAATGAACTTTTGTAGGTAAGCAGAGCAGACCACTTAGGGAAGATAGGATTTACTAGGTGGCCACAAACTGCTGTTTATGTCTCAGTTTCCCTGTTCCGTTTGTCCTGGAATTTTCCTAGTTTCTTACTATTCTGTAACAGTTTCATATTTCAAATATAGAGAAAATGAGGGACTATAATACCCATGAGTTTGTTATAAAAATTATTTGACAATATGAAATCAAATAAGAAATGAATCAAAAGAAAGAATTAAGAATGGACATTTTGCAGTGAGCCAATCTATTTAAATGGAGGACTAAGACCAAACAGCAAGGTTGATTATGAATATGTGACAGAATGAAATTACTATTAACACTAACACAAAAATCCATTCATTTGTCCATTAAATACATATAATTTAGTAGCTACTTTGTGCCCGGCAGTGTTGTAGGCACTGTGGATACAGTCATCATCAAAATGAAGTCTCAGTCCATGAAACTCAGATTCTGAAGGGAGGCAGCCAATCATTGATTCTCTCACATCACTGATGTTTCTGTGTGTGTCTTTCTCCTCTTCTTTCCTATCTGAAATCAATAAAAATATATTTTTAAAAAAGGGGAGAGACATACACTAAACATATGTGTATATATTACCTAAATATATAACATCAGACAGGAATGAGTGTTTGAAGAAAATTAAACAGTGTAAAGGGACAGAGAATGATGAGGGTGCCATTGCAGATAGTGTGGTCAGGGACTGCCTCTCTGAAAAGATGATGTATGAGCAGAGAATGGAATAAACTAAGGGCCTGCTCATGGAAAGCAGCTCAGGTGCCAGATAAAACACAACTCTCTATTATAATTATGTTCCATCCAACATTTGAGACATACTTGTACTAAAACATTATTTGTTGTGTATCTGAAATTCAAATGTAAGTGGACCTACTGCATTATTTCCTTTTGCTAAATCTGACAATAAAACACACTGTCAGCTGCTTAGGAAATAGTTTGAATACTTTGTGCATTTTCTTCTTATCCCATTTAGATTTTTCTTTTAATTCCAGATAGACTTAAAAATATGTACAGTTGACCCTTGAACAATGTGGGGGTGGTGGTTAGGGGCAACGACCTTCCAGGCAGTTGAAAATCTGCCTATAACTACCTAATTATATTTTAGCCATTCCTATGTATAGGGTGGGGCAAAAGTAGGTTTACAGCTGTGAGTACGTGAAAGTTTATATTATCATTTATTAATTATTGTGTTATTTTCTATACAAACTGTAAACCTATTTTTGTCCCACCCTTATTCTTTCTATATGTATATATGTACACACATATTTTATTTACACTTATCATATTATTTATATATGTATCTATTATTTATACATACATATATATACATACGCATATATGAAACACAGTACGCAATAGTATAGAATATGTAACGCACAGAAAGCACTTGAAACACAAGCAGAATTGACTCTATTGTTGATAGGACCACTCTGAAATATATCATGTGGCCTGTCATTCTTCCCTTTAGTTATTTCCAGTACAAGGCTGAGAAAGACATGGTCTCTGGTCCAATCTGGACCTGTCAGGGGACCCATGGGGAACCACAAGGATGCCCGGAACCAATTGTAACGGAGGCTTGTTCACACGATTACCCACACTCCTTTCACGTCCGCCGCTGGCCACGTAAGCCTGGGGAAGGGTTTTGCGGATGTACCCGGAAGGTTTCCACAGTCTCCCAGCTTTGGGAGGTTGCGCAGTCGCGGGGTCTGGGAGTTAGGCGGGTTCCCAGGCTCTGAAAAGTGGTACCTATTTTGCAACAAGGATGGCGGTGGTGCTTGGCGCTCGCGCCTGTGCGGGGCGGAAGGCAGGCCTCGGGCTCCAAGGGGAAGCCTTGCAGTTCTCCCCAGAGCCTGGAGTGCAGCGAGGCAGCGCGTTCAGGGAGTTGGGGTAGGGGTGGGGGGCTCAGTTCTTGGTCAGGGGACCCGAGTAGTCGGGCATCAGCTGGGTGGCCTCCGCCAAGGTCCCGGAAACCCGCCCCACTGCTCCAGCTCAAGGTACGGTTCCCGAGAGCGAAACTAGGCGCTGGGTCGCTTTTGCCTCCTTGGCTGCCTGTCGCGGGCAACAAGCCCCGGCTTGGGCTGCTGGACACGGGCAGGGAGGAGTGGGTGGGAACTGCGCGCTTTTGATCTGAGGAGCGCACCCCTGCTTTCTGAGTTTCCATCTTTCACCCTGCTTTTGACCATTTTCATTTTGCTTCCTTCTACCTTCCTTGCGCCTATTTTCATTTTTTCTTCAGTCTACTCATGGTAGCCCCCTTTTTGGCCTTTTTCTCCCTTAATTCTCACTCATTCTCGGGCCCCTTCAGACAGTGCCCTGAGCTCCCTTCACACGCCCACCCCCTTCCACCTCTGGTCTTGTAGCGAATATGGCCAAGGCTCCCAGACCTATTTATAGCATTTATGTGCTTTGTGTTATTTGAACAAGTTCCTATTTTCCACCATACTGAGTGGGAAGGAGGAGTTATGTGAGTTATTCATCACAGAATTCGCTGTACTTATCTATAATAATAAAAGCATAATATGCTAATTAGACTGGATGTTCTTCCAGAGGACCTTACAGACAAAGCCAGGGCTGCGAGAGAAGCCCAGGTCCAGGGTCCCTGCCGGTGGCCGGAGGGAAGCCAGTGTTGGCAGCCAGGGGAAGGAAGGCCTACTCTTGCATGAATTTCATGCATTGGGCCTCTAGTCACTTAATAAGAGCTGAACCATTGCTTTTCCAATATATATTGATCTGTTGGAGATGATAACAGGATGTGTAAGTGGAAAATCCGTGTAGGGCGTTGGGAAGGATAGAAGTTAAGGGTTGAAATTGGAAAGTAGAAAAACCTTCCTCCAAGCCATGATTAGCTCAATGTGGGGAAAGTGATGTGCTAAATTGCAGAGGAATCTCCCTTGAAAAGGGTCTTGTTAAGTGGTCTCTATCTTGACCTCGAGGAATGAGGGGAGGGTGAGATCAGTTTTCCTCTCTTGAAACTGAGTATTGGAGTGGAAAATTAGTTTAAGAAGGAGAAGGAAAGAGTTACAATTATTTCTGTATAAGTATTCATTTCTAATGTTTACTGAACGTGTCAGGTAGCATACATACTAAGTGCCTTGAATGTGTTCAAAAAAATGAGAAATTTAAAAACATTCCAGGCATTGAGGGGTAGGTTGAAATTACAACAGCTGGGACATGTCTTGATGGTGTGTGTTTTCTTCCAGCAGTGAGATGTAATAAAGCACAGTGAGAAGGAGTATAGTCGAAGGATTATGACTGCCTGAGTTTGAAGCCCTGCTTTGCCACTTAATACCTGTGCGGGGAGAGTTTAGCTAATCTAGTGGTTCTCAACCTTGGCTGCACATTAGAATCACCTGGGGATCTTGTTAAAATCCTGATTTCTGGGCCTCATCCTTCAGAAATTCTGTTTCTTTGTTATGGGGTGGGGCGGCAACATTAGTAACATTAGGGCCACACCATTAGT
>NW_006293949.1:432314-441857 GCF_000327345.1 Myotis davidii
TATCCCATGATATTACTGCCTCAGCATCCATTTTGTTCAGCCAAGTGGCTTGCAGGGACCTTAAATCGGCACTATCCCCCTGATGCAAGCACATGCCCTACGTAGCAGCACACACAGTCACAAGCAAATGTACGTTCCTGATATGACTTCCCCAGCAGCCCTTGTGATCAACAGTCTCCCCTGCCTCCTAGCATCTGTGTGCTATATGGTCCCTTAGATAAGACACCCTGGGGTTTAGCAAAACCTCACTCTTTTGTTTTATTTTTTTTATTATTATTAAGGTATTACAATTTTAAATGGACTGATCTGGACCTAGCCCAGGAACCCCAAAGTACTCCACCCACAGACCTTAATAAAGGCATGTGCCCCAGGTCCTGTCGTCTTTATCTGTATTCTGTCCTGACCTCCCTATGTGGACCGTCCAGGCATGCTGTGTATGTCCTTCCAGACCTGTGAGTAATAAACTACTCTATTTCAATTACACTTGTGGTCTGTTGTTGAACTTTGGCTCACCATCCACTTAACAAATGTTAATTTAACAAAGTCAAAACATTGGGTAAGTTCCTTAAACTCTTTTCTTATAAAAAGGGGATAAAAGTAATACTGACATTTTTAGTGTTGTGATGATTTAATACCTGGAACATAATACACATTCCGTGTTAGCTATTATGATTTCATGCCTGGGAGTAGAAATGTAAAAACAGTCCTCTGAGTTACCTACCTCTCCAAGTTAAACGTTTCAAAAAGGTGCCCCCAGTCTGTCAATCAAAAACAAAACCACTTCTTTTTCTTTAAATCCTCACCTGAAGATAAACTTACTGATTTATTTTTATTTTTTTAGAGAGGGAAAGGGAGAAAGCAAGAAACATTGATGTGACTGGGAATTGAACCTCAAATTTTTCAGTGTACAGGACGACACTCCAACCAACTGAGCCACACTGGCAGCAAGGGCGAAACAGCTTCTTATTTTAGAATCTTAACCAAAAGAGGTAAGAACAGCTTGGATGAAATTTGCATTTGTGCAGGTAGAAGATAATTTATCTTAAGGGTACAGATGAAACCAGTTAGCAGCAGGGACCATTTTAATGGTCTCCTATTCACCCTGTTGGTGAGAGAGGAAGGGATGTCCTCCTTAGAGTTATGGGGAGGCTGAACACAGGATACTTGACACTGGACAAATGAGATCCACAGACTGGCAGGGTACTCAGACTCACTACCCAGGCATATCTGGAACTGTATCTTTTGATAAAGCGGGTTGTTTGGCTAGGGGACCTATAGGCAGGAGCAAAGTGGGGAGGGGAATTTGTCGTTAGGCCATTGGATGCCCTACTGGTTTCCCCAGAATTCTAGGCAGCACATAGTAGTGGGCCTTAATTTGATGCTTTACACCTTAAGGACTGTGTGTCTTTACAGTCTGGCAGGCTCCATTGGCCCCTATACTCATATATTAGAAGAACTATTATTTGCATGTTTACTTATGTTTACTTTTAGATTGCCTACTTCTCTTTTTCTTTCTTTTCTTTTTCCGGCTGCTTTTTGTTTATTTTCCACTTGGTAAAAGGCAAGAGGTTGTGGTTACAGGGTGTCAGGAAAGCTCCCCTGTGGCTTGGATAGTAAAGAGCAGGCCTCCCTCAACACCTTTTTGGTGTTTTGCTGTTTTGACAAAAAAAAGAACCCAGTTGTTTCTATTTGCTGAAGCCTGCCTAGTCTATGGGGTGAGGTGGGGGGGGGATAAAGGAGGAGGGGTGAGGGCCCTCAAAAGAGCCTAGTGCCTCTAGAAATCTGGTGCCTGGTGGTGGCCACTAAGGATGGGAGCCCCTGCATTGGCTTTGGCGAGCTGGCCTCCAGGATGCTTCCTTAGGGCCTCAAGCAATGTGTAATCACAGGTGGCAGGGACCAGAGCACTAGGCCAAGGAGCCCATTTGCAGAGCAGACTGCAGGAGACAAGGGGAATAGAGATGTAGGGGAGGAGATTGCCTGCTTCTTGAAGTGGGAGACGTTGCATTCCAACCTTGCACAGTTGTATCTTTTTCCCTGAATAAAGAAGTAAAAATAAATTAATTCAAACAATGAAACCACATATATTTACTTGGTAAAGATTTAAAAAACACAAATAGAGACATAGCTAAACTTTGGGAAATTGAGACCCTGTTAGTTGTTTGTTTTCAGTTTATGAGGAACTGCAAAAATTAAAACAAAAAAATGACAAACATAAAGGAATTAAAGGAAAAAACAGGAAGGAAACCCTGAATGAATTTCATAGAATTTAATTTTTGTTACATGGAACTTTTTATTCAGAGCTCCGTTTATTTTCTAGTGCTTCATTTTTTACTAATTCCTGGGTTTCTGAAAACTAAAGTTTTAACCAAACGGAAACAGACTTTTTTTTTAATTTTATAAATGTGTGTAAACAAATGCAGTTATTTCCCAATGTAAAACTGTTTCTTTCACATGAGCAGTTGGGAGCTATGTCATGCCGGTGACAGAAAGGATGCACTAGATAGGCTCCCAGGCTGCATTTCTGGCCCAGCCTCTCAGGCTGTCTGTAGTCTGTACCATTTGGTATCAGAACATCAAATCCTAAATGTTGAGTTTACATTTATACCAAGTTTTATCAAAGTTTAAAATGAGAAGAGATACTTGGACTTAACTGGATCTATTGAATTTCATGCACGCGCGCACACACACGGATAAAACAGAATTCAGCCATTGAGTTATTGACATGCCTATATATTCTGAGAGATTGAGAGAGGATTGGAGAATTGAGAGTTCCTGAAGTATGAGGATTTTCTCCAAAGAATCTTGTTATAGGCTGAATGTGAACCCCTCACCCCTAAATTCATATGTTGAAGTCTAGCCCTCAAAGTGACTATTTGATCATAGGGTCTTTAAGGAGGTAATTAGGCTAAATGATGGCATAAGGATGGGCCCTGACTTGAAAGGACTTATTAGAAAAGGAAGAGACACCAGAGATATCTCTCCTCCCCACCCCCATGCCCAACAGGAGTGCACAGAGGAAAGACTACAGGAGGTCACAGGGAGAAGGCAAGAGCCTATAAGCCAGGAAGAGAGAACTCACTAGAAACCAACCTTGATGGTACCTTAATCTTCAACTTCTAACCTCCAGAACTGCGAGCAAATAATTTCTGTTGTTTAACCACCCAGTCTGTGGAATTTTATTATGGCAGCCCTAGCTGACTAATACTATCCTGAATCAGAGTAATTTCTTTAAAAATATTTTTAAAATTTTATAACACTTGTTAAGTCCAGAATCTATTGTTAAATTTTATATTAAGTAAAGAGCTTTAAGCACATATCACATTTTTCTTACTCCCTGTGACTTATTCTTTTATATCCCTAAAGTTTTAAAAACATGAAACATACCTAAGAATTAAAACATGCTGCCAGTGGATTTTACCATGCCAATTGTTCTCTTTAAATTATAATCCATAGTGCTAATTTCTTATTCATAAAAGTGTTCAGTGTTTAAGCAAATAATACATTTAGCGCTGGCTGGTTTGGCTTAGTGGATAGGGCATCGGCCCATGGACTAAAAGGCCCAGTCCCGGGTTCAGTTCCAGTCAAGGGCATGTACTTAGGCCTGGTCACTTGTGGGAGGCAACCAATCTCTCTACATCAATGTTTCTCTCTCTCTCTCTCTTTCTTTCTCTCTCTCTCTCTCTCTCTCTCTCTCCCTTCCACTCTCTCTAAAAAATCAATGGGAAAATACGTGCAGGTGAGGATTAACAACAAAAATACATATATATTATTTTGAATTATTTTTTCTTAACTAACCCAATGGTAGACTCCATGTCAGATGTTAGCATTACAAAGGTATTTTAACAATGAATGTACTGGTATGGTTTTGTTTACTTAACTTTCCTATATCTAATATTATCTGAAGTCTTAATGCTTCTTTTTACTTATTTCTTTTCTCTTTGGTGCTATTCATAAGCTGCTGTTTCTACTTTAGGTTGAGTTGAGAAAATGTACTTCACACGTAAACTTTGTAATTTGTGGCAGGGTGATAAAGCATTATTATCAGAAACTTGTTCTTACAGATATCCTTATAACAACCTGAAATAGAATTCGAGTTAGAAGGAACCCTAAAAATAATTTTTCAGCCTGGCCTGTGTGACTCATTGGTTGAGCATCAACCTATGAACCAGGAGCCCGTGGTTCAATTCCTAGGCAGGGCATATGCCCTGGTTTCGGTCCCTCGTCATTGATATTTCTCTTTTTCCCTTTCCCTTCCTCTTTGAAATCAATAAAAATATATTTTAAGAAAATAATTTTCCAAGTGATGCCGAAATTATTCCAAATTCGATCCCCAGAGGAAAAGATTATAAGATATAAAAATACCATTTTAAAACTGTTATAGAATTTTAATAACTTATTTTCAGAACTTTCTACAGCAGAATGAAATGTGTTTGTACTGTTCTGTGTGAGGTTCTTCTTGCTCTTCTTATATCTACTTTGTTTAATCTTTCCTTATGGTTCCCTACATTTGTTCTGAGGCTTCTTCTGAAAATATTAATCTTACATGCTGCTGTCAGTTTGAATAGTACTTTGTAAACTCTAAAGCAGGGGTCCTCAAAGTTTTTAAACAGGGGGCCAGTTCACTGTCCCTCAGACCATTGGAGGGCCAGACTATAGTTTTAAAAAAAACTATGAACAAATTCCTATGCACACTGCACATACCTTATTTTGAAGTAAAAAAACAAAACGGGAACAAATACAATATTTGTATTTACATGTGGCCCGCGGGCCGTAGTTTGAGGACCCCTGCTCTAAAGCATTATGCAAGTGTAAATAATTATATTATTATGAAGGTGGTAGACTATTGAACTGTATTCTTACAAAGTTATTCCAGTGTTTGCTTTTAATGGTTCTTGGGCAGTCAATGTCATTACTGAAATATTTTAATTTTATGTTTTTATATTCCATGGTTTATATTTCTAATTTTTATAACCATCTTCTTTAAATTCAGCTCTGATGAACATACACAGTAGAGGATGAAGATTCAACGAAAAGCACCACTTCAAAAGATATTTTTAAAATTCAGAACCCTTTTAAAAAAATCCTCACCCGAGGATATGTTCTTATTGATATATATTTTTTAAAGAATAGTTTATTGATTTTTGGAGAGAGAGAAAGGGAGAAGAGTGCAACGTCAATCAGCTGCCTCTTACACGCCCCCTACTGGGGATAGAGTCCCCAATACAGGCTTATGGCCTGACTGGGAATCAAACCAGCCCACCTCTCTGTGCAAGGGATGATGCCCAACCAATTGAGCCATACCAGCCAGGGCTTTATTGATTTGTTTTTTTTAGAGAGAGAGAAAGAGAAACATTGATCCATTGCCACCTGTATGTGCCCCAAACTGGGATCCATCACGAAACTTAGGTATGTGCCCTGACTGGGAATGTGTACTGGATGCGGCTCCAGCCAATGAGCCACCTGGCCAGAGCAGAGCTTTTTATATTGGGGAGTTAAAATAAGTTTGTAAATAATTGAACATTAAACTTTGCTTTTACTCAATTTACCCATCATCTTTGCCTTGACAGTATTTCAAATATAATAAAATTGATACTCAGAAATACTTCTTTAGAAGTTAGTTTTTATTTATATTTTATGTAGAAGAAAAGAAGAAGTCTAGTCATTCAAAAGAAAGGTCCAAGAAAAGGAGAAAGAAAAAATCATCCAAAAGAAAACACAAGAAGTATTCTGACGATAGTGACAGTGACTCTGATTCTGAAACAGGCTCCAGTGGTAAGAAAGTCAACATCATTCTGCAAGCCTCACTTCAAAACTACTTTTACTTCTTAAAGTTTATATCAGAAGTAGGTTCTTAAAACAATAATAATAATCAAGAGTTTTTTTTAACACTTAGTGACCTTTTTTTGTGCCCAGTCCTGGCTGATGATTGACAAGAGGGTATGTCCTTTGGGGACACATTACACAAAGTTGCCCTTTCCTCTCATATTACCTGGGTTTCCTGGCACCCATTGTCACTTTTCTTCCTCATTGTTGGAAGACTGGACTTTCTTAAAGCACTGAGCATGTCAGTCCCCTACTGAATGCTTCATTCAGTAGCTCTTCATGGCATTCAGGGTAAAGTTCAGACCTTGACTGATCTGCTCTAATTATATTACCCTCTCTTTCTTTTTGATTTTTAAATTTTCTTTTAATAGATTTTTATTGATTTCAGAGAGGAAGGGAGAGGGAGAGGGAGAGAGAGAGATAGAAACATCAATGATGAGAATCTTTGATTGGCTGCCTCCCGCATGCCCCATACTAGGGACCAAGCCTGCAACCTGTGCATGTGCCCTGACCGGGAATTGAACTGTGACCTCTTGGTTCCCACTGAGCCACACTGGCTGGGCCACATATACCATCTCACTTTATCTCAGAGCATCCTCTGTAGCTTGAGAACTACTTTCTGTCTCCTCAATATTCCATGTTTTTTCTCTTGATGTTGTTACTTGATACAGAGAGTCCATCTGCCTGCGATACCAGTCTCTCTCTGCATGTGGCTTGGCTTACTCATTTCAACAATGGGCATGCATTACTTTTGTAACAGAACTGATGTTAAAAAGAATTAGCTTAAGGGTCACCTTTGCCTGGCCAACAATTCCTGAACCACCCTCTCCAAATCAGCCTGAATTTGAGATTCCTCTGTAGGCCCAGAGTGCCCCGGGCTTCCCCCTATCACTCCAGATTCTATTTATCTCTTCACCTCTGCCTCCTCCATTACACTGAGTTCCTGGAAAGCATACTCCCAAACACACATAGGGTTTTCTCTCTTTCCATCATGAAGATACCCAGACATTCAGAAAAGTAAAGAGAATAGTATAAGGATAATACCATAAATATCACCTTGATTTTAACAATTTTTAGTATTTTGACATTTTTTTCAAATATGGGCTTTTTTGCTGAGGTATTGGAAGTAAGTTACAGATATTGATGCTAAATATTTCCATAAACAATTCTTTAAAAAAAATACCTGGTGTGACTTTTTAAAATTCTTTTTATTTTATTGAATTTATTGGTGTGACATTGCTTAATAAAATTATATAGGTTTCAGGTATACAAGTCAGGTTACATCAACTGTATATTGTATTGTGTCTTCACCACCCCAGGTCCAGTTTCCTTCTATCACCATTTATCCGACACCCCCCCCCCCATACCCTCTTCTACCTCCCTCTTGTAATCACCATGCTGTTTTCTGTGTCTGTTTTGGGGTGGTTTTTTTTTTTGGCTTAATCCCTTCACCTTTTTCACCAAGCCTCACAACCCGCTTCCCATCTGACAGCTGTCAGTCTGTTCTCATTCAATGAGTCTCTTTCTATTTTGTTTGTTAGTTCATTTTGTTTATTAGATTCCACATATGAGTGAAATCATGTGATACTTGTCTTTATCTGACTGGTTATTTCACTTAGCATAATACTCTCCAGGTCCATCCATGTTGTCGCAAAGGGTAAATGTACCACAAATTTTATCCACCCATCTACTGATGGGCACTTGGGTTGCTTCCAAATCTTGGCTATCTATACTAATAATAGCCTTGGCCAGCCATGGGCAAACTACAGCCCGCGGGCTGGATCCGGCCCGTTTGAAATGAATAAAACTAAAAAAAAAAAAAGACCGTACCCTTTTATGTAATGATGTTTACTTTGAATTTATATTAGTTCGCACAAACACTCCATCCATGCTTTTGTTCCGGCCCTCCGGTCCAGTTTAAGAACCCATTGTGGCCCTCGAGTCAAAAAGTTTGCCCACCCCTGGCCTAGGGCCATCACGACCATTCCTTCGACTGAACAGTGGGCCGCTGGGGTGTGGTAGCAAGAACGACCACTCCACTTCTCAGTCCCTTCCCTAGCCAGCAGCTCCCATCCCCCAATGGCGAATGGGGAACCAGAGGTGGGTGGCAGGGGACACGGGTCATGCCAGGCCAAGGCCTCCGCCCTGCCAGTCCCCCCACACACAGAGGGCAACCCCCTGTTGGGGTGGGCCGGCAAGCGGGTGGGAATAGTGGATCCTCTCCCTGGCCTGCAAGCTTCAATCCCTCATGGCGAATGGGGTACTGGGGGAAACCCAGGGTGGGTGGCCGGGCATGCAATGGCACCAGGCCAAGGCCCCGCCCCCCATCATCCCACACACACAGGTCAACCAGTGCCAAGGGCAAGGCCGGCGAGTGGAGAGCGGAGGGGAATGGCCTGGCTGACCTCTTGGTCCCTCCTCCTGGCCCACAGGCTCTGATCACCTATGGCAGTGGTTCTCAACCTTCCTAATGCCATGACCCTTTAATACAGTTCCTCATGTTGTGGTGACCCCCAATTTCATTGTTACAAATTGAACATAATTAAAGCATAGTGATTAATCACAAAACAATATGTTATTATATATGTGCCCTGTGAAAGGGTCGTTCGACCCCCAAAGGAGTCGCCACCTGCAGGTTGAGAACCGCTGGCCTATGGCATACTAGTTTCCATTAGTGGAAAGAAGATATAATAGAACAGCCTGGAAACAGCAAGTCTTTTTCCTTATTGATTCTTTATTGCTGGGCTCTGGAGAAATAATGGTCAGGTCCCCTATTGGGTCCCTCTGAGCCCCGTGTCTCCTCCTCTGCTCAGCCCTGCTGATCATCGGGTGTCCCAGAGCAAGAGTGAGGAAAAGCTGGACTTAGCAACGCCACCCTCCCAAGGGTTGGGGGTAACAGAGGGACATGGTGACTTTGGAGTCACACAGACTCTACCAGTTAGACCTGTGTAACCTCTCTGAACCTCGGTTTCTTCATCTATAAAATGGGCATGATAATAGTACCAGCCTCAGTGGAATGTTACTGGGTGTGCATAAGATATGCACATAAGGCTCTCAGCCCCGTGCTTGAGAGGTACTAAGCACTCACTGTTGTCACTGTGATTATCTTCCCCCTGCCCTCACTGGGCTTACGAACCCCAGTGTTTAACTGGCAATGTAGGCAGGTGTGGAAATTGCCTGCTCCGTGTCCTGGGGGCCCCTGGGAGAACTCGGATTCTGGATTCCCAGGCAAGATGGCTCTGCAATATGAAACCCTTGAGGGTCAGGAGTCCAACCGGGTCCCATCATGTGCTCCCTGGGTCCCCGGGGCAATACCGCTGCCTTCCTTCTCTTCCTGGCACTGTCCTGTCCTGCCTCAGTTGTCACTCACGCCGGGAATCCCTGCGTCATCTGTGTGCACATCTGTTCCCCTGCAGCCCCCACTCCGTATACGTCCCAGCTCTCCCCTGCACTTGGACAAATCACTTAACCACTCGCGCCTTTGTTTTCTCATCTGACAGCTGGAAATAATAGTGTTGGCTTCCTCGGGTTGTTGATCAAGCCAGGTCATCAGGTGAAGCACTTAGAAGAGTGCTGGGGCCTGTGTTAAGTGGCCATTCAGTGTCAGCTGTTCTGTTACTACTGTTGAAAGGCCAGTCTCCTAGGAGTAGGGGTTCTGCGAGGTGCCACTGTCCTGTGAAAACCCTGAATGAGAATCTTCAGCCTCTTTCAGAAACTGTT
>NW_006293949.1:442360-443876 GCF_000327345.1 Myotis davidii
GGGATGTCGTACTGCCAGCTTAGGCCCGTTCCCTTTAAGCCAGCATGTGGACATCCCCCGAGGGGTTCTAGACTAGGAGAGGGCACAGGCCGGGCTCAGGGACCCCCCACAAGTGCACAAATTTTTGTGCACCGGGCCTCTAGTTGTAAATAATATTACAATGAATATAGGTGTGCATATATCTTTTCAAATTAGTGGTTTTCATTTTCTTTCTATAAACACCCAGAAGTAGGATTACTGAGACATATGGGAGCTCTATTTTTTTACTTTTTGAGGACCCTCCATACTGTTGTCCATAGTAGCTGCACTAATTGATAATCCCACCAACAGTACACAGCATTCACTTTCCTCCACATCCTCACCAGCACTTGTGATTTCGTGATTTCTTGCTGATAGCCATTCTGACAGGTATGAGGTAATATCTCATTGAGATTTTAATTTGTATTTCTCTGATGATTAGTGATGTTGAGCATCTTTTCATATGTCTATTGGCCATCTGTGGGTCCTCGTTAGAGAAGTGTCTATTCAGGACCTTTGCCCACTTTTTAATTGGATTATTTGAAAATATAATCCATACTCACTTGAAAAGTTCCTGGTGTTAAGTTGTATAAATTCTTTGTGTACTTTGGAAATTAATTGGATTGAGCCTGGGCATGTGTCCTGACTGGGAATCAAACCAGAGACCCTTCTGTGCATGGGATGTTGCTCAAACAACTGCGCCACACTGGCCAGGGTGAGTTTTATAAGTTCTTTATTTTCTTTATTTATAAATCTTGGACATTAACCCCTTATCAGATGTATTATTGGCAAATATGTCCTCTCATTTAGTGGGTTGTCTTGTCAGTTTGTTGATGGTTTTCTTTGTTGTACAGAAACTTTTAAGTTCAATGTAGTCCCATTTGTTTATTTTTTCTTTAGTTTCCATTGTCCTAGGAGCTATACCTGTAAAGATATTGCTACCACATGTCTTAAAAAAAACAAATTATAGCCATAAAAATAACATATAATTACAATGAGGAAGAAAACGGGCATCTAAAGGAATCCCTCTGCCTGGACTTTTATGGTTTTGAGTTCAACCTTTAAGTCTTTAATCCATTTTGAGTTTCTTCTTGTGTTTGGTATAAGAAGGTTTCATATTTTTGCATCTATCCAATTTTCCCAGCACCATTTATTGAATAGACTATCTTTAACATATAAGAGCTCACACAAATCCTATACAATAAAAGCCTAATATGCAAATCAACTGAACTGCTGAAGGACTGGCAGAATGACTGGTCGCTATGACATGCACTGACCACCAAGGGGCAGACACTTAACACAGGAGCTGTCCCCTGGTGATCAGTGCGCTCCCAGAGGGGGAGCGCTGTTCAGCCAGGAGCCAGGTTCACAGCTGGCTAGCGCAGCAGCGGTGGCAGGAGCCTCTCCCACCTCTGTGGCAGCGCTAAGGAACAGTGAGCCAAGAGGTAAGGAGCAGCGAGCACGAGGGAGGTAAGGAGCGAGGGGTCCCGGACTGTGG
>NW_006293949.1:444981-447350 GCF_000327345.1 Myotis davidii
AATTGACCATAAAGGCATAGGTTTATTTCTGAGCTCTCTGTTCTATTCCATTGATCTATATGTCTGTTTTTATGCCAGTACCATGCTGTTTAGATTACTATAGCTTTGTAGTATAGTTTGATATTAGGTAGAGTGATTCCTCCAATTTTGTTCTTTTCAAGATTGCTGTGGCTATTCAGGGTCTTTGGTGGTCCCATATAAATTTTTGGAATATCTGTTCTAGTTGTGTGAATTACACCATTAGTTTCCTTCTTTTTTAAAAATATATTTTTATTGATTTCAGAGAAGAAGGAAGAAGGAGAGAGAGATAGAAACATCCATGATGAGAGAGAATCATAGATTGGCTGCCTCCTGCACGTCCCCCACTGGAGATTGAGCCCACAACCTGGGCATGTGCCCTTGACCAGAATCGAACCTAGGACCTTTCAGTTTGCAGGCTGACTCTCTATCCACTGAGCCAAACCAGCTAAGACTCTTTCTTTCTTTTTTTAGAGAGATGGGGGAAGGGGGAGAAATAGAAACATTAATGATTGAGAAACATAATTGATCAGCTGCCTCCTGCTTGCCCCATACTAGGGACTGAGTCTACAACCCTGGCATGTGCCCTGACTGGGAATCATACCATGATGTCTTTGTTCCTGTGTCAATGCTCAGTCACTGAACTACACCAGCTGGGCGGCCATTGGTATCTTGATAGGAGTTGTGTTGAATCCATAGATGGCTTTGGGTAGTGTGGACATTTTAATGATGTTAATTTTCCTGTCCATGAACAAGGTATATGCTTCCATTTATATGTATCTTTTTCAATTTCTTTCTTCACTGTCTTATAATTTTCCAACTACAGGTCTTTTTATATCCTTGATTAAATGTATTCCTAGGTATTTTTTAAAGCAATTGTGAATGGGATTTTTTTTTAGTTTCCCTTTCCAATAGTTCATTATTAGTGTAGAAAAATGCCACCAATTTCACCCTGGCCAGGTGGCTAAGTTGGTCAGAGCATCATCTAACACCAAAAGGTTGCGGGTTTGTTTTCTCATCAGAATGCGTACCTAGGTTGCAGGTTTGATCCCCAGTCAGCACACATCAAGGAGCAACCAATCAATGTCTCTCTCTCTCGCTCTCTCTCTCTCTCTCCCCCTCCCTTTCTTCTCTCTGTAAAAGAATCAATAAAAAAATATCCTTGAGTGAGGATTTTAAAAATACCACCAATTTCTGGATGTTTATTATCTACTAGTGTCCTGATGCATGAAATTCGTGCACATTAAAAGGGAATTAATTAGAGGAAATATTTTAATATTGCTATTTCTCTATACTAGAAGTGTGAGAGATGAAAGGAAATTAGTAAACTGTATATGAAAATAATATATAAATTTATTAATAAATAAACAGTAGCAAACGGATATAACAACAACAGAGGCATGATAGGAAAACAATGAAAACAACAAAAATGTGATATATAAACAACAGTGATGCAAACAATGACTGAATAAGAGTGGTGAGAGTGGGCGTCCTTGTCTTGTTCCTGATTTTAGAGGAAAAGCTTTCAGTTTTTCACCATTGAGGATGATGTTGGCTGAGCGTTTGTCATATATGACCATTATTATGTTGAGGTACTTTCCTTCTATACCTATTTTATTGAGCATTTAAATCACA
This sequence comes from Myotis davidii, assembly GCF_000327345.1. Taxonomy (NCBI): domain Eukaryota; kingdom Metazoa; phylum Chordata; class Mammalia; order Chiroptera; family Vespertilionidae; genus Myotis; species Myotis davidii. The sequence continues at coordinate 446,635 of NW_006293949.1, forward strand.
AGTGGATGTTGTATCCTATCAAATGCTTTTCTGCATCTAATGATAAGATCATGATTTTTATCCTTTATTTTGTTAATATGTATACATTAATTGATTTACATATGTTGAACCATCCTTGTGGCCCTGGAATGAACCCCACTTGAATCAAAGATTGGCTGCCTCCTGCAAGTCCCCCACTGGGGCTCGAGCCCACAACCCAGGCATGTGCCTTTGACCGGAATCAAACCTAGGACCTTTCAGTTCACAGGCCGATGCTCTATCCACTGAGCCAAACTGGCCAGGGCTTTGGGAGATTTTTGATGGTTGTTTCTATTTCCTCACTGCTGAATGGTCTATTTAGATTTTCCACTTCTTCATGATTCAGTCTAGGAAGGTTATATATTTCTAGGAACTTGTCCATTTCTTCTAGGTTATTGAATTTGGTGGCATATAGTCTTTCATAATCTACACTAATAAAAGAGAAAAATGGTAATTGGCGTACGATGCTACCCTTTTCATTGGCTAATCAGGGCTATATGCAAATTAACTGCCAACTAAGATTGGCAGTTAACTGCCAACAAGATGGTGGTTAAGTTGCATATGTAGGCACAATGCAGGGAGGTGAAAGGGAAAGCAGGAAGAAGCCCCCTGCCACTGACAGTGATTAGAAACCCAGGGAGGAGCTGGGGCCGCCTTTGCCCTGCCCCCCGGCCATGATCAGAGAATCAGGTGTCTTT
>NW_006293949.1:447890-449028 GCF_000327345.1 Myotis davidii
CCGGGGCAGGGGCAGAGCGGGGGATTGCGGGGAGCTGGGGGTCCCCTGCCCAGGCCTGACACCTCTGCCGGAGGCCTCAGGCCTGATCAAGGGGCCGATCCGGTGATTGGTGATCGGAGGGTGATGAGGGTCAGCTCCTCTGGCCGAGGCATCAGGCCTGGGCGGGGGGCTGGGGGTCTCCTGCCCAGGCCTGATGCCTGGGTCAGAGGCATCAGGCCTGGGTCGGGGGCAGAGCCAGGGATTGGGGGGATATGATGGTCCCCTTGCCCAGGCCTGAAGCCTGGGTCAGAGGCGTCAGGCTGGGGCGGGGGGTGGAGCAAGTGATCAGAGGGAGATGGGGGTCCCCTGTCCAAGCCTGATGCCTCTGTCAGTGGCATCAGGCCTGGGCAAGGGGCCGATCCTGTGATTGGAGGGTGATGGGGGTCAACGCCTAAGGGCTCCCAGTATGTGAGAGGGGACAGGCTGGGCTGAGGGACACTCCCCACACACACACCCAGTGCACAAATTTCATGCACCGGGCCCCTAGTATTCTAATATGATCCTTTATATATCTATATCTGTGGTGACTTCTCTCTCATTTCTAATTTTGCTTATATGAGTCTTTTCTCTTTTTTCCTTAGCAAGTCTAGCTAGGGATTTGTCCATTTTATTAATCTTTTCAAACAAATAGCTCTTTGCTGTATTAATTTTTATACAGTCTTTTTTTGTTCTCCATTGCATTCAATTCTGCTCTAATTTTTATTATTTCCTTTCTTCTGCTGACTTTGGGTTGCTTTTTTCCTTCTTTCTCTAGTTCTTTAAGATGTAATGTTAGGTTGTTTACTTAGGATTTTTCTTGTTTCTTGAGATAGGTCTGTAATGATATAAACTTTCCTCTTATTACTGTTTTTGTTGCATCCCAGAAGTTATGATATGTCATATTGTCATTCTTGCTTGTCTCTATGTAGCTTTTTGCTGGGAGCCGGTCCATCCTTGCTGCTTGACAGTCGCTGCAGGGAAGGAACATCTGCACAGCATATGTTTCAAGGGACCTGGCGTATACGGCATACTATTCTTAATATGTTTGCTCCCCTTCTTAGCACTATGTGTTTTAACCAAGGTCACCTCTCTGAGAAAGGTTGTTTCCCCTGGTAGGAAT